>NC_092862.1:28783504-29013724 GCF_032062135.1 Pyxicephalus adspersus
GGTCTCATGGCAGTGTGTACATGCAGGGCACAGCGGGTGCCAGTACCCAGGTCTCATGGCAGTGTGTACATGCAGGGCACAGTATACCAGTACCCAGGTCTCATGGCAGTGTGTACATGCAGGGCACAGTGTGCCAGTACTCGGGTGTCATGGCAGTGTGTCAGTGCAGTGAGGGCCCCTGGGGTTCCCGCACACTGACCCCAGGAAGCAGGGTGTGTGTGGTGCCCTCAGGCAGGGTGCACGGCGCTCTCAGTGGGGTGAGGTGTGCGCGCCGCTGTGTACAGAGAGGAGGCCTCCCTCAGCTGCGCCCCCACCCCCACCTCACCCGCCCCCCTGACTCCCCCTCTCCGGACAGCGCCCCGGTGCATTGTGGGCGCAGTCCGTTGTTCATTTGCCATTCGACCTCGGCCGTGCAGCAGAGCGGTGTGTTTGTGGGCGCCATTGTGTTATCGGAGCCCGTGTTAGGGAAGACGTGCCGCCGCCCGCTAGCTGTGCGTGTGTGAGAGGTGAAGCGGCTCCCAGAAGCCTGTGCGCGGCAGACAGCAGGGGGGGTCCCACGGTCACCTCACGTATTACCGGGCGGCCGCGGGCCCGGGCGGCCTGTGTGGAGAGAGAGAGAGCCGCGTCGTGACATGGCGGAGATGAACCGCAGGACACTGGCCTTCCGGGGAGGAGGCCTGTCCTCTGCCGTGGGGAACAATAACAACAATAATGGCGTCAGCTCGGAGGAGGAGGTTCAGGCCTGGTCGCTGGGCCGCCAGCTGAATGGCGGCGGCGGGGAAGAGGAGGAGGTAGAAGTGGAGTTGGAGCCGGAGGGCCTGCTGGAGGACGAGGAGGAGGAAGGCGAGGCCTACCCCGGAGCGGCGAGGCCCAAGACGGCAGCTGGAGCGGTGACCGGGCCCTCGGTAAGCGGGGACAGCAGTGAGGAGGATGAGGACGACGAGGAAGAAGAGGACGAGGACGCTGCCGGGGGGAAGGCGGAAGCGACCGCCGAGGGGGACGAGGACTGCACCCTGATCCAGGGAGACGGGCCCCGGCGCTTCGGCCTCCTGCCCTCAGCCCGGTCCCAGTCCTTGCTGCCCAGCCTGCATTGCTCCTTCCAGGGCTCCTGGCTGCATGAGTTCCCCTGGCTCCGCTTCTGCCAGGAGACCGGCCTCATGTCCTGCGCCTGGTGCCAGGGCAACGAACAAGCCGGCCACGACGATCTCACCAAGGGCACCCGAACCTACAAGAGGGCGCTACTGGTCCGACACAGCCAGACCGCCGAGCATCACCTCAACGACCCCGCAGCTCAGGTGAGAAGCCCCCCCGGGTCATAGTTCCTCCATTATAAGCCCCCCTTGTGTGTAGAACTAACAGTCCCAGCACACCCTGCTGACCTTGGAGGTGATAGCCGGGTGGGGGAGGGATGTGACGTTTTAATACAGCTGATCTATGGGGAACACATTGTTATTGTACACCTTGCTGTGACTTGTAGTCCTGCAGCTGTTAGGCGGCCTCAGTTTGCTGGTTCACCTGCTGGGACTGTACCTGTGTACCTGTATAGGGAGGGGCTGTGCCAGGTGCTGGCATTGGGGGAAGGGATATGCAGCCATTCATAATGCCCATGCTTAGGGGGTGCAGTGCCACCAAGCATGGGGTTCAGGAAGGATGATGCACTGTGTAAATTTCGGGTTTATGCCCGGGCTGTGGGTACATTGTGCTAATAATGGAGTTTGTGTTGAACCACGCTGGGGTCACATGTCTCATTGCAGGGGAGATAGGGCTGGTCACATGTCCTTGTGCAGGGGTCCTGGGGTTTGGTCACATGACTGACCACTCTTTTGTTGTGGCCAGCTGGGACACCCGTGCTATCTGTGATCTGCACCCCACCCTTGCTGTAAGCTGATTATGGTATCAGCCTGACACCAGGAAGGGGTGGTGTTTAGTGTCTTGTGTTGGGGAGGAAGGGGTGACCTACATTTCTAAGAGGGGCCTGAGCTGGTGTAAGAAACAAGCCGGAAGTTTGCTCCCCGCCCCCCCGGTCCCCATCTCCCTTTCCTGTGCCTCCCCCCACCCCCCTTTCACCCCTCCCCTACTTTCCTCAGGTGGGCGCCGCCCGCCCGCTGCCTGGCCCGGGCGATGAACGTGTCGCTACGTGGCTGCTCCCCAATGGGTCCCCTGAACTGCGCCCCCTCCTGTCCGTGCCCCGTCCCCAGCCCGGGGTGCAGTGCCTTTTCTGGGACACCGATGTATAAGTCACATTCACCTGTATGGACTCGTGTGTGAATCCGGCCATGGCTTACAGCTACAAATATTGTGATAACCTTGTGCGCAGAAAATACAATTCTTGGTTGCTGGAATTAAAGGGGCAGAAACACCATGATCATGTCGGCAGTATCAGGCTAAGGAGATGTGACCATGGCTGTCCTGCAACAGGTTACATAAATCCAGTCCCTGGGTATAATACCTTTATTTCTACATTGTAGTTTTGGGTCTATTCTGATTTATTTTTATTCTATAATTATCTATATAATATACATTTGTTCAAGGATGAAAACTAGTGAATTATAATAGCTCTATTCACGCCTAGGTGCCATGGCACTGTGCATGTGTCTGTGTGTTGCTTTTGAGTTGTAAATGCATACACACAAAATCAGAGTGTTTCAACCTTTTTATTGTGGGGAACCCTTGATAATAACCTTCAGGGGACCTCTTCTATAAATATAATATCCACAGCTCAGGGTATATTAGTGTAATGGTCAGTAGGAAGAAAGCTTCTTGCATTGTAGACTAGCAGGAATGTGACCTGAGAGGTGTAAAGTGTTCATTGCTGAAAGATCCCCCTAGCAAGCTCTGGAGGAACCCCAGACTTTCTCAGAACGCTGGTTAAGAAACCGTGCACTAAATGGGATTACATCTCCTTTACACATGGATTACAACATTCCACTCTACATGGCATTGCAGGTTCACATCCTATTATTGCTTTGTTGTGCTGCATGGAGAGCTTCCTTAGTACAATGCACACGTTAACATACCACAACAGACTAGCTGGATGTTAATGCTCTCTATATTATAGAAATCGCTACACTTGTATACATCAGGCACATTGGTTAAACAATCAAGCTACATGTATTATAGAAGTCAGTGGTAATATTTTTTACAGGGTTTTGTCTGCCAGGGGTAAATTAAGAAGTGATATTTACCACTATTGCAGGTAAATTATTACTTGCATCAAGAAGATTGACTTGCAGTGAATATTTGTTAAACATCACATTTAAAAAATTATATTGAATACTGCTGAAGTTAATCTTTAAATAGGAACTAAACCCAAAACTGCAAAAAAAAAAAAAAAAACACCTTAAATCCCACAGAGCAGTCCAATCGCACTGGGGGTGTCCTGCATCGGGTCACGTGTCGTCCCAGAGCTGGTGCGCTGCCATCTCTTCTTCTTCTTCCTGTTCTCCCTACATCACCCAATCCAGGCGCAAGATCGAGTGACATAGGATGAAAAAAAAAATTGCTGATCTCACTTCGCATGCTTGAGATTGTCAAATTTTTCTTTGTGCGCAAAATGGCTCCTTCTGTGCATGTCTGAGATGCTAGGTCATGCGCAGAAGAGCGCTCAAGTGTCATGCATCCCAGGAGGCAGTGCTACACCTCATATACCGTATGTTGTCAGCTTTTTCCATGCTAAAATTTGTTGCTGATAATGCCCCATCAGTATGTGTTGTTAAGAGAACAGTTAAGTTTTTACTAAATTGCCTTACTTATTTCTATTCATAGGAGCTTGAAATCAAGCAGGAAGTGCCAGAGAACTACAGCGACTATAGTATAAAGCCAAATGAAAATTCCTACTGTTACCAACTTTTGCAAGAACTCAATGACCAGAGGAAAAAAGGCATTCTTTGTGATGTCAATATTGTAGTAAGTGGCAAGGTCTTCAGAGCTCATAAGAATATCCTGGTTGCAGGCAGCCGCTTTTTTAAAACCTTGTACTGTTTTGCAAACAAAGAAAGCCGTGACCAAACCACTGTTACCTACTTGGACATTGTTGCTGTGCATGGTTTTTCAGTCATTTTAGACTTTATGTACTCGGGTAATCTTGTACTCACCAGCCAAAACGCCATAGAAGTGATGACTGTGGCCAGCTATCTCCAGATGACTGAGGTTGTCCAGTCGTGTCGAAATTTCATCAAAGATGCCTTGAATATAAGTATAAAATCCGAAGCTCCAGAGACTGTTGTTGTAAGCTATAACAAAAGAAAGAACAAAGATGGTGTTGCTTCCCGGGATCAGAAATCTGCCAGCTTTTGGGCTACCCGTAATCTTACAAATTTGGCAAGTAACATAAAACTTGAAACAGAAGGATTTAGTTTGGATGAAAGCCAAGCTGATAACTTCCAAGCGAATGACTCCACATGGATTCAGGACAGCTCTCCAGACGTGACGGAAATCGAGCCCCCAGCTCAGGGAAAGGTGTTTGTGTGGAATGATATGGCTTCAAATTCAGTTGGTGTGCAAGAGACCACCAAGGCCAGGAGAAAAAACCAAACCACCAAGAGATTTGTTTATAACATCCCTCCAAACAGTGAACTCCAAGTAGATGGTAACACTATGCTGCAACAGCCTGTTCCCTACGTAGAAGAGGATTTACAGTGCTTCCAGGATGCAGCAGGTAGGTTGTGAAAATCTGTCAAGGTTCCCTAATGTAACTTTTTCATGAAATTGATAATAAATTGATCATTTGAAAATGTATGTACAACATACTGATTTTGTATTCTTTCAAGGAACTATGCCACAAAGGTGTTGTATTAACCTCCCTGGCGGTCTGAATAATAAGTATTTTTAAATGTCAAAGCGCTTCATTCAAAAATACTTATTATTTTTAATTTCCCGCCTGGTCCTGCCTTCCAGCGTCAGGGTCCTAACCTCCCAGCCGCAAGCTTGCACTTGCCGGGCATCGCTGGAGGACGTTGGGACCAGGTAAGATTTAGAAACTCCCTTCCCATTTCACCCCGAGCGTAGTGTGGCTTGGGGTTAACGCTTTTTGTACTAAAAATTAACCCCGAGCCACACTCAGGAATACTGTCAGGGAGGTTAAACACATTGCTGCTCATTTACTAAAAGAGTAGAACAATTTCACTTTGAGCTTTTTTCCCTGTCTTAGTTAATGAGATTAGGCTGCAAATCCTAACCTCGTATTACTCTCCTGTCCCTGTTCTCTCGCAAGGCGCTGCACTCTTCAGCCATCTTGATCTGGTTTTACATGCACAGCTTAACATTTTCACCAGAAACCCGGAGCAATAAAACATGTAGGCAAGAATATTATCACTTCTTCTTTCCTGCAATAATAACCTGTGTGATCATGTATTCTCAATAGTGGAACTTTAGTTCCTTATTAACATATGCATGCATTGTGGTGCTGTTCTTTCACTGGTAAAGGGTCTCCACCACTGGCCAAGTACGGTAGTATATGAAACATCTGGCATAAGTTCTTGTATGAGCAAACTGTACAGTTGAGAATTGATTGGTTTAAGCAGCATTTTCAATCCAATAGAAGCCATATATATGCTTATAGGAGGTCAAATGCAGGTCAAGGGGCAGCTGCATACAAATCAAATGCACCTGTTGGTGAATTCTGAATGATCTCAGAATTGATGCCATCAAAACAAGTTTATGGCCAGTTGACATAGGCTCCTAGCTAACTGTTTTATTGTGGCCCTCAGGTTTAGATGGGCGTTTTTTTCTAAGCAAAAGAGCTGTGGTTCACCACTGTCAGCCACTCCCTAACTGCCACAAATTCCTGCCTATTATTAAAACAATTGAAACAAGTCCCTTTTTGTGTAGGTGTTGTAGTGATGGTAAGGTTTTTCAGAAGCTTCGTGCAACGTCTCAGGGCAGTCTGACCCCCAACCACTTCTATAAACTTGAATTGGACAACTAGTGGTTGACAGTTCCCAAAAGTGGTTATGATAGTACACAGTGTCCAATTGCCCATCTAAACTTATCTTTGGTGTTTGGTTTTCATAACAATGAACCTATTTGTGGGGAGGTGAATGTGTTGTATGAATGTACAAAATGCTGCTTTTTTTCCCCCATGGCCAATAACTTGGAGCATCATTTTTTATTTTCAAATCCAAAGTGCCTTTGTGATTAAAACTAAAGGCCAGTATAACCAAAAATTGTGCAAGGCAGACCAGTGGATCAGTGCATTCAAACAGTGTATTAAAGTGGGCGAAAAGAGTGCCTGTTTAATGAACAAAATGTGCATGCACACTGCACTATCATCTAATGATCAGCTGGTGGGTGCAACAATCAGCTTTGACCATGTCGCATACAAAGAGGTAAAATTATTGCCAAACCGTTTTTCCTAGTGTGTATGTACTCGACTAGAAACCCTATGGGATTCTTAATGTGGAGGGTGTTGGAACGTATGGTTGCCAGGAAGTACTTTTTAGTCCCACTCAAAACATACTGGGTGTGTATGGAGTGGTGCACAGTTACACAATGGGGTTTTAGGAGTTTGACGAGTTGTTATCCTTTACACAAATCATGTGGCCCATTGGATTGCTTTAAATAATTTCTTTGTTAACTTTATTTTTTGTTTGGGTTTAAAAGTTTTATCTAAACTTGTTTAAATCTAAAGAAGAAAACATTTGTATTTCAAATTGATCCCCGTATTAGAGCTGAGATAGTGATCACAAACAGGAAACAATTTACACAGTGACACAGCTAGCAAGTGCACATTGTGTCAGCTGCTGGCTCTCCTAAGGGCAGACTTTATTGTTGTCTTGTAGAATATTATACAGAATATTTGCTAGAGGGGCTTAAAGTGAATACATTTTATCTGTAACTTTTATTTTTTAATCTATATAGCCCTAATGTGTGTGCTGTGTATTTGTAAAACTGTATCACCGCGATCACAACCACCCCTCTAAGGGCCTTTTTTAACAGTGTTAACCTTAGGGCAGCACATCGTGCAAACAATTATGCCACCAGTAGCACAGTAACCATTTTTTGTTTCGCAGTCCCTGTAAAATAGTTAGGACATATTATGCATACATACCTGCAAATCCCACATTCCAGGGGCGATATAAAAAATACCCTCTTTTGAAGCTGGTGTGTACAATGGAGGGAAATATTTTTTTCCCCTATAAAAAGTTATCTTCCTAAACTACTTTCATTTTTTTGCCAGCATCTTTATTTATTTGGGCATTTTTACTGCTCCTCCATTCCTCCTTCTGTCTAAGCAGACTTATCTAAAACCTGTGCATAACTATTGTGACTGCTTCAGATATTTAGTGGTCCCCCCTTTATTTATAGGGAGCAGTTTGTGTGACTGGAAGAATGTGTGTGGGTAAAAGGGCTCACAGGCCCAGAGAAAGTGTTCTGAAAGGGCTCAAAGAGAGGAGTTCAGTGGCTTGGGGGTCAGATGTATTTTTTTTCCACAGATTGCAAAGGCACATCATACACTTCCCACAGTGGGCCTGATTTTCTGAAGCTGTCCAAGGCTGGAGAGAATACACTTTCATCAGTGAGGCCTGGCGATCCAACAAACCTGGAATGGATCTGGTCCTGGATTCAAAACATTTGCTAGCAAATGATTTAAAGAAATCCATTCCTGGTTTGTTGGATCACCCAGCTTCACTGGTGAAAGTGTATCTTCTCCAGCCTTGGAGAGCTTTAATAAATCCAGTCCATTGTGACAAGGTTTGTAGGCTTAGGATGAGATGGAGCCTCCCTTCAAAATTCACTCCCTCTTCTCTAAAAAGTCAAAGGCCTCTGACCTACTCGGAGGCGGAGAAAGACCTCTAGGGACTTCCATCCAGTGAACTCAATTTAGAGGTCATAAAGATTACTCAGCATTTGCGCGCAGCACATTTTTACATGTATTTACAGATTACATGCTTGGACATATTTTTCAAACAGTACGGATTCCATTTTAAAGGAAATATTTTTTAGTTCTGCTTTTATTGTGGCCGTGCAACTACCAGTTTCTTCTGTCTGCTCAATAAACTTTTGAATCTGTATGGTTTATTAAAGAATTCAAAAGAAATACTTAATCAAAGTTGGCGGGGCTGGGGCCACGTTGCTGTTCCACCTAAATTTTTGAGTCTTGTTTGTGAAAGCATATAATCGCTGACTCTGCCACACTCTACAAGGCATATGTCTGATCTATACTTCTTCCATTTACAAAAGACAATTTTGCTGTTCTAGTTTGTTCACCTAGCGTTGCCTGTCTTGTATTTCACATGGCTGATGTAGTGAGTGCTGTTTGTCCATTGGGTATGAAGTTGTTTTCCTAAAACTGGCTGTTGTAATTAGACCGTGCAGAGAAACACACCTGGGGGCTCTATTATATGTTGAGTAAGGCTCCATTGTGTAGATGGGACACACCTTCCATGATTACTGTAATATGATATGTGCTCCCTGACAATGTACATACATATGCTGCATAGGGGGTAGACAGAAATGTCGCCAATACTTTAATTTATTTTAAGAAATATCTGTTGAGGCTGCAGCACTTTCTATCTATGATAATGTGACCATGAACATGGTATCTTTAGCATAGTGATTGTGAAGGTCTTTCCTTGGTGTCTGTGCATATCTGCTGTATTTTACACAAGGCAATTTGGTGCAGCCTTCTAAAGCTAGGTACACACTTCCATTAATTATCGTTAGAAAACGAACGATTATGGACGATTATATTTGAATGATCGTATTGTGCACAATTCTGTACATGCTGTAACAATACGATCACGCTAGATACAATCGTTTGAACGATGCAGAAAGTGACATGTAAAGGAGAAAGTGTTTTTCAGAAACATGCACGATCACTGAATGACCGTGCACACGATAGATGCTGAACATTCGTCGGCCAATCAGATCTGCCGTGACTGTCGTTCATTTCCAACGACAAGCCTCGTTTGTCGGCGTCATCGGTTTTTGTAAAAGGTTTTTGGCAGATCGGTCGTTCGTTGTTCGTTTCCACCGATAATTATTGGAAGTGTGTACGCAGCTTTAAGCTTTGCACACACGTGCAATCATTGTTGTTGGAAAGGATCTTTCACTATTCTTTCTAACAACTGCTCAATTCTGAATTAGTGCTGTACATACAACATCGTTCTACTCTATGGAGAGGGGAGGGCTCTCTCTACCTTCACTTCTATTAGGATCGTTCGTCGTCCATCGTCCATGGATCCGCCAGGACGGTCATTCAGACGATGGACAACTGAACACACATAAGAGCCCTGAGCCGATTTTTGGACGAGAACAATTGCACGTGTGTACATAGCCTAAGTTTGAGTTCCATTTTTTTTTTCCATTGAATTCTCAACACATTCAAGTTAGAAAATGGTGGCTGAATAACCACAAGCAGATGACTTTTTAGATTACCCTTCTCACCCCAAATTTGCAAAAACTTTGCTGGTATCTTCAGGTTTTGCTATTGCATCAAATTGTATTGAAGCTGTCAATGTATTGTACAGTTTTAGCTCATAGGAGTTGTTAGTTTGACTTCTGAGGATGAATTGCAATCATGTTCCTGGTGAATGTAAAAGGATTGAAATTTAGTGAAAATTGCCAGACCTGTAGCCAACTTTAATGATGGATCACAATTTTGTGTATTTGGGGGTAGATATTCTGGTTATTGGCTTAAAAAAAGAATAACACCGATAGCGACATAACTAAATATCTTAATAGGTATTTATAAAACTTCCTAGGTTGGTGACTTTATATGCTTTCATTCACAAACATATTTGAGTTTGAACAATTCAAAATGATTTCCATTCCTTCTATCTCAGTGTTGTGGAAATTGACTAATTCTGCAGATAATCTCCACTGCATAGAGTGGGAAAAATATTTAAAATGAAAAGCTTTAATAAAAGCTGTTTAAAGAACAGAAATAAAAAAAAAATTATATTTTGGATGTTTCACTAAATTGGAAATCTATTGTGTTGTAAATAACTCTACAACTTCCAGTATATTTTCATACTGTTACCCCTTCAATCATATGGAAATCTTTGTTGCTGCAGGACAATGTTGTTCATGACCTTGTTTGACATTTGTTTCAATACACGTGTTACCTATCTATTTTTGTTTAACTGCTAAATAAATTCCACAGACAGGTGATGTGCATCCCACCCCCCTAGCTCTGAGCACTTTACTTTCAAATCTGTCGCCCCCCCCCCCCCCCCCCCCCCCCCCGTCTGGTGGTGTACAGGGGTCTCTATTACTCTTCCCCACTCTTGAATTGTAAGCTCTTTTGGCCAGGTTCCTCTCCTTCTCTTAAGTCATTGTTTTGTATCGGTCTGTCATTTGCAACCCCTATTTAATGTACAGCGCTGCAGTCATTATTCTTCTATCACTTGGGATGTGTGGAGCCAGTGATAGCAATAAAGTTCAGTGACAAAAATTCCTAAAGTGTTAAAATGATCATAATCGGGGCATCTGTGTGTATGCAGTGCACACCTCAGAAAAATAAAAATTCTAGGGCCATTATTTAGGGTAACTAAAATTTTGTACTAAAGAGGTAAAAAAGATTTTTTTTTTTTTTTTTTTTTTTAAATTCTTGTTTAATGTTTTTTTTTTTTTTTTTTAATTTTAAAATATTTTTATTTAATCATGCATGTATTGTGTATTTTCAGGAACCTCAAAAGAGTTTAAATTTGGCATGTACCCAGAGCCGTGGCCAAGGGAAACCTGGGAGAATGGTAAGCATATATGTCTCTTAAGTTTAATGTAATCATAGGTAAACCATAGCCCAACAACTATGCTGCTAACTGTAAGTAAAACATTGGTTTTTGCTGCACTTCACTGAAGTGAACGGTGTGCACAAATGCTTTAAAGGTGTAATCCTAAACTGCCATCTCACCAGTTTTGGTTTACTTTTTTGTTTTTGCTTTTTACTTTTTTGTAGTGTGCAGTAAAATAACTGTAAAAAGGATCTCCCTGATTCTGCCCTCAGTACTTGTATTGTAATAGGATTTTCTCTCTGTTGCCTGTAGATACAGAGATTATTGGGGGGTTTAAAGTATGCATGATCTGGGTCCAAATTCCCTTTGAATAGATTGGCCTTGTGTGACAATAAGAGTTTACCTAATTTTTTAATTTGTTTTTTTACAACTAGGGGATGCATCGACTGGGCTTTTGAACATGAATAAGTTAAAATGTCCTCATTGCAATTATGTAGCAAAATACAGAAGAACACTTAAAAGACATTTACTCATTCACACTGGAGTAAGATCTTTTAGCTGTGACATCTGTGGAAAGCTGTTTACTAGAAGAGAGCACGTCAAGAGACATTCCTTGGTAAGTTTTCATTTTCTAGGCTAATTGCATTTATTACAGCTTTTCTTAAGAATGAGGTATAAGTCCTGAGGTACAACCACATATATTAGTCAAATCCTATCTCCAGTCTTCTATTCATTCCTAGAAAGCACTGCAGTCAGGAGGTTTGTGGCATTGCTTTTCTCCTGACATTTTTGACATTAACTAGTTTAAAAAGAACTATTGATAGTAGAGCAAAATATGTACCCTCAGAAAATAAAGGTTTAACCTTATTGAATATATCACCAATTTTTCTTCACAAGTAAGGCAGGAAAATACTTTCTTGGTTCACTGTACTTTATATAAATGTTGGCTACGTGGCTTGTGTAGAGCAGTGTTTCCCAACCTTTCTTAGTCGCGGCACATATTTTACAATTAGAAAAATCCCACGGAACACCACCAAAAAGTCAGACACGTAAATTAGCTACCTGCTGCCATCTAGTGGAAGAGTTTTTTTTGGTTCTGCCTATCACTATACATCGCTGGTATAGACAAATGAAGACAGATTTTTTGCAGTAAATAAATCATTTTGGGACCAATTAACTGAAATTGGATAATTTCCCACGGTACACCCGAAGATCTCTCAAGGCACACTAGTGTGCCGTGGAACAGCGGTTGAAAAACACTGGTGTAGAGGGATGCATTGCTCTATACATAATTTTATATGTGCTATATTTTGTCATTAGTTAAAAAAAGCAATGCTTAATGACATTCTACTCAATGCACTAATATAAGAGAGGGCTGATTTCACACCTGAAGCATTGAATGTAGTACAAAATAATGTACAGTAAATGCAACCCATGAAAATTAGAGGTCTACATGTGAGATTTTGATGCACAGGTCACCTCAGCATCCTGTAAAATCCAACAAAATTGTACAAAGAATACTCCGGGCACTTGAAATCTTTCAGTGCAGTGGTAACCGCACCATATGGTATAGTAACGCTTTTAAATAAAATATCAGTTTTTATGTCATCCCGTATTTTAGACCTGGTAATCGCCTGCAATTCTATGTTTCACTTATGTAATGAATGCAGCTAGATCAGCTAGCCTTGGACGGAGCCATCAGGTTGCTGGATATAGCTTTCTAAAATGATCTCGGTACTATGCTCAGGAGCCCTCCAGCTTTGAAGCAGTGAGCCTTTCTTTTATGGATTTAAATAAAAATGTAAAATATCATGGTGGATGCTTGTCAATCTGGAGGAATTGGTATTCCTATGCAGTTTGGTTTTGGACTGCCCATACTAGTTCCTCCCTTGTGATGCTCAAAATAACTAACGTCCAGTGAATAAAAGAGCTTTACCAGGGAAGGTCACACTAGGGAAAAAAGGACTAGATGATGTTGGATGTCCTCCAGCCAGTAGACATTTCGACAAATTCAGTGTCCCCTAAAATCAGACTGAGCAATTTCAATTCAGAGGCAAGCCTGTATAGCTTTAAAACACCTGGAGAGTGATCTCCATGAACTACCTGTACTGAATTTCCATATTCAAAATGTTTTTTTTTTTAACCTGATAAGCTGCATATAGTTTATTCAGGAAGGTCTAACACCTGAACGCAAACCATTTTCACTAATCTTAATACAGTTTAAACTGCTAAAATGTACCACTCCTTTTGTTATAATTCTGTATCTTTAAGCCTGTCTTTTTTTCACTTTATCTAGGTGCATAAAAAAGACAAGAAATACAAGTGCATGGTATGTAAAAAGATCTTCATGCTCGCAGCAAGTGTAGGAATTCGGCACGGCTCACGCCGCTATGGAGTTTGTGTAGACTGTGTGGATAAATCCCAACCAGGACTCCAAGAGGCTGGTGTAGAGCAGGTGACGGACGCAGACTTCCCTAGAGATGAAGAATATGATGACAATGATCCTGTAGAGACAGTAGATGCAGATGATGACCTTGTGGATGAAGGAGAAGATCAGAATGATCATAGTCAATGGTCAGAGCAAAACGACGCCTCACGCTGGGGAGAACAGAACGATCCTTCACATTGGGAGCAACAGAAATCCCAGCCTCGATGGGACGGATCAGGAGATGTTTGTATGACAATAGACGACTGACTGCCTATAGGCATTTAAACTCAAGGGTGCTTCAGCTGGACAGGATGCTTAATTTGACCAATGATTCGTCATTGAACTGAAGGCTTGTTATATATGGTACCGTGCTGGACAATAGTTATTGCTGTGAAAACTGTAGGGTCAAAGCCTTATAGCAAAAAATATCTTTTTTTAATTTTATTTTTTTCCAGTAATTTGCACAGGACTGTACAGAATACAGCCATTTGGTTGAAATTTACAGAGTCCTAACATCTCCAATCAGTTATCAAAGAAATGTATTTTTTATTTATAGGATATAGCTATGTTGGTCCTATCGAAGTTTAAATACTACTAATGTAATGTTAATATGTGTATCATTTTTGGTTAGAATGGAAAGCAATGATGAATCTTGGTATGAATGTGATGTTCCTTACACTACTAGAAGAGTGGGACGTATTAGGAAATAATATTGATAACTTTTTTTTTCTCACTGTAGAGATCCAGCAGCACTGCTTTAAGCTCAGCTGCAGGTCTTAGATTGAAAGAGTTATTCGATTCTTTGGGGGAATTTGTGGTGGAGGTTATTTGTGGAATTTAAAGCAGTGCTAGCTTTAGATCACTTTTTTTGCCCACCTGTAGAATTAGCTTCTTGATATTGAATGATTCACTGTAATGGTATTCACATTCTGTTAAGTTATTTTTACTCTTTGTCAGCTCGTTGTGACAGTCTACTTACTACTCTGTCTCTAAAAATTGCGTCAAGCCAAGTGCTGAAGTCACGTATTTGTTTTGTCATGAGCTGCGGTGGTCGTCTACATTTTTTGGATCATATAAAGGGATTACTGATCAGGAGTGATTGGCAAGTCGCTTCCGACTGTAGTTGTTTTATTAGTTCAATTACACGGTCCTAAATTGCTGCTTAATTTTCTTTTTATTTGTATACTGCGCAGAATTTGGCTGAATGCAGTTGTTTATAATCTGGCAGAATAGAATGCTCCAGTTTGTGGTAAGTGAGGATACAAAGTACTGTTCACGCAATATTCCGGACTTTAGCATTTGGCTATTTGCCCTCAATTTCTTTTCCTTTTAGGTATAGTTTATTAAGTGTTCATAAATTATGTATTTTCTAGCTGGGTAGCTTTTTTTGTGCACGAGCTGCACTCTGTACTAGTTTCAAACTACAAACTTTTGGCAATCACAGCATGATTTATTGTGTATTCACTTGAAATTATGAACTGATAGTAATATATGACTAGCTTGTTGCTATCCACACATTCATTAATTTTTTTATCCTTTTTTGTGGATGCAATTTTTCTCAATGTAAACATGATCAAATTTTAATGTTTTTCATAAAAATGGTCATACAGTTTTTCATAATCTAAGAAAAAACATTGGATTTTTAATGTGATAAAATCAAAGACGACATACTGGAATATCAAAATTGTTAGGTCATAATTTACGTGAACACCTAAAGTCATGTGTGAATTGTCCGATAATGCTTCGATATCTTTTTGTGTACAGATTCCTCCACCTGGAGCAGTGTGAATTCCTTTACCCATCTAGCTAAACAGTGGTGAGCTGAAAGTTGGTTTACCAATTTTCAATGTTCTAATCATTCTCTTTGTAGTCCTAGTAAGCCTGATATAGACAAAAGCAAGGCAGGCATTTCTAGCCAGTGCTAATGCATTGAGGAACTGTGTGAACCAAGATCAGGTGGTAATAGAGCAGGAAGTAATGTAATGAACCCTGGGATTCTGTAGCATTTCTTTAGCCTAGTTCTCATTTGAAAATCTTGTTAATAAATTTATGTTTTGGTTTCATGAGCTGCAGGCAGGTATTTGCAGAAGCCCTCTCTACTCAGGTGAAAGGTATGAATTTTGAAGTCTAATAGATGATTAGGTTTTCCAGTCCCAGGTAGATATCTGTGGGGGCTTTCAGACACTTTTCACAGACGTTGGAGTTAGTCTGATGGAGTGTTGGACGTCTTGCTTGAGCTGCTGGTAGCAAATAGCCACAGAATTTTTTTTTAGTGGCACAGAGCCTGTCTGAACGTAAGTGTACTGTATGTTGTCATATTTTGCTTTGTATCATTTTCTTGCTTTTATATTAGTTTGGAGATCAGTTGTAATAGTTCTTTGGAGTTGTATGTAGACTGCCAGGCAATTCTGAGTGCTTTAGCGAATTCCTTGTTACCTAAATGCTTTATTATTGTCCCTTCATGTCAGGTATAAAGTTTCAGATATGTACAAACTGCAATTATCTTTACAATTTTATTATTTATTTTATAAATATATATATTTTTGGGGGAGCAATATTGCAATGACTATCTATTTAGAGAAATAATGAAGTCATAGATGATGAGCTTATATTATGTTTCACCCTCACCAATTTATTGTTTTTTTTTTTTTTCCTGCTTATTTCTTTGACAAACCTTTTGGCCAAGAAAACAGACTTTAGAACAATCCCCAGTACTATATGAGAGTAATGAGAAAATTCTATAAACTAATTTATAAAACTGCCTGAGGAAATAATCATCTCCTTTAACCTCAACAACCAGATTTACACCTAACCTACAATCATAACTGAAAATTAAAAATGGAACCTGATTTACAAGTGGTTGTAAGAGATGGTTCTTTCCCTAGCCAGGTTTCTGATATTGCCCATTATTAATCCAAATGTTCACAAAAGATGACGTTTGTAATCTGTTTTTATGTTGCCCCTGTCATTTTTTTCTCATTGTTATTAACTGGTGTATGTGCCTGTTATCACCCTATAGTTAACTTGGTACATGGCCCAACAGATTTCTAATTGTCGAAATGTATGCCTGAATCTGTTGCAGCTCTTCAGCTGTGTTTGGCCACCCTTTTAGGGTGGATTCATGACAGAATATATTGAATAAGAACAGTAGAGGGAAAATGAAAATTTGCCTTCATCCACCTGTCAAGTTTTAACTTTCATTCAGTGGTAAATAAAATATAACTGGTTGCCATTGGCAACTTCCTAACTTTTCTCCGGATGTGTTTTTTTTTCCCCTTAATAAGTCTTCCCCCCAAAGCTGATTTTAAACATGGAAGTTTTCCAGCACTTCCTACCAGCTTTTGTTGACAGAAATGACCAGTTGTATTAGGCCAACCTACCACCGTTAGCTTATGTCAAATCATCAGTGATGGCTTGCCTTATAGGATCATTTTTTGATTGAAAATATTTAGGGTTGTATGAAATTTTCCATGCATGTGGCTAGCAACAAAATGGAAACAAAAAACTGGATGGTTACCTCTGCAGCCAGTTTACAGTTGTCTTTTATACCATGGACAGATCACCTAGAGGTCAATAACAAGCTCTTCTATGTGTCAGAAGTTTGTTTTACTGCACGTGAAATTGATACTACATGTTGGAAATTCTCTGTGCAGCTGATCGTTCCCTTCCCAAAGGAGAAGATCACAGCAAGTTCTGGCAATAAGAGTGATACCAGGCAGACTTCTTTTACTATCGTTCATCATGAGACATCAGCTATCACGAGCCTTAACTGTGGATGGCTATGAGAAGAAATGACAAGTTTTGTTTTTTTTGTTTTTTTCTTTTCCACCATAGCAAGTTTATTTTTTTTTAATATATATCTATAAATGCTCAGTTATGGGCCCTGCACATCTAACAACAAAAAAAATCAATTCAGGCCTGCAACAAATATTTCATGAGTGACTGCTGCTGTTTGACAAACTGTTGCAAAGTGTCACTGCTGCTTTTAATATCTCACTAAACGGGTTTGCTGTGTAAATGATAATAAATTCAGTTACTAAGTAATTATTACAGTCCCCCTTACCTAACAAGAATTGGCTTGTAATTGTTAGTAATAGGAATTTCCAGGAACTAATATTGTTTTCTTTATATATCTCTGAAAGTATAATACCTCCTCAATGTAAAAATGAGTAACTGTTTTTTTTTCTTTGTTTGGTGGGGTCCAAAATAGATTTAGTTTGTTTAAAGGTTTAAAAAGAGACTATTTTAAAACGTGAAATTTATGTTTTGCTTTGTGAATATGTAATTAGTGTAAGTCTTATTCCCCCTTCCTTTTTTTTTTCTTTCAGACTCCTATAGTTTGCTCCTTGTAGAACTGTCAATATATACATACATACATATATATAAATAATATAATATATATACATTTCACAGAAATCTGCTTTATTAGGAGCAAACTCACTCAGAGCTTAGAACTTTGGACCTGGCTTTAAATTCTATTGTGCATTATTTTATTTTTTTCCTTTTTCACAAGATCTTATTCTCTTGAAAAAAGAGTCCTTTTACTACTTTAATCATTTATGTATATTCGATAAATTATGACCAAATGTGATGTTAGATTGCATACAGTAAATTTAAATATACACTTGGTACACTACAGTATTGTTGTGGCGTTTTAAATTTTCCATGAAACTGGTAATGCATTTTGTATCATTAGCACTGTATGGTATATATGCTCTCTAGCAATAAGAAGGAAAAAATGATAAAATGTGTAAATCCCAGGGCTTTTGTATGCCAAAGCAATATGTATTTTCAAACAAACCTGCAGCCCTGTAATACTGCCCTACAATGTGCAGCAATGGTTTTATATGGGTAGCTTTTGGCCAAAGGTTTAAGTTTTTGCACGGTCTACCTCTGTCTGATATATTGTCTTTGCATTGGCTGAATAGGATATACCTGCAGTTTTGCTTAAAAAAAAAAAAAAATATATATATATATATATATATATATATATATAATCTGTCATTGACCTGGACCAAATGGCAAGACAGAAATTTAGACTTCCTGCATGTTATTTCCAGGTCACTGACTGTAAAGCATACGTGTAGGGTAAATATTTCTTTTAAAAAAGACAAAATTGTATTGGCAACTTTTCTGACTTGCTCTAGCCTTCCGGTTTGTGCATGCAATTGCTGTTGAAGAGCTAATGAAATCTCACCCATGCAAAAAATACCCAAGGAAATAATCTGGTGCTGCAATCTGCTGGAAGAATTGTGTTAGTTGGGAAGACCAGGTCATGTGAAGTCTGGATTCAAGCAAAGAAATGGGCTGTGACAGGCAGCACCAAGTCATAAGATGGGCAGAGGTGCAAAATGATATTGGGGGTGGTATAAAAAAAAAAAAAAACATACATTGGGGTGCTAAGCAAAACCCACATATTTTATTACAGCTGTGTGAGCACACTTTTATTTTTAATACTTATGATCAGCTTTAAGTATTGAAGCCAGTATTAGAATAATGACCCTGGAGCTTGCGCCTATTACAAAAAGCCACCATTTACATGTAGCAGATCTATACTCGCAGGTAGGTGGAGGTCTTAGAGCTTATAGTTCTGGCTGCCTGCTTCCCTGAAAGATACAAAATACCAGGGAAAGGGGTACTTTATCCACAGAAATTGGAGCGTTACGAATGTGCATAGTGTATTAAAGCTCTTCACATGTATCACTTTTTAATTTAGATTTTCTAGTATGTTTTCAAATCTATAATTAGTCGCATTCAACTAAACTAGGAAAACACAGGACAAAAACAGTTTGTAACAATTGACATTTGCCTGCAAAAGAGGTATTCAAAGGTAACAAAATTGTTTTATAGCCTCATAAGATGTGCGCATACATTTGAAAGTGTTGCTCAGAGAGTGAGATGCATACTGCCAATGATGAAGAGGGGTTAGGTAAATTATTAATATTATTGTTATTACACAGTATTTATATAG
This sequence comes from Pyxicephalus adspersus, assembly GCF_032062135.1. Lineage (NCBI taxonomy): Eukaryota > Metazoa > Chordata > Amphibia > Anura > Pyxicephalidae > Pyxicephalus > Pyxicephalus adspersus. The sequence continues at coordinate 28,802,580 of NC_092862.1, forward strand.
CGCCATCATATTACGCAGCGCTGTACAAAGTCCATAGTCATGTCACTAACTGTCCCTCAAAGGAGCTCACAATCTAATGTCCCTACTATAGTCGTATGTCATTAATATAGTAAATTATTAAATGGTAAATCAAGTAGTAGAGAACAGGAAGCCCAGTAATATAATCTGCACAGCCAAAAATGTCTTTTAATATGCTTTATTTTCATTTTTCACCTGCACTGATAACCCAAAAGAGCCTGAAGTGGCACAGTGGAAAAATCAGCTGCAACGCTGGAATTATGGGTGGTGCATGTGAAGGTTAATCACATTCCTGTTCATTTATACTCTATAATTCACATTTCATTTTCTTTGGTATCCAGCTTCTGTCAGGTGTTTCCTGTTTTGTAGGACACTTTCCAAAACATGTAAAACCTAATACCAATACCATATTTAAACATTCAGGGCTGTTTTTAGTGGAAATTTCCTGTTCTTATTGTCTGGTTCTGGGTCTTTTGAACAGTGTGCCCAGTAATGCCTGTCCATGTCTCCTATACTGGGCATAGGACAAACCCCCTGGTAGCCAGAACCCGAGGAAATCCCTAAGAGGTGTCAGCGTACTTGAATCACTTGATCAATCAATCCTGATCTGCTAACAGAGGCAATACTTTCTCATTCCCCACATCTGTTTTCACCAGAGAAATGTGCATGCAGAAATCTTGCCAGTTGTTGCACAATTATGATGGTCTGAAAGCAAACCTTGCATTAGAAGCTACTGTCTGCTCAGTGCAGGCTGCCTTCTTCCCATCTCAAATGGTTACAGTTTAAATGAAAACATTAACAATTGCTTTGTGCTTGTGTCACGAACATCTACATCCCAAATGTGCATTTTAATTATCTGACCCCAGATGGAGTCTACAAGTGGATGCTTTAGCACACATTGCACAGGCAAGGACCAGTCTTCTCACCAATACAAATAGTAATGCCAGCTTTCTTGTGACAACACTGCTGCCAATAAGTTTTTACCTATCTTTATTTATGGTCATAAGCTACATACACACGCTAAATAATTGTTGTTCAATTCATACAGTTCTCATACAGATATTGTTAGAAAAACATAATGGTGTCAAAAGATCCACAGTGATCTTTCAGGTGCCACCAGCAACTCATCCTGTTGAATTTGTTCTGCAGATTGCCTGTCTTTATTTGTATATAAAGATGTTGTTAGACAATGAATGATCACATGCATGGCCAGTAAATGTCCTGAGGAGGGGGAAGCAAGTCACGTGAAGGTTTGTAAGGATAAACAGAATATTTGTTTGGGCAGTGTGACAGTGCCAGAAACAATGAAGATGTCAGTTGAGTTGATTTACATTGTGCAATCCAAAGGCAAAGTTTGGTGCAAAGCACTAAAATGTATTAATAATAAACCCCAAAGCAATTTTAAAAGCCGCTCTCTCTCTTGCATTGTCCTGTTACAGAAAGACAGCTTTCATAAGAAAATATGGATTAGTCAATATGTAACATCAGCATATGCAATCTTATTTATACAGATTATATATATACTTTTTAGGGTCTGTTCCCTCCTAAATTGTATTTATTTATAGCAGTGTTTCTCAACAGTGGTTGCTAGGGGTTCTTAAAGCCATTAGTAATTTGTGCCTCTCAGGTCAGTTTAACAGACACCAATGATATTTTTGGTCTGTAAGCTGACATTCTTCTACTGGTCAGCCATGTAAGAGGCATTCTTACTCCTGACCACCGTGCTAATATACTGTGAGCAGTGGATATAATATATCAGACCTGAAAGGTACTGTAGGGGTTTCCCCATTTAAAAAAAAAAAAAAGGTTGAGAAAGACTGTTATAGAGATCCTTTATCACCTGATGTTAATTTAAAACCACTTTTACCTAGCACATGTATGTTCCTTTACTTTAGAGTGCATGAAATTGGGGCAGCTGTGCTGTTGTATTCACATTGTCATCCCTTTTACAGCACAAATTCAAACGAGCAGGGCTTACAAGCTGAGTTGGAGGGATTGGCATTTCTGGCTTGTAGTGTGGGGGTGCATACAATGAAGCTTGCAGAATACCAAAACGTCTCCTGAATGGAGGAAGAAGTACAGAAACAAGAACAGCAAAACTGATGCCACAGTTAATGGCATTGTGGGCATTCACTTAGCATTATGCCAGAATTGTTCATTTGAATCATTCTTTATTAAGTCCATTAATTAGAGCTTAATGATGGCCAGCACTCAAATCTGCACATTTTAGGTGAATGTTTGTTGCAGGTTTTTATATCAGAATAATAGCAGTGTGTTTCAAAGTGAATAAAGCTCAAAATACATTTTTCTTCATGTCTTGTTTTGGAATAGAATGTTCAGTGTCCCCAGTGCATTTGCAAGTATGGAAATAAAAGCTATTATAAGAATTTATATTCTGAACACAAATGTATATGCAGTGCACATTTTCGGGATAACTGCATCAAAAATGCAGCAAACAGGACGCAATACACCTAAAATGTTCAGAAACTTTGTAAAAGGCTGTGTCATTTGTATGTTGTCACGGTTTATAACATTTTTGGCCTTTCATTCTTTGTGATCCCTACAGAGCTTGCCTGGCAGTTGTCCTACAACCTTTAATTTTGTGTTGGCTCAGGGCATTTTGTGTCACAGCAGAGACTATCAAGCGATTGCCAGCTGCTGCGTACACTGATCCTCAATCTTCATCATGCATTCATTTCTTTCAGATTTTGATTTCCCAGCAGGAGTAGCTTTGGCCCTAAATTGTCTAATACATAATATATAGTGACACCATTTAAAAGTCAGTTGGGTCAACTGATAACATGGTAACTGCAAGGGTTCTCCATTCAATGTGGACACTGCTTATGTTTGCTCTGGATTTCAGGTCTATTTGTGCAGAACTGTGTAAACCCATCACTGTAATGTAAGCAATGTTTGATGTGAAACAATGAGGTGAATGGAGCCCCAGGTCTTCTGAATGATATGCAGATGTAATCAAGAGTTACTTATCTTTGCTTCACAAAACACTGTCTCTGAATGCCTAATGAGCTCATTTACATTTCCAGCCCCTTTAACAAGTAAATGAGATTGTCTTTGTTTTATTACTCTTCATTGTGAGTCTGGCACCTTTTATTGTAGAAAAATGACAGTCTTATTGGCAGCAGTGTCAACTCTTATCTTTTGTTGCAAGCAATGAGATTCTCAATTTTATTCACATGTAACGGTTAAAAAGCAATTCAATGGTATGGTAAAAATAAGCGTTCAGACACTTCAGTAAATAAGACCAAGGTAGTCTAGAAACATAAACTCAAGGTAAACCTAACAGAAATGTAACACCTCCATCAATGGTGTGAAAGGTTTACATATATAGAGTTCATGTCTTGCCTCCAGTCATGGGGAGATGCTAGGAGCCTCCAAACCCTAAAAACAATAGGGCTTTTGAAAGAATCTACAATTTTTCTTAAATATCAAGGCCTCTTTAGAACTTTTCAGACCAAAAAAAAAACAGTCAAGGGGTCTTTTAACTTATCTGTGTAAAATATATGCCCCTCTTGCTTTATCTGCTGAACCTCCTGGCAGTCACAGCCCTCTGCAGTGCAATCTTTTTACAACAGTAGCCTCCATTGGTTCTTTCGTTTCTTATCTGTGTATCCCAAAACATTCCAGGGATTTGTTTATCAGTGTAAAATCCACTTCAATCTTCAACCACAGAGCTTTCCCATGCATTGTGCTAAAGTGGCCCATGACATTTTTGTACTCCCTGGGAAAGCCCTGACCTGGATCAAAGTTCTGGGAAAGATATAACCCTGTGACTACATTGCAGGTTTTGTATCTTCTGAAGAATCCCTAATGAGCCAGCTCAAGTCAACATGTGCTCTTGTATGCCTTTGTTATTGTTAACTTAGAGTAGGTTACTACATGATTTTGTTACATAATCTTGAAGCAGAGCATACTTGGAGGAACAATTCCTCCACTGCTATCTTATGTCAGGCTTTATTTAAGTGGATTATAGACAAACTATTCTCAATTATCTATGCTCCAAGGCAATACAAATAGCCATTTGTTTCCATGAGCCCACCTGAGTTTTGGCAGCGAAAGGTTTTTTCTCTTTTACACCAACCTTCCAGAGCACTGATGAACTGCCCCAAGTGGATCCTATGCAACTCAACCAGTCACATCTATTCCTTTAAGGAGAGGTCCCAATTTTTGTCCTAAGGTCTCTGCACTTGCTGTGGGGAAAAAACAAAAGACATTAAGCAATGGCCGCAGCAACCAGGAAACTCCAATGTCAGGTAGGAGCGTGTGCTGGACCATTCTTTTACCCTCTGTTCCTAACATCCCAAGTTACCTTGGCAGCTGCATAATAGACCAACTGTCACCAAATGGAGCTATTAGTAACTGAATTTATCTTTTTAAAAAATTTTACCTGGTTTCTTTTACCTTTAGCTCAACCCTTAAAATATCAACAGTAGGTGGCACTATCCTTTGTGTGGGTCGAGCTGTTCTTGTACAAAGCCCATTTAGGTATATGAGGCCTTCATCTGCCTTGTCTTACCTCAAGCCAGTTCTGTGCTCTTCCTGGGCCTTCCCTGTCTCTAATCACACTTCCCAGTCCTAGACTGTTCTCTGTTTTTTGCTTAGGGTTTTTTTTTTGCCATTCTTCTTCTTACCATGGTCATGTCAGCCAAGTCCTATCTTCTTGGCTACTTCCGAAGTTGCTGCCTCCATTTCGGAACCTTTTGTGGACTATGAAATGTTCTTTTCCAGGTGCAAGGCTTAACAATCACCAGGTTGTCCATTAATTGCACTATCATTTTATTCATGGACACCTCTTCCCCTAGATAATGGGTGTACCCTTTCAGTTCCTGAAACAAAATCCTTGTTGCAAACTTAAGAAAGGATTTATCTGCAAATCTTTTCCTGGTGTTTTGGTATTATTTTTTTTGGTTGAGAAGATAATGTGAACTCTTTTCCTATATATTGATACTGCAGCACTGTAGAACCATCGTCTGCTGTGCCTTAATGTTGAACTCAATCAACTCCGCAAAGCTCAGCTTCTATGTGTGTTGTCTTATCTAAACAGTCCTTTCCAGGATTCACCAATTACTACCAGCAGTTCATTAATAACCAAACTGTTCTTGTTGCTCTCGTTACTGCTTTCACCTGAAAAGATACAAACTTCATAAGCAAGCCTTCCAATGCAGTGCAAGTCTTCCAAGCCTTGAATCTAGTGTTCCTCTTTCATTTCTGGCGTTATCCAAGCCAGATATTGCTAAACGCTTTTGCATCAGTTGGCAATGCCTAATTGATGGTAGTCTTTGCCATCTTTTTTTTTTTTGCTCCCCAAGAGAGCTAGGCCCCCTTGTGCCTTCTGCTCTAGGGAAGGGGGGTTCTTTCCAACAACACATTTCTTACCTCTTCCTTTACTGCCTTCAGAAGCAGCTGTGGCTCCTGACTCATTCAGGGAATCTTTAGGCTTCATGGAATGTCTACCCACATAATCTTTGACAGCCGGGTCCAATTCACTTCTACTTCTGTAAAGGCCTCTGGATATCTCTTTACAGTACATTACACCTTGGCCTATCAGTCACATAGGAATGGTCAAACCAAAAAGATCAATACTGAAAACATGTATGTGTCTTTGTATTCACCTTTCAAGATGATTTGTTCGCTGCAATGCAAGTGCCCAGAACACTCCATTCTCCTTTATCTAAAGCAAGCATTTATGTAATTCTTGTTACTCAGTGATCCACACACTGATATACAGAAAGACTTTCACCAAAAACCTCAGCCCAAGGATAAAGTTCATCTTGGCAACAAAAATGATTTTGCAAGGATACAGGTAAACTTCTAAAAAGTGAATAACCACACATGAAAAAAGTCAAGGAGAGTGTTGGCTCAGGTCCTGTATTCATGGTCTTCTAGATTGTAAGCTCTTTGGGGCAGGGTCCTCTCCTCCTGTGTCACTGTCTGTATTTGTCTGTCATTTGCAAGCCCTATTTAATATACAGCGCAGCGTAATATGTTGGCGCTGAAAAAATCCTGTTTAATAATAAAAATATTAAGAAATAATTTCTGATCTGTCTTTATGCATTTCTTTCAAGGGACATAGGAGATATTTGCTGAAATGTAGCAATCCTAACCCCGAGCCTTTCATGTGTACTCCAGCATAGGCAAGAAAAATACAAACCTCAGATTGAGGTAATTGTTCTTTTACAACTGAGAATTTCAAGGGTAGGTAGTCCAGTATATTGTACACAATTCCCTGTTCATATTTGAAGAGCTAATCTGAGATTTATATTAGCATGTCCTCATTTGACTGTTTCCCACTTTTTATTTATGTTAAGCCTCAAGGTGAGTTATGCTAAGAATTTCACTGAAAAGGCAAGATTCCTTCTGAAAAGATTTTTTTTAAGCAATTTAGGACATTCCATGATTTATGTATGAGGTGATTTACCTCCTAAATCTGTATGTGGAAACTGATCTATGACTTTCTGCTGGTAGTACAATATGTAGTTGTCTCTGTAACATCTGCAGATACATCTAGAAATACAATAGTTTCACATAACCTTCTATCACTTTAATTATAAGATTACTAGGGCTACATACACAAATGCAATAATTATTGTTGGAAACGATGACCGATCGTCGCTAACAAAAAAGTGCACTACGACACCGATGAATGAGGAATGTTGCTGGAAACGAACGTCCGTCACTTCCTGCATCGTTCAAACGATCGTATCTAGTGTGTGTACATTATTGGTGGATTATATTTGAACGATCGTATCATTTCAACATGTACAGAATTGTGCACAATAGGATCTTTCAACATAATCGTGCATAATCGTTAATCAGTTGTTAATTGTTCGTTTTCGAACGATAATTATTGCACACGTGTACGTAGCCTAAGAGTCAATAAGAGTAATACAGATAGTAATGTATTTGTGCTGGAAAAAGTTTGTAAAGACACAGCACACTGTGTGTTGCCAATTTTATATTTTGTGATTAAAGCTGAATTCCCATCAAACAGGTAAATATCAATATATAAACACATATACAATAAATGCATAATTCTGTCCAAATACTTCCTCTTATAATACAATGGGAATACAGAAAGGAATACAATGGTGTCATCTCCTTTCCACAGCCTGCTGATTGTACTATAAAGAAGCACCAGCACATTTACAATTCATCAACTCCCGAAGGATAATGTTCAAGTGGCCATACTCATAATGACCTGCTTTTAGCTTTTGCACCTGACCAATTGACTCACAGTCAGGGCTGTTTCAGGTAATTTTGTTGCCCCACCACCTTTTACACCCCTGTTTAACAAGAACTGCTGCCCCCTTCAATGTAGATTAGCACATGAAATGTGTGAATAACTAGTATGTTAGATTAAACTGTTGTAATGAGACATCACAATACAAACATTGGCATGGGGTGGAACCGTACCCAGCAAGGGGAAGAAAAGAACAATATGGCCCAGAGGGGTAGGGGAGAAAAATAATGCCCAGCAGCAGGTTAGATAGAACAATAGCCCCAAGTAGGACGGAGGTAAACACCAGTGTTCAGTAGAAAATACTTACCTTGTAGTAGTCTGTGTCCCAAATTGCTGCTCTCTGACATCTTTTTGCTAAGCAACCTTAAACCCTATACAGATGTCAGATGAAAGTCGCTGGAAATTATATTTAAACAAATGAGCACTATACAAACAATGTTGTACTGCTCCATGGATAGGAAAGGGTAAAGGATGAGCGAACGGCACCCCAATGTGCTCTACTCCATAAGAGTACACAACAGTCATTTCTGATAGATTGGTAATTTGCTATGGTGGAGACATCAGGAGACCATTGTACACATGAGATTTTTGCCCAAGACAAACACATCTGTTCATCTCATGCAGCTATTTTATGAGTTGTGTACATTGCTTTAGGTAGGAGATCACTGCATCCAGTTTCTCTGCACAAAATAGCACCCAAGCTTGAACCAATGTTCATTCCTGCTTGCTTCAGGGCACAGCCTGGATCTGTGAGATGTGTTATAAACTCCATTACTATGGGTAACCCTTAAAATGATGGGACATTGCATTTGCATTACAGAGGGAGAGCATAGTGACTGGGTCATTATCACTGTGTTATTTGTTCACAATTAAATGTGATTTTTCAAGTTTATTGTCAGTTTATTGACCATTTATTATCACAAGTGGCCTTTTGTTTTTTTGCATATTGTCACAATGCCCAGTTTTGTAGTAGTTCTTTACCAATCAATCCTTTCATTTTATTGCATGCTGCTCTTATCCGCATGTTTTGCTGCAGTGCAATCCTTGTACTGTTACTTGATCCTTGCATTTTACATTACATTTAGCATTCTGCTACTAACATCATGTTTCACTTTTTGATATTCTGATGTATTGCTGCAGTAAGATAAGTTTTTTTCCCATTGTTTTTATTTATATATTTTTTTAATTATACTAGAAATAAATTTAATATGGGCATAGGTAGCATTTGGACACTTCCAAGGCTGCCATCATTGGCTGGAGTTTGGGAAACGTTTGATAAAGAAAAGAGTATTGTATTCAATGAAAATTCCTATACAACAATACAAGACATAATTATTTCAGTAAGCCACAATATAGACTTGTGGTCTACAGAATATTGTTTTAGGCTCTGGGGGGCACTATACAAATGTCATCTAGCATATTGCGCACATTAATAGCCATAAAGTACCATAACTTGGGGAGAAGAAATTGTTTCTATCAATCATTGTACCCGATGCGTTTCGCCCTATTAGGATTCCTCAGGGGTAGCGGTGCATCAACAAATTTTTACACATGCAGCCTTTGGCTCCACTGCACGCCAGCAGCCCTTCCATCGTGTTTGAGGAATACTATCCCGAAACAGCAAGTATTACAGATCCTCAAGTATATTCTATGGGATCCGCACTTACCTGCTCTACAGCACTTCACTGGTTTTATTACTACTAATAGCAACCAAAAACCTCCCTAAAAAATTTGGAACTTCGTTTTGGATTTCTTTAAACTAGCAGAACCAAGCCACATAACAAGACCATATACAATAACTGCATGTGTAAAAATTTGTTGATGTACCGCTACCCCTGAAGAAGGCTATTAGGGCGTAACACGTCGGGTACAACAGTCAATACGAACAATTTCTTCTTTGCAAGTAATAGTACTTTATGGCTATATAAGAGCGCAATATGCTAGATGACGTTTGTATAGTGCCCCCTAGGGCCTAAAACGATATTCTGTAGACCACAAGTCTATTTTGTGGCTTACTGAAATAATTATGTCTTGTATTGTTGTATATGAGAATTATCATTAAATACAATACCTTCTATTTGCCAAAAGCCCATCTTTTCTCTTTTCTTTATCAAACATTGTCTATATTATAAGAGCTGGTATTCAGTTCTTTAGGACAACTAACTTTACTATGAAACAACCACCACTCACACCCATATATACTTTTATAGAGTTTGGGAAACACTATACTGAAAGAAACAATGTAGACCCCTCTCTATGGAAGGGTGGACTTGCGGTAATCATATGATCAATGTATGTTGAAGCTGTTAAGCTGCGTACACACATGCAATAATTATCGTTGGAAATGAACGACTAACGACCGATCGTCCCATAAGCATTAACAAAAAAAGTGCAGAATGAAGCCGGTGAACGAGGATTGTCGCAAATTGTCGGAAATGAACAACCGTCCCGGCGGATCTGATTGGGCAACGCTTGTTCGCAATCTATTGTGTGTACGGACGTTCAGTGATTGTGGATGTTTCTGCAGTACACTTTCTCCTTTACACGTCACTTCCTGCATCGTTCAAGCGATTGTATCTAGCGTGTGTACATTATTAGTGGATTATATTTAGACGATCGTATTGTTACAGCATGTACAGAATTGTGCACAATAGGATCGTTCAAAATAATCGTGCATAATCGTTAGTCGTTCATTTTCCAATGACAATTATTGCATGTCTGTACCTTTAGGGTGAGTGTGTCATACTGTAGAATGAAGCAATGGCCAACATGTTCATTGGTAAACCCCCCAAAACAGTAAATTTCTTCTGCTCATATACTTTGCTCCTGCATGCCTTGTCTCTACCTTTTTGAGGATAACATGCTGTTGTGCTGCTATAAAATTGCTGCTGTTCTGAGCCAGAGATTTTTATCCCTTATTCTTTCCCAAACACAATCTTCAGACACACTAATAAAAGTGCGGAATATTACTCCAATCCCAAGGCACTGTCATTATTCCCTTTATACCAAAGTGACAGTGGCTGTGGATAGCCCATGTCCTAGCAAAATGTAACCCCTGATCTATGCACCTTCATCACCCTACTGTCAGGCTCCTGCTGTGCAAATTGTGAATCTACAGAAAGAATGAAACCCCCATGTGTGAATGTGGCCATGAAAGTGTTCAATCAGGCAGTGCAGTTATACCTATGGCCACTGGATGCTACTCTTGTTACAATGAAAAACAGGAGCTGAATAATTCACAAAGGATCTGAGTATTGCTATTATAAAGATATTTAATAAAATGCATTTTTTAACAAAGATATTGTGTTATGTCATTTCTACACATCTTCTTTCTTGTGCTGTTCATTTGTTTTGATCTGGTTAATAAGTTACATCTTTGATATATCATGCTAAAACTTGTTTTTAGAATAGTGTATATTAATAGAAGAAAGGAACTATAATGATTTTATATCACTGACTTTGCACAGATGTGATTACTCACCGACTTCTTTTGCTGGAAATGTGATTATAAACAGTCCATGAAAAGTCCATGTAGATTTCTGGTAAAGATCAACCATGTATAGCATTCCAAAGAATATTTGTGTATATACTGAACAGATAGGGTGTAAAATGTGATGATTTATAGGACATTTAAGGACCACATCAATTAGTAAAAAGAAAAAAAAAGATAGGTAGCAGGGCTGAAAAATGGCAGATTTGGTTCAACATTAATACATCATTTTATTGGACATTGAGCATTATGAAGCTGCAATATCATGCTTATTAACTTGTTTAAATTACTTGGTATTCCTGCATTATTTGTTCCAAGAATGTGGTATCCTCTTCAGTTACCATCAAGCATGTTCTGCCTAAAGCAGTAGTTGCCAACCTTTTGGACGTCACGGACCACTAATTTCACAGACTCCAGGCCGCACATGCGCGGGGGGGAGCCGCGTGTCACTCAAAGGAGAAGATACTTCCCACAGAGTGATGTCATAAAGCCAGAAACCGCCAACTCTCCCATCGCAGCGGGAGACACAACCCGCCCTGAGCCTGCGATCCGTACAGGAGACATGGTCCGCGGCTCTGGGATTTGGTGTTTGCAAACTGGATTTATATTCTTTGTGGTTATTAGGAATTATTTATTTAAATAAAAAAACATTAAATAGTGCTACTTTTATACTCATTTACAGTGTTGCATTGCCAGATGGTTTTGCCGGAATGATTGTATTATGCATTGTATGAGATTTTCATTTATTTGCATATTTTCAGTTTTTTTTTCATTACTTAAACTACTCTGCAGACTTGCACAGCTCAGATAAAAAAAGCAGGAACTGAAATGAATGTTGTTCTTGTTTTAAAGAGATAAAAAAGAAATATGCTTATATATTTTTCTTTATTTTCTATGTTGTATCAGCATGAGAATTTCAATATATACCTGTACTAACATGCTCTGGCATGCCTATCATATACTGTAGACCTTATTTTATAAAGTACTTATACCAACATCATGAACAATTATCATGCTTTCTTTCATAAAAAAATAATCTGTCATTTCAACCTCAGTGCTGCTTCAGCCCTTATGGAGCCACAAAATACAAGCAGAACTGTAATATAATAACAAAAACCTAAAATGTAAACTGTCTATAAATAAAATAAAAACAACAAAAACCTATTGAGAGTTATTTGTACTCCCCCCTCATTTTTTACCTCTCCCCATTTGATGCTGGTGCCATATTTACTTTGGTCAGCCTTCTACCCCCATGTGTCCTGTCTGATAATGCCATTTGGGGGGAAGGATCCTGTGCATGCACATTATTTAGGATCCAAAAATTAGAAAAAGCAGAACACAGCAATACTTCTTTTACTGCAAGAACACAATGACTGTTTTATGATTGCTCTGAGCATTTAAAGTCTTTGTACTCAGGGATGATGGCTTCACTTCAATGCAAGACTGAACATTAGAGCCACTCAGCAGGTCTGCTGTCAGCCTAAATATAAGTTGTAGTGCTTGATGGAAGTGAAAAACAAAGTAACATGGAAAAGAACTGATTTTCCTGATAATTGGTATTTGGAGGTTTGTGCATACATTAGGTTACATCTCGTGAATAGTTTACTGACAAAGGGTCTGTACGAGCAGTGGTTGATGACAGAATCCAGAGCAAATTCCATGAGTGCAGGTGCAGGATGGAGAGTGGGTCATTCATCCCTGGTGACTAAAGATTCCCGGAGGAAAGAGGATTTAATCTTTAATCAGGCAGCAGAGCACAAATCACTCAGTACAGGGCTGAAAATTACTAAAAAAAGGTCTTCATTCGTTGACCCTGATGAAATGTAAAATATTTATCTATTAACAAATCACTCATTAAAAACTTTCCCTGTTTGGAATTAATTAATTCTCCCCACAACTTCCCTTTTCTTCCCCCGGTCTCCATATTTTTTTATTGATTTTCATCATTTAGAGACTTTGGGCCTGATTTATTAAAGCTTTCTCAAGGATGAAGAGGATACACTTTCATCAGTGAAGCAAAGTGATCCAGCAAACCTGAAATGGATCCAGTCCAGGATTCAAAATATTTGCTAGAAAATAGCAAATGCCTTTGAAGAAATCTTTTCCAGGTTTGCTGGATCACCCAGCTTCACTAATGAAAGAGTATCCTCTAAAGCCTTGGAGAGCTTTCATAAATCAGACTCATAATCTATGTATGTGTATGAGAAGTACTGGCTTTTTATTGTAGTACTGAGGGGCAAGACAAAGCTGTGATTTGTTGGTATTTGTATTCTGGGTGCAGGGGTCAATGGGGGTGGTGGTAAACGCATGACATACTGAGTCTGTATACCAGGGGTGCCAACTTCTAATTATTGTTTACCAAAAATGCACAATTTTAATGAGCCTAAATTTATAGAATTCATTTTCCATACTTACACTATCACTATTACATAATACACATTATTAACATGGTTCATACACATTATTAACATGGTTCAATCAAGGATCATAGGCAATATTAGGATGGCAAAAAACTATGGGTCAAATTATCATCTTATGACCTGTAGAGGTAATCCATACCTCCTTGGATCAACATGTTATTCTTCCAGGTATAAGGAATCCCCTTAGTGTCTTAGTGGCATCAAAATGAACAGACTTTACGGTGTTCTATATGGGCAATTTTTATATTTATACCAGCTGATCATACCCCCCCATCCCACCCCAAGGTGCTTTTTCTCAAGAGTATGTACAGCTCTGCGTAACATGTTGGCGCTATATAAATCCTGTTTATTAATAATAATGATAATAATAAAGAGTGAAAAAACTAAATGGCATTACATTGTGTTATAGTAGAAATCGGATTTTGTGTGCCATTACTATCAATGTTGTTTGGAAAAAATCTTAAGGAATCATGTTATTGAATGATGGGGAAAACCATTTACGGCAATGTGGAATTTTCCCTTGGGTTCCATCCTCTATTGACCCAACTGATGTTAACATTACCGGTTCAATATTATTATAGATTTCTAAAGCTCTTGGATCTTCTATGGCACTTTACAATTATCATGATTCATACTATGTATGGTATGCAATGATATTGTTCAAACCAGGGTTTTTGAGTTTTTAAAGGTTACACTTGGGATAATGGATTTGGCTCCCGGGCTCCCATTTAATACTCAAATTTATTTTTCAGTATGCTGGATAAAAACTGCCTGCATACCCACTGCCACTTGTGCCCAACAGCTCCCTCACACAAGAAGCAAGGGTTTTCATTTTGTTCAGGCTGTAGGATGTTTCAAGAAAAGTCAGTACAGATTTATTACATTATATTAATAATATATGGGAAGGAAAGTATTGTAAACCTATAATAATTACCATGAATGTAAATTATCCGTAAAAGGAAGGAAGTGGCCTAGTTTTAATCAATATTAATGATATTCCTGAAACTGACATAAAGCTGGAGGAATTCAGATCAATATAAAAGTAGCTCATTGTTCCTGCATGAAAATAAAGTGTTTATTTTTTGAAAATTTCTGAAAGCCCAAACCCACATTAAATCTAATGTAGATGTAGTACTCTGGGTGCCCCTATTTTCTGCAGGACTTTTGGCATGGGAAATATTGGCACACTTTTTTTGGGACACAAGTGATAGACCAGAACTGACTGGAGGCTTTCCTTAATGATCTCTGGCTGTTTGTTGCAATAATACAATGGTGTCGATGTTTTCTAATGTGGTACAGATATGCAAATTTGGAGTTCTGACTTTACTCCGATTTTCCAATATGGATGCTTGTTCCTGGCAAGTCAGAAAGCACGGAGACCAGAGACAGCTGTAATTAAGCTTTTATATGTTGGATAGAGCATACGTGTCCCATTGGAAAACTTTCCACTCATTTCTTACCCTGGTGATGGATACCACAGACAGGGTTGTGTCAGACAGTTAGGCTTCAGAGTTTAAAAAATGATAATTATTCTTTTGAAATAAGAACATTATATCTGTTTGATATATATATATATATATATATATATATATATATAAGGTTATATGGATCCCTTATCCTAAGTATGATGTGCATATAGCCTGACGCTGGATACATTGGGGTAATCAGATTAACTGTACAGACCATAATGATAGTCCTTTGAAGCAATAACTGGTGGTACATTCCAGCAAGAATGGACAAGGGCTGTGCACACAGTGCTGTTCTATACTATAGAGAGAGGAAGAGGGAAGCTGGAGGCTCCTCACTGCATCCTCCCCATAACAAAGCAGCAATGGTCATTTGGGAACAGCTGCACATAAACAAAAGTTTCATCCAAGATGATCATGAACACTGTTTTGAATGTTGAAAATCTAAAAATCTAGATTAAGGCACCCTTAAGGATTAGGAGGGTGCCTGTTGTGGTCTGTGACGGCACAATTTACTCTAAATGATTGTTCGTCATCTATGGATATGCCAGGCTGGTCGTTCGGACGTTGAATGATGATGGGGCACTGTGCACATGCAAGATTCTCGTCCGATATTAGCCGTGAGCCAATTATCGTACGAGAACCATTCCACGTGTCTACCTAGCCTTAGGCTGAATTCCCAACTTTGCATTTTTGTTGGTAGTTGAAAAGGCATTAAAAGGCAAATCAACTTCCATCATGGTGCAGGTCAACATCAAAGCGGGTTGATTCTTTGGTGATGATGCTGGAACACACTTAGTAACACATCAAAGCACTTTGAAATGTGTTCTGATACGTTTTCATTGATTGCATAAGAAAATCCACCAGGGGAATGTAAGCTCAGGTTCGGCCCTACATAGGCCCCAAGTGTCCATAAAATACCTAAAAGCTTTATTTTCTCATGAATTTATTATGGAAATCCATGGCTCCAGTTGTTTTTTGTATACTGAATGCTCTCCCCTATGATTATGGGGTGGACAAAGAAATCTCTTGGTGTCTACTACACTCACACTGCTAATACTGGCCACATACTAGTCAATATATTGAATAGGTTTGACGTTAGATTCAGTAAAATCACTGAATCTAACCAATCAGGAATGTTTGATAAGGAATTTCAGTTCTATACCGATATTAAATAACTCCAATAATGTAACTCAATGTAAGGGAAGTCTATATGGGCTATTCGTGGTCAGAGCTGGGGAAGTGGCATGATGGACAATGAAAAGGGCTGGGCAACAGGTGCATGGTGGTAACCAGCCAGGAAATTAATCAATATCTTAGGGGGGGGGTGATCATGGACCTGATAATGCACCCACCAGACAGCATTAGGCAGCCCATAGATATGAATCAGTTGACTTATGTGGCTGGATAAGGTGGTGATCTTATTTTATGTTCCTGTCTTGGCCTCCAGCCATTGTTGAAGTGCTCCACTGTAAAGCTGACCCAAACCTCACACTCTTCTCCGTACAATCATATCAATTCAATAGTAGTATATTCAATATAATGTGGTCTGCAGCACTCCAGTGAGGGCGCCCCCTAATGTCTTTAACAGTTTCTGTAATGGATGAGAATTATACGATCGGAGCTGCTCCCTCACAGCATTGTAGACCAGGAGCTTCCTGGATTATCAATATATACAGCAGCACAAACCTAACAGGTCTGATATCTTCACATTCCTGCTGCATTCCAGAGGAGTTCGCGCTTATAATAGGGCAGCCAAATCCCTGTAATTTTCCACATAAAATATTTATCTTTCACCGTTTGTGTTTTTGTAATTCTAAATGATTGTGATAGATTGTGTTACCTAAAAACCACAGATTATTATTATTACACAGTATTTATTTAGCGCCAACATAGTACGCAGTGCTGTACAAAGTCCATAGCCATGTCACTAGCTGTCCCTCAAAGGAACTCACAATCTAATGTCCCTACCACAGTCATATGTCTTTAATACAGTCTAAGGTCAATTTTTGGGGAAGCCAACTAACCTAACCACATGTTTTTGGAATGTGGGAGAAAACCTGAGTACCCGGAGGAAACCTACTAGGAGAGAACCTGCAAACTCCATGCAGATATTGTCCTGGCCGGGATTCAAACCTGGGACCTAGTGCTGCAAAGGCCGGAGTGCTACCTCCCCTCCTACAAATCCCCAGTATATAATCTGAACAGTACAATTCCTTTAAATTATATGTAACATTAATAAAAAATTTACAGAGCCACAGTACAGAAAATTGGAAATAAAATGGGAATATTGCCGTTACTCTGATAAATTATTTATTAACAAATAATTAAAACCAGATCTCAAAATGCTGTAAAGGAAGAATCTTGCATGAAATTGAACAGTAATATTTCATGTTAAATTCATGATTTGATTTTTTTTCAATCCTTTACAAATAGACGTACAAGATGATTCCATGATTTGGTGCTCTTAGAGCATCCTGGGCTTTATGAACAGAAAGCCCAGCACAAGCTGCTCAGAGTAGATTCCAGCTGGAAATGTAGATCTGCTAGAAGTAGGAGGAATTCTGAGCTTTCTCATTCAACTGCATATGAATATACTAGAATGGCAGGACCTCAAATTACACAAACTACAGCAGGGACAAAGCAAAGTCAAGAGAAGTCAGAAACTTGCATAAAATGTATTTGTATGTATTATTCCAACCTGCAATATTCCTAGAATAAGCCACTTCTGCTTTCTCTGTATTGTGTACTCTGAATGCCTTGGGTTTGTTTTACCAGTCACCATAGGTGCCACAAGAATTTCAAACAATTCAGCCAT
This sequence comes from Pyxicephalus adspersus, assembly GCF_032062135.1. Lineage (NCBI taxonomy): Eukaryota > Metazoa > Chordata > Amphibia > Anura > Pyxicephalidae > Pyxicephalus > Pyxicephalus adspersus. The sequence goes on from NC_092862.1 coordinate 28,820,050, forward strand.
TTTGTGATGTATTTATTTGTCAGACAGCACAGTCAGGTGACACCTTTGTTTCTGCTAAAGTTAAACCTTAAGTTTTGGATAGGTTGGCAAGGGGTAAGTACATCTGCCATGTTTTTATTGCTGTCTGCGACATTCCAAAAATGTGAGTTCCACCAGAACAGATGGTAAGTCCTGTATAACCTTGGCTGGCTGACATTTTATCTTACTTCCTGTTCAGTCTATGGCCCTGACTTATAAAAGCTCTCCAAGGCTGGAGAGGATACACTTTCATCAGTGAATATGTGTGATCAAGCAAACCTGGAATGGATCTGGTTAAGAATTGAAAACAAATAGCCAATGACTTTTAGGACATCCATTCCAGGTTTACTGGATCACCCAACTTCACTGATGAAAGTGTATCCTCTCCAGCCTTGGAAAGCTTTTTTAAATCAGGCCCATTAAGAGAAGAAATAAAAAAAAAAAATTGCAGGACAAATGAAAAAAAAAAAAAATGACAAGGATTCAAGCTTTTCATTCTCTATCCAAAATCTAAAAAAGTCCAAGTAAAAGCTAAACTTTTGTCAAAGACAATACAGAACAATAGACAACAAAGTAGCAGCAACACTCTAAACCAGGCATGGGCAAACTACGGCCCGTGGATGTTTCTCTGGCCCTTTGGGTGTTTCACCAGGTCAGGACAAGGACTCCGCTGAGGGGGGGGCCACCGGCCAGAGCCACAGAACAGGATGAGCAGGTTGTGTGCAGTGACACAGCCCGCCCGCTTTCCCATTGCAAGCTCAGATCTGTATTGGGAGAGTGGGCGGGGTTATGCCATCATGATGTCTTGTTCAGGGGCGTCATGATGCCATAACCCCGCCCACTCCACTATCGACCCAGCCCCTCTGCCAATTTTTTTTTGATTGTAGCCCCTGACTAAAAAAGTTTGCCCACCCCCGCTCTAAACCATCAATTCCGCACATTAATCTCTCCTCCTGTCAGCATATTCCCTATCAGTTCTTAGTGCTGCCCCTCTCCCCCAATCTCAATGCTTGACAGAACACATGCAAGATTTAGGTACTTATGCTAGTTATATGTAAAACTACTTTTATTATAACTGCATTATAATGGTATGTGTCTTCAAATTCTGCCTTGATTAAAGATTTAAAGCTGTACTCCACAAAATTATTAAAAGAAATAAAATTAGCACCTAATAATATACAGGTTGACATTCAAAAATTGGATCGGACCTGAAGAGTGACGGATTTTCAAAAATTCCGGATTTTTTACGGTTATATATGCTGTATGTATTTAACAGAAAATGACTACCTGTACAGTCCCTTAAATGGATGCCGAATCCATAATGGGGCTATACAGCAACTAATAAATGAGAAGGAATGAGCAGCTAAGCATGTGCAAGCAAGACCCAACAGCTTATTCTGGAGTACAGCACCATCAAAACATAAACGGTGCCTCCAGAAAACAGTGTAAGTTTGTAAATGCGCTCCAAAATCCATGCTGGAAAACTGAATCCGGATAATCGATGGCCAGATTTTAGTATTTCAATAGTGTTTTTTGGGATTTTTTCACATAACAAGAAAAGGACATAAACCAGGCATATAAAAGCCAAGTACAGGAGATAACATTTACAGTGGAAATAAAAAAACAAAACAAAAACAAACAGGCGACACAATTAATTAATCATCTCGGAGTGTATCACATATATAAAAGAAAACATTGTGAAAGAGACTCCGGCAGATGCAACAGAGTGAGCCGCCACTCTGCAAAGATTTTCACTGTAATATAACCAAAAAGTAGTAAAAGACAACAGAAAACACGAACATAAGAGACACAACACCACAAGACAAGAACAAACAGGACACATCTGGAAAAGGGGGGATAAGAAAACACAAAACTAGGTACATGAATTTAGTATAAAACCATTTTAAACATCTGGATTGGATGAGCAGTATGAATTCCAAGGGTCCCAGATCCTATCAAACTTCCCCGGTGTATTCTTAAGGATGGGTCATCTTATCATTGACCAAAATCCAGTCGATTTTGGCATAAAGTGGACCTATCGGAATGGTAAATTTCCAGGATTTAGGCCAGGGCAATCCGAGCCACTAGGATCAGTTTCAATACGGATGTGGGAGCTTCCAGATCACACCAGCTAAATAAAGCCGCTTCTCACCTCTCTAACCAAGGCCTTAGAGAATATATTAAATATACCATTCCAAAAAACTTGGCCACTGGGCATGACCACCACATATGTAACACTGAGCCTCTAAAACAAAAAGGGGATGTTGAGGGATGATATTTAGAGAGCCGCTCTGGAACCAAATACCAGCAAAGTAGAACGCTATAATTTGCCTCTACCAAGGCAGAGTTGAGAGATATTTTCGCGACAGAGTAGGGCAAATCACTCCATTCTTCCCTGGAGAATCCTCCTCCCAAGAACACATATATCTCAATTTATGTGGGGACGAAATCAGTGTACTATATATTATGGAAATTTGTCCCTTGGTATCAGCGGGCGTTTTGGAGGGGCCATGGAACCAGGCTTATTTTAGAATAAACAAAAGATCTGAGTTGCCTATAATGGAAATATTCAGTACTGGAAAGCTCTTTTTTACTGACCAGATACTCAATACTAAGCATATCACGTGGATCCTTGCAAACCCCTTATTGAACCATCAGCAAAAACTAGTTAGATCTTTCCCCGGATTAGTCCAAAATCAACAGGGAATGTGTTAAGTTTGGGCATCACCTATACTGTTTAAGTTTCTTGGGGATCCACATCAGTGATGCCATAGTTCCCCTGGTGATAGCTGTCTCTTCCATAAAAACCCATTGCGGTTTAATCCTACATAAAGTAGAGTGCGAAAATTGGGAAATTTGGGCCGCGATGGCCGGATTTTTGAATGTCAACCTGTAGAAAGGATTTCTAATGCGCAGAAATGCCACTTCTACACTAGATGGCGCTGTTTGTCTGGGTTGTATGACGTCCAGTGTTATTTGACCCACTTTCTGGGAGTCCAGGCTGTCAAGGACCCACCCCCAGGGCGCCTGACCTCAAAGTACTGCTGAACAGAATGGCAATCACATTATGTTGTTATTGGTACTGCCCATCCTTAACAATGGACACAAAGAAAGTGGACCCCATAAATACTGCAAATACTCAACATGCCAATTTCCTGGCTATCTAAAGCCACCACGTTCTAACTTGGGACAAGCATGTAGAATAACAGTTTGGATTTTTTTCATTGCTGCATGCAAGTTTCAGGTCTGTGGCTCCGAACGTGTTGGGATTTAGGGTCATTTCAGACCCGTGGTAAGTTGCTGCATTCTGCCATGGGCTCAACTGTAGTCCCAGCGTTTCCTATTCAAATAGCTAGGACTGACAGAGGTTGGGAACCATTGTTTGCATTCAGCTGTGCCAGATTGTGGTGCAGACCCCTAAAAGCGACTGGTGTGCAGTTGCTGTTTGAAGATTGCGGCATGGCTATGCGTAAATCTGGTTACCCCCAGTTATCATTATAAGGCACCTAATACATTTTTTTATAGAAGATCATTAATGACAGCCTCCAAGTCTCTCTCCTTTGTACCTAGTAAGCATGCACAGCTAATGCAAGTCTTGTTTTCTGTTTTATATTCTATAAATATGCAATGAGGAGATGTAATGGCAGTCAGGGAGCTCCTGATGCTGCAGAGGAAATGAGCCAGCTGTGTGGCCCCGCTGTGTCCCCACATCAGATGTGCAAGAAGAGTTGTCAGAAAAATGAGTGCGGGCGGGCGCCGAGCTAGTCATGTGTCAGAGGGGCGGGCGGGAGGTGTGGATCAGGCTGGGAGTGGAAGGATCGTTGCTGACACTGTGACTTGGGGCTACACATTGCTTCTTATACCAGGAACCATGGACAGTGCTGAGCAAGGTAAGAGACACAGGTGTGATTAGCATACATGATCTACAAGTGCTTTCCATGTTCTGTGCACACACATGTCATGCTATTGTCATATGATCAGCATTACATACATGTGCTGCACACATTTATACAGATGCCATGTGTCTGGTGTGCAGATGGTGGAGATTCTGCATTGGCAGCCTGTTACTTTGTATCTTGTTGTGTATACAAGTGATCACAGCAGGAGTTTGTCTAGTGTTTGGTATGGCTGTGTCTGATCAGACAAAGTTAGTGTATAAGAAACATATGTCAATATCCCTGACAAGCTCTGCACATTGCTGCTCTGCCCCTCCTTTCTGCTTTAACCCCTCTGGTACCTTGCACCTGCTCCTTGCATGCTCATCCAACCCATTACCCCCTCCAGCTCTGCTCTGACAAGCTCTCTCTGGGCTGCCTAGTAGGGGCTAATGGTGTCTGACATACTGTACAGGAGAAGATCCACCAATTTTGTTTTTGATCAACCCATGTGATCGATATTCTGATCAGTAATAGAAAAGTATGAAGATACAAATCTTCCATCATCCGTTAGTGATCAATCAGTGAAAAGTCCTAAAATATCTGATAGATATAGCTATCAATAATCAATTGGTTGGAAGTCCTAAAACATCTGATTGGTACTGTGATGAGTAATTGATGGATCAAAATCACCAAACATTGAATACTCATTCTGATCAATCAGAATTAAAAAAAATATCACAGATATTCTTATCAGTAGGTGATCGGTTAGAAGCCCCCCCAAAAAATCTGATCAGTAATCGATTAGTCAAAAGTGCTAAAATATTTTATATTCTGATCAGTAATCAATCAGTTGTAAGTCACAAAAAATCTGATGGATATTGTGATTAATAATTGATCGATTAGAAGTCCCAAAACAGAGTGATTATTGTCAAGAATTTTTAGATAGATCTTCAAAATCATCAGATATATGTTCTGATCACCCGATGTTATTATCAGTAATCAATAGATTGGAAGTCCTAAAACATCAGATCAGTAATCAATCTATTGAAAGTCTCAAAATATCTGATGGATATTGTAATCGGTTAGAAGTCCAATAACATCTGATCAGTAATTAAATGTTTGGAAGTCCCATAACATCTGATCAGTGATCGATCAGCTAGAAGTCCCATCACATCAGTAATTGATTGGTTAGAAATCCCAAAATATCTGACTGACCTGAATTTTTTAGATAGGCAGAACTTTAAAAATATCAGATATATGTTCTAATCAGTCATGGATAGATCGGAAGTCCCAAAACATTAGACCAGTAATTAATCAATTGGAAATCCTAAAATATCTGATGGATATTGTAATCGGTTAGAAGTCCCATACCATCTGATTAGTAATAGTTGGGTTAGTCCCATCACATCAGTAATTGATTGGCTGGAAGTCCTATCACATCAGTAATTGATTGGCTGGAAGTCTTATCACATCAGAAATTGATTGGTTGGAAGTCCTATCACATCAGTAATTGATTGGCTGGAAGTCCCATCACATCAGTAATTGATTGGCTGAAAGTCCAACAACATCTGATATTCTGATCAGTAATCAATCAGTCGGAAGGTCCATAACACTGCACACACATGTATGTTCTTTCTGTTTTCCCCAGAAAGCATTTAGAATTTCATTTGGATTCCGCTGAGATGTAGTCATTCATTAGTTAACACACAATAACTTTTAATTACTCTTTATACTTGTACAGAGCTCAATTTACATTTATTCTTCCAACCGATTTATTCACAACCCAAAAACTCTGTACTTCCCAATCCATCTGCTGCTGAATTTCCTTTCTATCCGATCAGAAATACGAATGTGCTCACGTGTTCCAGGCCTAAGTGTGTTTGTAGAGCCGACTCCATGGTTGGATTTACTTCTATCCTAACACTTCATAAATATTTACATGTTAGATGCAGCTACTTCTCTATAAAAACTCATGAAATGTTTATTGATAATATTTTTCCACATTTCCTCATCATTAAGCAAGTTGTAATAAGTGTCTGGGATAATACATAAAATAACAGCTGCACTATGAGGATAGTGCACTAAGCTCCTGTTTTCAGCCTTATAATGTCCCCTTTGTATATACAGATAAGAATGATCGTATGGCATGTGAGATATAACTTTACTGTGCAGAATTTTGCTCTGTGATCTCTGACATGAAATACAGAAATAGGCAGCAAATAACAGCTGCTACTTTCCACTATAGGACTGGTGGACCGGAAGTGAGCTGAGTGCTTAAAAATATTACTCCTAGAAAAGCATTGTGTGATGTCATAAAAAACTTTTTCATATTCATCCATCAAAAAAGTTTTATGCAAAGTTGTTTATGAAATTGTAATTTCCAGTATGCTGAGTGGCTGGAAAAGGACAAGGTAAGTATTTAACTGTGCTGTAAAATCCACAAAATACCATTTATTTCTCTGTAATATATATTTGTGCTCCTTACAAGTGCATCATATAGAGTTCAATTTATCTTTATATGTATCTCACTTTTTAATAGTTTTAGACCAGGAACCATAGGGCTTCTCCAGAGGTTGCTAGGGGTTCCTTAAACATGGAGCAAAAATATGTAATTCAGGCCAGTATAACTAAAACCGATGATCTTTTTGGCTACCTGTAAGGGTGACATTCTTCCTTCTTGGGACTATCAATGTACGAGGCATTCTTCCCACTGACCACCAAGTGAATATGTGATATGTGAATATAGTAATTATAGAAGAGGTTCCCTGAGGACATAAAAGCTATTTCAAGGGTTCACCCATGTTTGGAGAGAATTTGGGGCTATTTAATGAAAAAAAGAGATTTTTGAGATTCAACCGGAAGTGAGAGGAAATCCTCACTACATTCAGAGGTTCCCTCCTTGGCATTTGTCAGGAGAACAAGGATCCCATTGGAAGACTTCCCCTCACCTGTTCAGGTGACAGCTGGAGGTTCTGCACTTTTACCATTTACATTTGCAGAAACACTGTTTATGTGTTGCTTTTTACAATTCATCATTGGTAGTCATCATTGTAATCTTCTTTTTTTCATTAAATAGCTTGTTATGAGAATAATACATTTTAAAGGATAATAATCCCATTATAAACAGATTTTACTTTTGAAGAAAAATGTAAATGTAGATAATCCTTCTGGATTGTTATCTTTTCTATCACAACAGGATATTCCTGATCTCTTTCCTTGAAAGGATTATCTAAGATTACTGAAGGCTGTTCTCTGGGAGGGATAATTCATTTACTTTCTTAAGCTACGTACACACTTCCAATGGTTCTCGCCCGATAATCGGCACAGGGCTGATATTGGACGAGAATCTGAAGTGTGTACAGCGTGCATCATTCATCCTCCAAATGACTGTCCTGGCGGATCCACGGACGATGAACGACGAACTACTATAATGCTAGGGAAGGGGGAGAGCGTGCAGCGGGGTGCCACTCCATCGCTCTCCCCCTCGCCTCTCTGTATGTACAGCACTTGTTCATGCATTGTGCAGTGCATAGTCGTTGGAAAGGATCGTGAAAGATCCTTTCCAACTACTATAATTGGAAGTGTGTATGCGGCTTTAGATATTATGGAGCCATATTTTTATAAGGAAGATCTAGGAAGCCTGTGGTGCCCTATTTCTTCTCCAAGAATTGTTGATTATGCTCATCCACCATACATGTGTAATCTGGAAGAAGAACTTTTCTATCGATTATTTTAGATACATATTTTCCTATAATAATCAATCAGTGTTCAGAACACCCTATAATGGACACATGCAGGGAGTGCATTCTATTTGCCCAAAAGTTCAGGTCTTTAGCCAAACCTAAAGATGTCACTATCATATTTTTTACATAATATAAAGTATGCACATGATGAAAATGTTTTGCCCTTTCTACCTATTTAAACAAGCATTAGATTTTCATTCCAATGGTTTCTACAGATCAGGAAAATTATTTATTTACTAATATAAATGTAAATATTATCTACATTTACCAATATTTAGAGTAATATAGAAAAATAAAGTTCATTCTTGGCTCTCTAAAGCTACGTACACACTTCCAATTATTATCGTTGGTAGACGAACGATCCTGCACGATATCTGCGAACGATCGTATAGCACTGATCCTGTACATACAGATAACGACACGATCGTTCGCAGATATTGTACACGCGATAGATGCGATCGTTTGAACAATACAGGAAGTGACGTGCACCACAGGAAGTGAGCGAACGTTCGTTCACCGCGCATGCTCAGACCATGAACGATCAATGAACGACCGTACACACGATAGATGGTCAACGATCGTCGTCCAATCCGATCCGCCAGTCCGGTCGTTCATTTCCAATGACTATCCTCGTTAGTCGGCGTCGTTGGTTACTTTTTTTACGAACGATTTTTGCCCAATCGATCGTTCGTCGTTCGTTCGTCGTTCATTTCCAACGATAAAAATTGGAAGTGTGTACGCAGCTTAAGCTGGCTTTGCCTCCTTTAGCAAACATTACTTCTAGTAAGTGTGACTTCTTACCAATGTGTGACACTGACTTTTAAAATGCTTGATCACACCTCTATACAAAATTCTTTTAGTTAAAATACATTTGCAGGTTTCTTTCCATGAACTGGCCATTTCCCCAAATCCCCTACAACATTTCGTTGGGATTCAAATCAGGACTTTGACTACACCACTCTCTAACCCCTTCATTTCTTCTTTGTTAGCCATTCCTTGTTGGATTTTCTTTTGTGTTTCAGATCATTATTATTTATCATTATTGTGTTCAATGTTTTATTTCCAACAAATGGAAAGATGGCCTTGCATTCTCATCAATCACATTTTAATATAATGCAGAATTCATAGTTGACTCGATGATTACAAGCTGTGACCCCCAAGCCTTTCTCTGAATGCAGACCTTTTTTCTATATCTGTAGGATGAATTTAATTGATTTATTTTTTTTCAGACTGACTATTTAGCTATGTAACTACTGTATAACATTTCTATCACCAGGCTTAAAGTTGGTAAGGGGTTTTCCTTATATGTTGTCTGTGCTTTGCATAAAATGTAACTATTGTTGCTGTGGATAAACAACTTTATAAATGATTCATCTGTCCACAGTACATTGTTTCAGATCTTTTTAAACTGTAGTTTTATTCCAATGTTCTTTTATTACAGCAATGTCTTTTTCCTGGCACACCTCCCATGTAGTTTTAATCGGAGCATTCATTTTCTAACTGTATATGCATTGACCTTAACACAAACTATTACAAGAGTTACCTGCAGATCTTGCAATATAATGTTGGAGTTCTTTGGGGCCTTTTTAAGCATCAATCTATCTGCTCTTGAACTGAATTTGCTGGGCCAGTCAGCCTTGTACAAATAAGCAGTCATTTGGAATCCATGCCACTTGTAAAATATTTTCTTTGCGGTAAAATGTTTGAGTTCAAATAATTAGGCAATCTTTAAAATCCTTTGCTAAACGCCAAACATTGACAACCAAAGGGCCTTAGAGAGCTCTTTAAATCTTTATATGATGAAATCACACACATCTATAGCAAAGAGAACACCAAACTTTCAATAACAGAGATTTAAATAAGTATAATCCCACCAACATACTCCCTAAAGAGGTTTTTTTGTGGTCCCCTAATCTGGAATATCTGATTCATGGATTTGAAATGTTGGTAAATGTAAGGTTGTACTTAGTTTAACACGAGAAGTTTCCATTTTGGTTAATTTAGAATATGAGAATGAGTACTCCATGACAATTTGTATGCATCTCTTATTCTGGTATATCACCTTTACCTGTAGGCACTGTTGGAATCAGGATAGCTAACATTGCCTGTTCTAATTTGCTCAAGGAAAACGTAATTTCCTTTTTCACATGACTGTAAATGACTATGGAGGAGCTTATGCATGTAGCTGATTTTAAAGTGTTTCTCTACACAAAACTATTTTTGATAGACTGGGGGAGGTTGGACCACACTTGTTCAATATTTTTCATCAGGGGGCCGAGCTGATTACTTTTTACCACCTTGAGGACCAAAGGGTTAATGGGTGCATAGCAGCCTAATGATTTGGGGATGTTAAAACTAAGAGGGACACATCTTCCACAGGACTAGATTTGTTTTTTTTTTCCCCCTAAGCCAGCTAACTTGTGCCCCTTCCTGCTATTAACACGCAAAGCTCAAACACACAATCAGTATGATACAGAACAACCAGCAACATATCTGTAGACCATAGGCATTGCTGGGGACAGTGAAGCAAATTAGGAGAAGTTACAATATCAAATAAATTTACCAAAAAATTCAAAACTTCTAAAAATAATAAATATATCATAAAATACTGCACACAGCCAGCCCCTTCCTCCCCAAATCTTTGCTCTTGATGGAGTTGTCCAGGTGAAAGAAATGGCATTAAAATGAATCTGCAATACTGAAATTTCTAGATTGTAAGCTCCACAGGGTAGGGTCCTTTCCTCTTTGTGTGTCACTGTCTGTATCATTTTCTTCATTAAATAGCGCTGTACATTAAATAGGGGTTGCAAATCTTTAATTTGCAACCCCTATTTAATGTACAGCGCTGCGTAATATGTTGGAGCTTTGTAGATCCTGTTTATTATTATTATTAATAATAATAATAATAATATTAATCTGAACTAACTCTGAAAATGTTCCTCTTCATTCCGGAGTACTTTTTGCTTCCTGGGCTCAAGTTTTATTTGCTCTTTATCCCCTAGAGCACATGGAAAGAGGGATGTACTGACTAGCCGTTCTGTATTCTAACTTTGTTCTACTTCCTATCACTGGGCACAGGAGCTGAGGCATGACGGCACCATTTACGGCTATGGATGGTTGCTCTGTGAAGTGCTGCAGTCTGCTTTTTGTATATCTTTGTAGCCTAGCACTAACCAATATATTTGATGCTGCCCTGCTTTTAAATGTAGTAACTGAACATCATGAACTTGGAAATTGTGTACAGAAATAAAAAGGTTGAAACAACAATACCTTTGCCAAAATCCTGTAAAGTAATGATAAATTTCTTAAAAGTTTTAGGAACCCATTTTGGTGCATAGGTGATAAGGTAGTAAGGTGATTACGTGTATACAGTGCATTGTGCAGTGCTATTGCTTCCCAATATGTGACATGACTATGGACTTAGTACAGTGCAGCGTAATATGTCAGTGCTAAAAAAAATACTGTATAATAATAATACCACAATGCACTTTCCGGGCGCGCACAGATTGTAGCAAAGTGCAATGCACAAAAATATACTTTTCTATGCACTGCATTGGCAAAAATTGAGTGTGCATTATTTTCATATACATCACATACATAGAACAGAAAAAGGTTTTTGGACAGAGCAAAAACAGAAAAGTGTGACATTGACTGCATTGTTGGACCGTTTTTACTTATTGGACAGTTTTCCAATTTAGCTTCCATTACATTATCTGATTTATACCCAGTAACAAACCAAAGGCTACGCACACGTTGATTTACTAAAGAACCAGAGGTTGTTTTTCATTAAAATGGAACTTCTATTCTACAATGGAAAACTGCCACCAAACTGATCCTTTATTGCAAAAGAGACAGACGAAGTCTCTATTTACTTGCCTGTTCACAATTGTTTTGTAAAAGTACACAGCTCAGTGTCAGATGCTGGGATATTCGGGTTATCCCGGTATCCCCAGAGCTACAGGGACTAAACTTTCTCGTGCATGCACAGGGGTTACATTTTCCTGGCCTGGCCAATCAAGACAGCTGAACATCTGACACCCGGAAAGGGACTGGAAAAAGATGGCAGCACCCACAATGTAGTGAGGACAGGTGAATGTAAATAAACAATTTCAACTGGGCAGGTAAGTTTATTTTATTGCAGAAAGGACATCACCTTCAGTAAAGGATCTGCCCGCTCACAATTTTCTATTTGTTATGTTTAGTTCTACTTTGAATAGGATGAACCTTATTCAAGGTGTTCACGTAGCAAAGTGAATATTAGTAAAAAAAAAAAAGGGGGTGACGTTGTGTTTAGACTAAATATTTAATTATATTATTAAGGAAAAAAAGGCATGGGATTGGGTATTTTATCTGGCCAAAGCTTTGATATTCATCACCGGATCCAGCACTATATAATACATTGCTTGGCCCAGCTCTTTTACGTAGAACATTCCTTGGTTCTGCTGTTCCTAACCTGGTTTAGAAGATTGTAGTAATGTGTAAATGATCTTATATGAAATGATTAATCAGTGATCATGTGGTCAATAGTTATTGAAGAAAAAGCCACCTCTTTGCTTCCTCCACCTATAGATACATGCCTACTATACGTAATAGAGATTTCAATTGTTTCTGGCTATTATAATTATTATAATTACTTTACTTAATTTTATTGTATAGAGGCGTGGGTGTTAAATAATATTCTGCCTCCGGTGTCAGATACGCTTTGCTTTTAACTGGCACAGCAGCAAAGTTAGTATTCAGAGATCAGGAAATGAGTGATCGGGTGTGAGGAAGAGAAGCAAGTTTCTTAGGCTGTTGTTTGATTCTCCTCACATGAATTGCTTGGAGGTGGCTGATCGGTCGGTCATGTGAGGGTTGTGGGTTTAGCAGACATGTCTCAACTGGGGCTGATAACATAGGATGAACGTCACCACTGTGAAGCTTACTTCTGCCTTTTGCCTCCTGGCTGAGTTTTGCTCGGGTGATCATGTGCAGCACCATGTTCTCCAGCTATTTGTATAATATTTTGTATTTCATGTTAACATGGTATAATCATCAAATAATTATTAGTCTCAGGTAACTAGACACATTAAATCCTTCCTGTTTTTAAAGTGAATTTGTCACCAAGGCCATCAGACTTAAACAGCTAGAGATCCCTTTTACTATTTGCAGTTATTCTTCTGATGCTTAGTAAATGCATTATAAAGGCTCCTTCCACATGACCTCAGGCTGGTGTGAGTCCATGAAGATCAGGGTGGGTTGAATCATGTATATCAGTCTAAGGCTACGTATACACGTGCAATAGGTATTGTGGGAGATAAACGACCAACGACCGTTCGTCCAATAATGGTTAACAAAAAAAGTCCACAACAATCGGCCAACAAAGCCGATGAACGAGCAATGTCTCTGGAAACGAACAGCCATCCTGGCGGATCAGATTGGGCAACGATCGTTCACTATCTATTGTGTGTACGGTCGTTCATTGATCGTGGATTGTTCTGTGATACACTTTCTCTTGTACATGTCACTTCCTGCATCATTCAAACGATCGTATCTAGTGTGTGTACATTATTGGTGGATTATATTTGAACGATCATATCGTTACAGCATGTACAGAATCGTACACTATACAATCGTTCAAAATATTCGTGCATAATCGTTGATTGGACGTTATTTGTTTGTTTTCTATTTATAATTATTGCACGTGTGTACCTAACCTAAGCGTATCTAGTTGCAGTAAAAATGGAGGAAATTTCTGAAGTGAAGGTGAATATTGCAACACAATTTGCAACACAAGTTGTTTTGTTATTTTATCATTTTATCTTGTTATATTTGGCTGGGGTTATTACCCTGCTCCCACGTTTAAATAACAGCCAGGATATTATCTGTATGGAATCTGGGGTTTCCTGCACTACCATATCCCAAAAACTTTTTTTCTGCAGGCATTTTGATACCTGGAAATTGTCCAGAATACTGCTGTGGAAAAACACATTAAAACACCTCATTTCGGAGTCCTAACGCTGCCAACAGTTCTGTTATCCTTTTGTGCCCCGTATTCCCGGTCCAATATACCTACACAAGTGTTTCTGATAAGTTTACACTCTCACTTGGTTTCATCATTGTTTGTACGCTGTACAATTCTTCTATTCAGTAATGATATTGTGTAGACAGGAAGTCTGACAGCAGTGAGATAAACTCAGTTTTTTGACTTGCATTACTTGTGTGTCCAGTCTTTCACACTTTGTTTCCACTTGGTCTATCACAGGCCTGTTGGGCAAGTTTTACCCTCCATGAAACAAAAGTGATTTGTTTTCCACTTGACTGCACCTTGTATAGGTGGAGAAAGGATTAGTCAACAGTCAGCCACAAGTGACATCAGTCTGAAAGCTGCAAATGCTGTCCTAGAAACTTTGCAAATAGCTAGATCCATGAGTTAGATCACAGACCTTCTTGTTGGGTCTCCAGCCAATGATCACATGACATGCTACCTCCCTCTTATGTTGCAGCATGTGTTGAAGAGGCCGCAGGAGGAGTCACTAATAAGCCTGCTTTTTTGCCTGGTTCATGTTCAGAGCTTTTATGAAGATATGGGTACAAGAACTAACAGGGGGATTCTGGTACAAAAGATGAACACAAGAATGATTATTAGAGATATCGAACTAGTTACCTATATCCCGAGGACCTTACACCTGGATATCCAATACTAAAGTCAGCAATTCTATGTATTGTTCCTGCAGAAGGGACAGGCAGTGTCTCTTCTGTAATAAAATAAACTTACCTGCCTGTTTGCAAGTTTTACCTATACTCATGTCTCCTCGCTCCTTTGCCGGCATCTTCACCCAGTCCTCTTCTTAGTTCGAGATCTTCAGTCATCTTGATTGGCCATACCAGAGTAATATAACTCCCTCTTATTCGCACGAGAGATTGTTGAAGGGTCTACCTTCTTATGCATCAGAAGGGGGCCTGGCTAAGGGATACATAATCATTGCCTAGGCAAGGAATGAGAAAGTGGGAAGGAGCGGCAACAATAAAAGGGAAAAAGGTATTTACCCGGGCACATTTTGTAAAGTACTCCGGATTCTTTAAACAGCAAGGGGGTAAAAGAAAATGAAAGGAGGTGCTAATCATACAGTTTTCTAAAAAAAATTAGCCAACAGTTTTGGTGCCCTATGTAGGACATCTCCAGTGGATATACACACCACAACAAGACATACCAATAATCTATAAGCTAAAAACAGAATTTTTTTTTACAGAATACTCCCCATTCACTGATGTCACTAATGGTAAAAAATAAACACTTCATCAGTATATTTCCCTGTTCAGTGGTATTATACCTGAAAATGGGCCACAAAAGAGTTCCCATTGGGCTTCATGCAGCCTGTGAAATACAGCTTGGACAGCCCTGAATTAGAATAGAATGAAAACCATATAATACTTTTATTACCCATGGGTGAAGGAGTTTGTTCATTTGATTATGGGGGGCTGCTATTGTGAGTTTCTTTTCTATGTGTCAAAATAATATGCAAAAGTCTGTGAGTATAAAAAGTCACAGAAAATGACAGAAAAGGGAACTTGAGGTCTGTATGGGGAAAACCGATAAAAAGGACAGTGCCCCGGGCCAAGGGATATGTCACAACTTCTATAGACATTTGGTAAAATGCCTCATCAATGCAGGTACATTTTCTAGCAGTCATTTCTGAATTTCTTGATACCTTATTTTTACTTTACATACTTTTTAATAAAAATACATGAAATGCAGTTGTAATTGTTATTGCCATGTGCTCCCTGTAGTGTTTTCTCTCTCTACCCAGTATGAGACTGTACATGTCCGCCATCTTCCCATTATGTCATTACTAACCCAGCATCTAGATCTTTGTGTTTATCACATCATTCTACCATTAAATGAAGTGTTGGTTAATGTAAGGCTACATGTAATCTTTTCTTGCCACCATAGCTTCTTCCAGTTTGCTACTAGGCATGCACACTGTTTGATGGTACCTGTGTATGCAAGGTGACTGAGAAACAATTATCTGCTCCAGCGAGTTGCCTTCAAAAAGACTTTTTGCTCCCTGGGTGTTCTACCTGGTATACAGTCTGTCTGTTCTCCGGATGCACTGCAGGTTTTATTTGTTTACCCTAGATTTCCTTTCTCACTTCACTTTCCATCCGATCAACAGTCCTGGTTGTATGACAAAGCTTGATGACAATCTCACTTATGCTTTGTTCTTATCCTTGGTTTATCCGACCTACCTGATGCTACCAGCAGAAACTTTTCTACGTTCATTTTCTGGCTTGCTGATTAGTCTCCAACCACACCAGTACCTAAAATGACACCAAAAACGTGAAATCAGCATCTTCCAGCTTTTTTGTCCCTGGCCCACATCTAACATTGGATTGTAGCCCTTTTAATCATGAATGCTGTGCTTCACGTTTGGTGATTACCTAGGGGCAAGCTGATTTAATGTTTTCTATAAAATATGTACAGAACCCTGCGGGCCGCCCCCACCCGCTGATTTTATGTACAGAGACAAAAAGATTCTGTATCTGGGTCTAACATAAGGTAATTAAAGTTATTTTTTGTTTCTTTTAATATCATTGGCATGTTGATGGAAGTGGGGGAAGGAGGAACTAAGGAGGGCAGAATAAACTTTGGTTTTAATGTTATAACTATGCAGCTGAGGGTTACTCTGCACTAAACAGCTGACTACTGGTGGCTCATTCATAACAAGCTTCATATTTCTGTGAACAATGGGCTTTTATGTAGACTGTGATAAAGCAACATTGTAACGTAATGCTAATTACAAAAAGAGTTGCTGTCATTAGCAGAAGTTTTTAGTAAATTTTATATATTTATTACTTAAAGCACAAATATAGGCATTTATTAAGATAGTAAATTCCTTTAAAAAGAATTTAGTTTTAATGGCATACAATATATGGAACAAATTATTAGCAGCTGACCACAACCATTTAGACCATACTCTTGTTCTAGTTTATTTTGGTCTTTAGTATAGTGGTGGCTTTACCCCTTCCTCTTTCGTACTCTTTCCCAACTCCCTTAATCCTCAACCCCCATCCTCACCCTGATCTTCCCCTCTTGTTCTTCTTCTCTTCTCTGTTTTTCTCTGTCACCTCTCTGGACCACCTTTGATTGTTTTACTTAAATTTCAGCATTGGAATACATTTGGGCTCACAATTCCATACACTACATTACTTCCACTTGAGCTATCCAACTATAGGTTGGGTTATTTGTCTTGTATATTTAATGTACAGCACTACGTATTATGTTGGCGCTATATAAATCCTGTTTCATAATAATAATAAATGCGTCCCACTTTGGATTTTGTATTTGCTGTTTTGCATTCAGTATCAGTGTGTGTTTCTCTGCGTTTGTTGTTATGCTGGTTGTTACCATTTGTTTATATGTATTTTATGTTTACATACAGATACCATTACTACTTGTATTTGTCACTGTTTCAGCTTCCGTCATGCCCTATTCACTAAGGGGCAACCTGTCTCTGTTGGATGCTTATGTGCTTGTAGAGTTAAGAGGAGAATGACAGACAGCAGTTGATGACATATTAGTGTGTCGCTGCTCATTTAGGGCCATTTCAGATCTGAGACATAACCTGGTTCCATTTTAATGGGAGAGCTTGGAAAGAAATATTTTTATGCAGCTGTGGCAGATTGCAGCACATATCCCAAAAGTGACACATTGGTTTTGGCTACGAGGTTGTTGCTAGAAGTTTTGCACTACAGCAGCAGCTTCATGCAAATCCAGTTACCCATGTGCAGTTTGCTGTGCTCCCGGGAGTTGCCAACTGGGTGGTTTTTACACAGTTGTCCAAACTCAGCATGCCAAGGGTGGAAGGGTGACCGTTCTGTGTTCCCTAATAAATATAGTAGTGTCACATTTTTGTCTGTTGCAGGTATATAAATCACTAAAGTGGATTGACAGAGGTACAATTACTTTGGCAGAAAAGACCAATCACATGTTTCAGGGTTAAAATTCAACCGAGTTCAGCTCTAAAGGTGAAAGTGGCCGCCCAGTGAACCAATTATTATTAAAGTAATTATAAGATTAAAACAAAACATCTGCCTATTTTCAGCATTTCCAGTTCCAGCTTGACTTTTCTCTGTTAAAACTAAACAAGTTTGCTGGGAAAAGGAAAAATTTATGTTTGACCTATGAATTATGTTGTAAACAAACCAACATATATTCTTTTTTTATAACACGAAGGTGATATAAATATCACCAGGGGGTAATTGTTGCTGCTGTTTGCCTTTCTTGGTTGGTTACAGGTAGTGCGTTATATAGTTGAAAATGGAAGAACGTGACATGCCAAAGATTTGTTGTTTTTATATTCGGAGATATAATAAAATATTTTCAGCATTCCAGGCAGACTCCAAGAGAGGTCGAAGAAGCAGATGCCTTGCACTGGCAAGCTTTCTGATGCCAATGTTTAGCTTTTACTTTTGAGAAAGTTGGCAGTCTTGGTGGAATGTGAATCTGAGTTGTTATTTCTACTCATGAAGCCGACTGACTGCACAATTTCTTTATTAAAGGAACTTTTTACTTTGTTATCCATGTTAGAAAAAATATAAATGTTTTCATAGATTAGGGGCTTGTTCACATCAGCAGTGCCTAGCGAGGTCCTGATGCAAGGACATGGACATGAAAGAAGGCCAAGGTCAGCAGGGAGTGTGAGCCTTGTTCAGACCTTATATTTTATAATATAAATATTTTTATAATAGTAGTTGGAAAGGATCGCGAAAAATCCTTTCCAACTTCTAATATTGCACGTGTGTATGCGGCTTAAGGCTACGTACACACGTGCAATAATTGTTGTTGGAAAACGAACGCATGACATCAATGATTATTCACATTTATTTTGGATGAACGTATTGTGCATGATCATCAAAGAACCCCGGACATGAAGGAAGGCCAAGGTCAGCAGGGAGTGTGAGCCTTGTTCAGACCTTGATGGGACCTGACAGTCCTGTGCAGTGGCTGGCACCTATAAAACGTAATCTTCCTTTACATTTAGGTAACGTTTCTGGTTTTCCTGTCTGATCACAGATGAGTCCTTATGTATCTCAATGTTTAGTGTGTCTACATGATGTAATTGAATGCGAGTCTTGTCACCTTGATGACCGCTGATTGAATTGGTGGCATTGCTCAGCTTTTGGTGACCAAGGTAATTTAATATTCCTATAAGTTTTTTTTAACATACACTTGTTCTAGTGTAGTCTAGAAATTTTTTAATGTTTAGAATGGATTTTTGAAAACATGCTTAGTCCTGTAGTATGCTGACAATCATTGTAGAATGAATGTTGTCAGCCCTGCTTGGTGTCCTTTGATAAGCACTCAATCATAACTACTATCAGATCCCTACCACATAAAGACTAAATGTTCTGTAATCCATGATAATAACTAGGACAGCTGATTGAAGAAAGACACATCATAGGAAGTGTGCAGAAGACACGTCATAGCTCTGTATTTTAGGCTTTTGCATCAATTATACATTTTTGTTTCCTAAACAGATTTATCAACTTGCTTTCCATTTTAACAGCTATTGTTAGGATTTATTACACTTATTATTGTTCAAATAATGTACAATCTATTAATGTAAGATAACATGGATGAGAGTACTCTACTCTAAATAGGACAATATTAAGGTCACAGTTTTGAAAAGTTCCAACTAACTCTGACTCTGGTAGTCATGGCTATATGGCAGGGAAATGTATCAATTTTGCAGGATAGGGTTGCTTTATCTGAGCTTGTAAACAGAAAACTAAAAAAAAAGAATATTTTTGCAAAATCAAAGAAACTCCATCTCTACTAAATGCAACAGAAACCTAGCGCAGCGTGCCGCTTTCATTTCCTATCATACTGTTAATCATTTACATAGCAGGCCGAGAGCGGGTCAGGTGCCAGTGTGAGACTGTGCCAAGCTGATAGGATTGCTCTTTATACAAATGAAAGAGCCTTTGTGGCTTCCACTTGTCAAAAATAACAAAATACAGCCGCACACAAACACTCCGCCGTACTACAAATCTGACAGTACTGTGGTTTTTAAAGTACTCCAGGCAGGACAGAAAATGCTGAGAACTCAGAAGAGGTGTTTGATTTATAATAACTCGATTAGTGGTGTGATGATGTTATTTATGGTGCTAGTTGCAGTAATTATATATTATCAGTTATGTATATAGTGCTGACATAGTATGCTACATTTTATGTAGCTGTGTCTGTTCTGCCTTTCAGAGGAGCTTTCAAACTAACGTTACTTGTTTAGTCATAGTTTAATTTCCCTAGCATAGTCCAAGGCGAATGCTGGGGGCAAACTAATTAACCTACCAAAATGTTTATGAGATGTGAGAGGAAACCAGATTGCCCAGAGGAAACCCATGCAAACACAGCAGAACAGAATATACAAACTCCATGCAAATATTGTCCTGGTTAAGATTCAAACCTAGGATCCCAGTGCTGCAAGTAAAGAGGTATAGCTGCTGACCTTCTGTGTCACTAGATATGTAGTTCTTCAAAATCTACAAATTACCAACACTGGTAATTTTGTTTATGCAGTACTAGCGTACACTAAGGACCCCTGGCAATGACTCTGAGGCTGGCAGACTGGCAGCAGGAACAGACAATCCTGTGTGGCTCCATGGTGGCTGGCACCTTGCCAGCCGTTCTGACGCCCACACTGCTGCAGTGGTTCCTAATCCCTCACTGCCATCCCTATTCATTCTCCAAAGGTAGCCACAGGTGTTAGGCTGCGTACACACGTCCAACGGTTCTCGCCCGATAATCAGCTCAGGGCCAATATTGGGCAAGAATCTGCCGTGTGTACAGCGCCAGTCGTCCATTTTCCGAACGACCATCCTGGTGGATCCACGGACGATGGATGACTAACGATCCTAATGCAAGGGAAGGGAGAGAGCGAGCAGCGGGGTGCTGCTCTGTCATTCTCCTCCTCTCCTCTCCATGGAGCAGAATGGTGCTGTATGTACAGCATCAATCATGCATAGTGCAATAATAGTCGTTGTAAAGGATCGTGTAAAATCCTTTCTAACGACTATTATTGCACGTGTGTATGTGGCTTTAGGCTACGTACACGCGTGCAATAATTGTTGTTAGAAAACAAACAACTAATGACAGATCAACGATTATTCACATTTATTTTGAATGATTGTATTGTGCACGATTCTGTACATGCTGTAACGATACAATCGTTCAAATATAATCCACCAATAATGTACACACACTAGATACGGTCGTTTGAACGATGCAGAAAGTGACATGTACCATAGAAAGTGTATCACAGAGCCATCTACAATCACTGAACGACCGTATACACAATAGATAGCGAACGATTGTCACCCAAACGGGTCCGCAGGATGGTTGTTCGCTTCCAGGAACATTCCTCATTCATCGGCATCGTTGGCCTTTTTTTGTTAACGATTATCGATCGGCCGTTAATCATTCGTTTCAAATGACAATTATTACGTGTGTGTACGTAGCTTTAGGCCACATGTAGCTCTCCACCAGTCCAAATATAGGCGAACACTGACCCTAACACATTAGTGACATGACTATGGACTTTGTGCTGTGTAATATGTTGGCACTATATAAATACTGGATAATAAAAATAACCCTAACATTAACCTGTAATAAACCGGCATTACCTCTTCCTATAACCGTAACAGCAAAGATGTGGGCAGAGTGGGGACAGGTAGAGCTGTCAGAGCTCCATATGTGCATTTTGAATTTTCACACAATTCCATGCAAGCTTGACTAATACTGTCCGACAAATACTGCAGCTTTGCTTTGTCAGAGATTTCAATGAATATATTTATTAATTTGCTGTCATAAACTGCAGGCTTTTCATAGTGTTCCTTGGTTGGAAAGCAACTGCCTGTTCTTGTTCTGTGTAACATTTACCAGGTTGTCACAGTGTTCCTTATCAGATGCAATAGGTTACAATATGAAAACTTGGAGCCAAAAGAGAGTCTGGCACTGTGGTTTTGGTATTTCTGTGTGTAGATATAGTTTGTTTTCAATCCACTGGACCCAGATGAAGGGTGATGGGTTTGCAAAAAGGAGGTCACGTTTAGCTATGTACACACATCAGATGATTCACGTCTGAGACGAACGTTTTTTCCTGAAAATCTGATGCGTACAATGGTCTCCCAACATTGTTTATCAACTGTCACAGCGTATTGATGAACTACTGGTCAGGAACAACTCCTTGCTCCTCTTCCCTTCTCTATAGAACCAAAGGGTGCTGTGTGTAGAGCTGAAAATGATCAGGAAATGTTCATTTTCAGCGACAATCCTCTGATATCCATCCAAGAGCTTTAGATAATACCAGTATTTATAGAAACAGTGGGTACTATCGCAGCTTACTATAGATTTTTGTATCTTGGTCATCTGGATGACATTGGAAAAACAGTGTTATGAATATAAAGAATTCTGGATGAATGGAGTGAGAGCAATGAGCCCTTGGGATAAGAAACTTC
Source organism: Pyxicephalus adspersus (assembly GCF_032062135.1). Classification (NCBI taxonomy): domain Eukaryota; kingdom Metazoa; phylum Chordata; class Amphibia; order Anura; family Pyxicephalidae; genus Pyxicephalus; species Pyxicephalus adspersus. The sequence continues at coordinate 28,842,188 of NC_092862.1, forward strand.
ACATGAACCATGAGTAGAGTTTAGGAATACATAGTTCACACATTCAGCTCACACAATTGATTGTTTTCCCAGAATATAACATTAACAAGGTCATACAGAGCAATATGCGGTGTCATGCAATGTTTCATTGTGTGCAAGAAAACCCAACAGAAATCCCGCCTGGCAGTTTGGGTTCCTCTGTGCATGTCAAGGTTTATTTTTCTGTTTTGAGTGAATGCATTTTTTCAGGTCATTACCCCCATACCCCCTGCTTGTGTAAGCTGTCATCCATGTATATTAGCCGTGCCAAGCTTTATGATGACTTCACTGCACAGGACATGGGTGAAGACAGCAATCTATTTGTCTTGCTTGTCTAACCCATTGTGTAGTTAAGAGCCTGGTGACAGTATAGATCTTTTCTTTGGCAGTCGGTGACACAGACATCGATCTCTGTCCCGGGCAGTTTATATGTTGCTTTCTTCTTGCTATGGCTGTAATGTGTTCTAGCTGAGGAATTCTTCCTGCATACCAGGCACTCCTACTTCTGTGGCTACAGGGCCTTGTGGAAAGGAATGAGGGATTGGTTCTCCCCCTTCAATAAGGGCGTATGTGTGAATAAGGAATTTAAGTCATCCTATGTCAAGATCCACCTGGTGAATACACCAACACATGCTATTTCCTTTCCCCAGGTATTCTCTGTGTTATAGATCGCTTAGAATTTGGATCGTTTTCATATTTTGCTTCAAACCTCTCTAAATGTTTTTGATTATTCTGGTAAATCTCATGTGCTACAATAATTTATGTTATAATTCACAAATATCTAAGTGATGATCATGGTGCACATACATAGGACCAGGCTCATACATTGGGGATCCTTCCAAAGCTCCTTAGGGATTCAGATATTGTTGTATGATCACAAGCTATATTCTATATTTAAAGAATTGCTTGTTATTTACTAATTTCAACTTGTTTCAACACAAAGTAACAGAGACATGTTGAACAACAGAGAGATTAATGATGTACTGTATTTTACTTTTAGACCATGGTTCCCAAACCCATCTTTTCAATCTTACCTACCCATCTTCTTCTGTCTCCTAAAACACTCACTACTTACCCACCACTACATATTCCCCCTCTTAGATTGTAAGCTCCTCTGAGCAGGGTCCTCTCCTTCTCCTGTGTCCTTGTCTCTATCTGTCTGTCATTTACACCCCTGTCTGTCATTTATTGTACAGTGCTGCGTAATATGTTGGCGCTATATAAATTCAGTTTATTAATAAAATTTATCCATATGCAGGGTCCTTGTATTTTTTTTGTAATGGGTTTTGCATTTTATGAACAAACAATATTCGGCACTACAGAACAAAATTTGTATATCTGAATGCGTGGAGCATTTAAAAAGTATCCTGTTGCATTTTTGAAATTGATCCCGGAATGTTTTGGTAAAGGCATGTATTGTTCTTCAGAAGCACCTAACAGTGATTAAAACAATCTGATCATGGTCTAAAAGAAAAATTCAGTATATCGCAAATCACTGTCATTTGGTCAATATACTTTTTCTGCACAGGCCAGGCATTGATGGTAATTAGTGATTCTAGCAGCCGAGTCTTTCTGGTGTATTTCCTGCAATGGGGTGGCATGGCAGCTTCCTCTAACAACAAATTGCTGCGTTGTCACCCTTTGCTTTCAGAAGGAGGGAAGATGCTGCAAAGGGTTCATCTTCACCAAATGGTAATAAAATTTACATCAACCAATATATTTTCCATGTATATAATAAAAGACTTTACTGTATATTGATATTTTGGAGTCCATTCTTTAGATATCTGGCGGTTTGTATTTTTCCATTTACTAGCCTATTACATTATCTGTCTGCCCCTGCTCACTTGATGCATTTTGTATATTTGTGTTAGTTTTATACACAAACATAAAGGTACAGAATAATAAAATCATATCTCCACCACTAGTTCTTCATGTTAAGCTGATGCAAAGCAGAAAAAGAGTCACACGGCTGTAGTCATCTGATTATTGGCCGTAGCTGTGGATGTGCAGAAGGAAATGAGTGCAATTGAATTTAGTTGGGGAAAATTAGGTCAGGCGATGTTCTTTAGTGAAGAATTGTTGAGTTGCTTGTGTTTCTGTTTTCTGGGGATTTTAGTATTTGTTTTAGTTGTAGTGTAGGCAAACAAGAAATTAGAAAATGTATATACTGGGGTAAAAATTTTGGATGGGTTTTGCCTTCAGGTGATGCCTGGAGCAACAGGAAAAACCTGTTTGTACTGGACTTTAAAAAACTTTCAATACAAACCATATATACCATATTATACCCCCTCCCTCTTCATGAATCTTCCTCACTGTATACCAGCTTCTCTCAACCTTTTAATATGAGGAAATCATGGTATTAAGGTAAATTGGTGTGGTGGTCAGTGGGAAAAATATCTCTTACATTGCTGACCAGTGAGAAGAATGCCACCCCTATGTAGCCAGTTAGTCCAACCTAGGAACTACCAGACAATTAGTAGATACCATTGTGCCTGTACTTAATGAATGATACCAGAACAGGGTCGGGGAAAAAACTTTTTATTGTGTCAGACAATACTGTGTGCCTTTATTGGCTCTTACACCTACAATGTAAAACCAAGAACTTCAAAAGAAATATTTCTCTGTGACTCTTGTGCTTGATTTCCCAAGTTTTAGGGGAGGAAGACAATGGCACAATGTCCATTGTTTCATCATTTTTACATATGTCCTTCCCTGAACTTCTCAGGGAGAAAACTATTGGGAAATTGGCATTTCATCACATGTTGTTTGTTCTTCTGTCTATTCTTGGATGTTTATGAATCCGAATTATGAATTATGAAAAAAGATAGGCAAATAAGAAAGGTCTTTTAAGCAAACATATATTCGAAAGTATAACAACAAAAAAGCTTATAAATTTTCAACTAGACATAAAGTTCCTGTGTTAAAGTCACAGTTCATGAATCCCACATTGCTTGAAGCAATTTAGAACAATGTGTTTAGTTTCTAATTATTAGTTCATAGTCAGTAGCTTTCCCTCAAAGGGGCTCACAATCCAATGTCCCTAATGTAATTTTTGGGGCAAAGCCAAATAACCTAACTGCATGTTTTTGGAATGTGGGAGGAAACCCGAGTACCCGGAGGAAACTACGCAAACACGGAGAGAATCTGCAAACTCCACACAGATAGTGTCCTGGCTGAGATTCGAACCTGGGACCTAGCGCTGCAAAGGCCAGAGTGCTAACCTCTGAGCCACCGTTTTACCTTATTGGGGTTCCTCAGGGGAGCATGAGACAAATAACTAATGGTGATAGAAAGAAACATGTGAATAAATATTATATATGTATGTTACCAAGTGCCAATGTTTATGAATCTGCATAGCTGTGATGTTATGCAGTACAAGCAATCTAATAAAGGATTTCGATCATTTGCAACCAAACATTTAAACAAATGTCACACTCTTTAATACTTTCATTATTCTAAATGTTGGAGAAAAAAAATGTAATAGCTGGCTTTCTGCTAAGTCTCTGACTGGAATATATATGTAAGGCTGATGTACAGACTGATGGTAGGGTTGCAGTTCCATTACAACTTCCCCAGTCCTCTGAATTGCTTGTTCAGGTGAAACACTACATGCAGCCCATAACGTTCCACCCCATGGGGGGCAGAAAAGAAAATCAGACTAAATCAGACAAGTCAATACTAGGCATTCCTGTGTGGTTGTCAGTTTGTATCGCTCTGCTGCTTCTTAGAGAACCAAACTTGGCACATTTTAATGGAGGCTGCCAAACGGCTGGCAAGATGCCAACCACTAGAAGGAGAGCAGTTCCTGTTGCAGGTCTGAACCCAACCCGTGAAGTAAATTATAGTGCGACACGTTATGCAGCAGACTTTTTGCGGCTTTTCTTATCTTGGGCAACACAAGGCTGGGTATCAGCTTCGCCGTATGCAATAAGTTTATCACATATTGAGGAACTAAACCTGAAAATAAAAAAATGGGTACTTTGTTGTAGAAGACAGGCTAGATGAGGTTGGATGTCCCCCATCTAGGAAATGAGGCTGGTGGCAATTAACTTGCTGCAACTTCTAATGCAAAATGTGAGAAGCTCCCAGAAATCAGAGTAAACAATTTCAGTTCAGGAAAGGATCCTGTATACTGTGTAAGACTCAAGGCAAAAGTGAAGTTTCCATTTTTGTGGCTATTGTCTGGCTCTTAAGCCAGCTTCAGCAGACAACATCATAATGTGTAATAAATTCAAATGAAAAAAGTCTCCATCGGACGTTTTTTTTATCAGTATAATGTATAAATATATGTTTGTTAGGATGGAAGGTTTAAGACCAGCGGTAGCCAACCAGTAGTCTGGTCCACGAGAAAATTTTGTTGGTCCGTAGGGCTGGCCAGTGCATAGGTCCTTCTTCTGGCCCCGTGGGGAGGGGGGGGGGGGGGGGGGGGGGGGGGGGGGGGGGTTGGGCGCACCAGCCAGAGCCACAGACCATGGCTCCCATATGGATCGCAGGCTCAGGGCAGTGGGCAGATTTTGTCACGAACCGCCCAGTCTTCCAGTGCAGGCTAAGACCTGCGACGGGAGAGTGGGCAAGTTCTGGCATTATGGCGTCACTATGGAGAAAGAAGGGTTCTTCCCTTTTGAGAGACACATGGCTCCCGGCGCATGCCCGGTCCGGAGTCGAGAAATTAGAGGTCCGTGATGTTCTAGAAGGTTGGCGACCACTGTTTTAGACCAACTGTAGTCTTTTGTTTCTTTATTATACTGTTCCTGCTCATTTGTAACGATTTACCAGTTTGCTGTTTGACCTGTACATTTATGTAATCACTACTACAATTACATTGTACAATTAAATTACAAGATTAGGATTCTGTTTTGTGCAAAATTCGGCTTCCCATGCTATGGCTTGGCTTCTGGGATTTCTTGTGTTTTGTGCATGTTCCTCTGTCTTTTTCATGGTGTGTGGCAGAATCCTATGAAGTCTGTGCTACTTTAGCCTGGACTCATTGGAGTGATTTGAGCTGGTTATATTATTTTTGAGGATTAAGGGTTAAAACTGCTGAATTTCTGATTCACATACTGGAGATCAGGCCTACAGCTGGGGAAATAGCCGCTTATGATTGGATGTTTTATTTATGAGACCCAACTAATAAAACCAGCCTCACATAATCCACATCTTTTCCCCTACAATGTATCTAGAGCCAAGCATCTTCCATTTTTAATGAGCTGGCCTGTTGCTGGCTGGAGACAATGTGCTCCCACAGCCATTGAACGGATAATGCAATTTCTAACTAGGCTTGGGGGATTTTAATAAATTCTGATTTAATAATTACACTTCTAGTGTGCTGATATTTCTGAAAAGCAAACCATTTTCAGGTTTTGTGGCTAAACTCTATTTCTTTAGCTACGGGAGACGTTCACAGTGAGAATTGGTTTAGTGATAACATTGATGTGATCAACATTTGAAGATTAGAGTAAAGCTACATAAACACTCTAGAGCAGGGGTGTCAAACCCAGAATACACGGTGGGCCGAAATTAAAAACTTAGACCATGTCGCAGGCCAAACTTGAAATTTATTGGAAAAAACAATCTCAATAAGAAGAAACAAGAGCACATGAGAAGAACATGCAATATTATGCAGTGGATTGATTTAATAATTTAGATCGATCCACTGCATAATATTGCATGTTCCTCTCATGTGCTCTTGTTGATTCTTATTGAGATTATTTGTTTTACTTTGCCATGCCATGATTTATGCCATGATTGCTGCATTCATTTGGTTTCACAGTACATTTTCTGGCACAATAAAACAAATATTATAGCAATAGCTCTATGATAATTCCTGAATATTGAATTTACCTGTCAGTATAAACTTTGCAGGGTCCACGCATAGGCTGCTGCTACTAAAATTCCCGGCATCACTTGTGTCTATAAAATGGGGGGCCACGCATAGGCAGAGAGGCCGCTGGTCTAGAGATGTGAGTGATGCTGGGAATTGTAGTAGCTGCATTGTACTCGCGTCTATAGAACAGCAGCTTAATATGAATTGCAGCTGGCCCGTCGTTACTACGGATTGCAGTAGCGGTAGGCCAGCTGCAATTTATATTAGGATTTCTTTTGGGGGCCAAAAAAAGGACAAGTCGGGCCAGAGTTTAACACCCCTGCTCCAGAGTATCAATTGCCAAAGAGAAATGGCTGTGCTCATATTAGACAAAAATCTAGCATGTGTACAGTGATCCCCTGACATCATTTATCAATTTTCCTGGCAGATCAGTGAACAACTGAGTGCGGATGACCTCTGTACTTTGCTATAGAGTAGAGCACAATGGGATGCCAATCATATGTCCTCTTCCCTCTCCATAGAACAAAATAACGCTGAAAACAATCACAGAAGATCTTTGCCAGTTATGGTTGAACTGAGCTGAGTCATTTGATGGCTTTAAAAGTTCAGTGATGAGAACTGACAACTAGCAAATTCAATGTGCCAGCCAGCTTCGGAGTCTCACTCCTCCTCTTTTATTAAGCATGCTCCCATTGCTTATTTTGTATTCTCCAAAAAATCTAAAACTGTAACTGTGGGATCAGATGTTATTGTGGCAAAGGGGAAGAAGAATGGGAAACTCATCACTTGGGACTTTCTGCCTTGCTGCCAGTAGTAGCCATGGGATTGATGTATAAAGTAAAAGGTCTCTTGCTCTCCTGAGTTCATCTGTTTTTTTTTTTGTTTTTGTTTTTTAAGGTAATTTACAAAAGATAGAGAACAAGAAAAACAGGGAAAAGCTAAATAAAATGCAAATATAATCTATAAAAATATAACTCCGGACAGTAACCAAAAGAGGAGGGGGGATAGCACACTATGACCTTTCCACCAGAAACTAAGCAATATCCAAAGTGGCGTGATAATAATTTACAGTAAATAGCAGATAAGAATAATAATCCATCTAAAGAAACCAACTCTACCAAAAATTTTTTTGGTTACAAGGCAAAAGGTAGAGTGCAAAGTAGAACTTACAGGAACAGCTTTTTTTTGTATTCCAAATTTAAAGAAGAACTTTCTCAATACCATCTTCGAACTTTAGTTCTGCTTTAAAAGTAAGAGAAAAGGATTTTGGTTGTTTGCAACAAGAATGTTTACCTTTGGTGCCTTTTTAATACATTAGCCCATAAATGTACTGCAATAGAAATGACAGCTGGAATCTATTTCACTTTCCTTTAGTTTTCATTATCTTTTTTTCTTTTTTCATCTTTTATGTTTATGGAAATTGTTTCTTGGCTATATAAAACATATTGTTATCTTCTGATTATAGAATGATTTTCTGCAACAAATCCTGGAGCATTTTTTTAAACATTCTGTTTATTTTTTCATGTTTCTCTAGCTTTTCTGGCTTCATCATTTTCCCCTAAAAGGTATTATTATCTGTCCTGTGTCTGGGGAGATATCCAGTGACTGCCTTACATATCGCCTCTGCAATCCCCCACTATGTACATCTACCTGCCTTGTTCTGTATTGTCCAGTTTATCAAATATGCTGAATCATGAATGATCTTCATTTGTGCGGATATAGAGCGTATTCATTTTTTATGAAAGACATGTCAAATGTCTTATATAATAAGAGTCTCTACAATGAGGATTCCAAATTTAGTCTACACAGTGCACCGAAAATGTAAGGGTATGAGGAGTGTTTGCTGTGAAAGTGACAGCCATGGTGGAGGAGGTCTGTAAGGACAGATAACATGTTTCTTCTCTGCTGCAGTTAAATCAGATCGGTAAATTACAAGGTCTGGTTAATACAGCCATTCTCAAAGTTTAACTCCTGGGGAACGATTGAAAAAAAAATGGTAAGGTAAAGTTTCACAGTTTATTATCTAGGTGAAAAATAATTACTTTATTGATCATAAATATTATTATGATTACCCAGGTCTGGTATAACCAAGTGGATCTATACTTTATGTTTTTTACTCACTTGATTTGACATGTGTGATCAGAAAAGCCTTTCTAGTAAAGTTTGGTTTGAGTTAGTTCTAGAAATAAATTCCAGAAATGTCAGGATTCCTGTTCATATAGACAACTAATTTTTTTATCATGGCCTTTAAATGTGTATAGAGTAGGCAGTTGACAAGATGTCCAATAACACACAACAACCCACAATATAGATGCACAGCCATCAATTTATATGTAAAATGTTATAAAGCAAAAGCCAAATCCTGACTGGTTTAATGTCAATACACTTTGTAAAAGTGATGCTAAGAATCTGTAAAGTTGCACAGAAAATAGAAAGTGACCTTTCTGGCTATTCATTGTGTGAGGGGTGTAACAGCTGCTATTATTATTATTCATAATAATAATAATTATAATAAACAGGATTTATATAGCTATGTAAAATTACAAATAATTAGCATTTAAGTAAGTGGTTTTTGACCTTTTTAACATTGGGAGCCCTTGAAATAACTTCTTTGGGGAAACCCTTCTATAATTACTATGTCCACAACTCACAATACGTTAGTGTGGTGGTCAGTGGGAAGAAAGTCACCCTTAGGCTGGGTCTACACAGACGTTTTCCCCAGCATTTACCCTGAGGCTTTAAAAGCCCATGTTTGAAATCCCCATGCTTTCCAATGGGCTAATCTACACCAGGACGTTTCCTTGAGGCACGTTTATGAGCATTATCTATAACGTTGCTTGCAACGTTTAAAAAATTAAATCGTTGAAAAACGCCCAAAAACTTAAGTAAACACTTTCATTGATTTTAATGGGGCGTTTTCCCGCATTTATAAGTACTTGAAAGGTAAACGTGTTAAAAATGCAGAAAAATCTGGGAAATACGTTTAGACTTTTTCCAGCGTAATAAAAGTGCAAATAAACGCATTAGGAGCGTTTACATGCTTTTTTTTTTTTTTTTTTTTTAGAAACGTCTGTGTAGTCCCAGCTTTACAGATAACCATAAACATTGTTGCTGTCAGTTAACAAACCTAAGAGTGATAAATTGCTAATTGCACAAGGAACCCCTAGCAACCTCTGGAGGAACCCTGGTGGAGAAATACTGATCTAAGTATTTAGCTTTTAGTTTATTGCTGACATACAAGCCCTCCTCCTCCTATATAATGTAATATTACCAGGCAGTACCTGCCATACGTTGCTCATGTATGATAGTTTGCCCATCTCATAGGTTAACTTGGTGTTGTGTGCTGTCCAAACACATTCCTATGCTGCCTCATGCACAAGCAATATCCCTGTCCATTGCTGGTATAACAGACGAGCCCGTTGCCTGGAGAATCATAGTATGACTGCACAGCTATGTTACTCTTGGCTGTATTTCAAGCCGTTGACTTGTCAGATCTTGTTATTTTCTGTAAAAATATGACTAAAATATAAGTAAATAAGGAGGAGAAGGCAGCTGGAATTCTGCAAGTGGTATAAGTGAGATTATGTTCATATATTGTCTTTATGCTTCCTCTAGATCAGCTAAATAAAACATTGGTGCTGTGTTTCAGCATGTCTTTGTTTTACGGTTTAAATCTGCTGCTAGCGGCACTGCAGTGATATTATGATGCCGGTTGTATAACTGTAACTCATAGCAGCCAATCAAATGTCTGATTCCTTTTTACCTGTGCAATTCTACATCTGGAATCTGAGCTGTTATTGTTGGCGGTGGATCCAAATATTTTTTTTTTAAAATTTAAGTAGATCCTACTGTGTTTGTGTATCTTATGATCCAAGCTTTTATTCTTTAGGTTTGGATAAAAAAAAACTATAACTATGACAGTATAAATAAATATCAAATCCAGTTTGTGAAGGACATAATATAATGTGATAAAAAATCTATTACCTTTTCCTGAATGAACCAAAGCCTTCCTATTTCGTCCCCCATGCCACTCCTCCTTCCCGGACACTGATGATCAGGGTGGTAGGATTTCAGGAACAGAGGCCATGCTGCCAGTCCAGAAAGCAGTGGTCAGGGGCTGATTAACAAGCTAGAGGCTTTTAGAAAAGCAGTGATCATGCCAATAGACATGCTCCTGGCAACATTTTATGAATCCTAATTTACTGCACTACAGCCTACATAAAAGTGACGACTCTGCTCTAAATTATGGAGCAGAACGCCATTGTTGCCACCCCACAGGAAGTTGCATTAGGTGCATTTCATTGAATGGCTGGTATTTTTTGGACTTTGCAGGGTGACCTAGAGCAGCAGTCACCAACCTTTCAGAACTCATGGACCACTAAGTTCAAAATTTTAAATTCCACGACCATTAATATGAATTTTTTTTAAAAAGATAAATACATTTGTAAAATAATGATCTTCCTAATGGTGCCTGACAAGGACAATGGAGTCTCTGATTCATTGATCAGCTCACCGTTAAGTGAAGTAATAATATTGTTACTATTATCATTAGTTGTATTATCTTTGGTATTACTAAAGAAATGACAAAATATTTGTTTGCGTTTTCTTACCTATTATGAGTTTATTTCATTGGAATCCAAGACCAAACAAGAAATGATAGTTATTAAGATAAGTCAAAAAATTTGATGCCATTAAATATAACCGTTAAAGAATATACACAGTTAAAGGTCATACTTACCTAAAAGACGATCTGAGAAATAAACAAATAAAATAAAACAATTGGTTGAGAATCAGTATTTGTGGAGCGGGGTGACTGTTGTAATGGTGGAAACAATACTAAAGCGTACGGCTCAGCAACAGTCGCCTCATACAACTTACGACTACACTGACGTCACTTTGCACCTCTCTTGTTTTTCTGTCTCTAGTACAGTTTATGAATTTCAGCTCAATAGGGGTGAAAGGGGTGAAAATTGTTATACAGAATATAAGAATTTATTAGAATATTATTTTTGCAAATAATGTCTGCATTTTTCTGTCGACCACCAAAATTTTCTCCCGGACCACTCGTGGGCAACTAGCTTACTGACCTAGGAAAAACTGTTTACATGCACTTATAATTAAAAAAAATCTAAACCACTTAAAATGACCTTCTGTTTGGTTTGTTAAATATATACTATATAAAGTATTTTGTTATATTTGTTGAATATGTGCCAGAAATTGCCGTTGATGCTTCCATAAACCTTGTGCTGCACTTTTGTCTGTTATATTGTTCTAGGCTGGTAAGCTGCACAATGTTACTATTTTATTCTTGAGTTTAGATGTACTTTATATGCTGTAGCATATTTTGTCAGTCTGTGTCCTGTTTAGGGGTATATTGCTTTATATCCTGCACTGGAGACACAAGAAAGTGAGCAGAAATATCTCCAAAATGAAGGGAATGTCATCTTAGACAGTGTTGTATGTGGACCTGTAAAGGATTTTATTGCCCTCTGTGTCCCTGCTGGAGTGATTTCCCGTTTGTCATCAGGATAAAAGGTGATGGAGTATTTTACAATTGTTACTAGAACAGGAGAAATCTTGAACCCCAGGTCCAAAGACAATTGTCTATAAATTGATTCCCCTCATTTTCAATATGTTCCCACCAACTTTCTGGGGGCAGAAAGTGAAAAAATCTCCCCAACATGGAGAGAAAAAAGGAATCCTCACCTCCTTCCGTGTCACTGTCTGTTATTTATTGTACAACGCTCCATAATATGTTGGCGCCATATAAATTCTGTTTAATAATAAAAATAATAATATTATTGATAATTGGAGGCTTCTTTGGAGGCCTCCAGCTTTTCAACACACAATTTGTAGTCGTGCTGTAAAGGAATGGGGTGTACAATGAGCAGGAACGAGAATTTCAGGGCTGTACACTCATATATTTAAGCAAATCCCAGAACACCATATTACTGTCATCCAAGCAGAAGAAGTGTGATCCACTGCAGCTGTACACCTGGATGATAAGCAGATGCTCCACACAAAGGAATTTAATTTTGGCTGGAGTCTACATTTAGATTTCTGTGTTTGCAGTTTGCCATTTAGGCAGTAGACTCCAATGTTGGCTTTGCTACATAGCTTAGGGCTATTGCTGTATAAACTCTGTAGTTTGGTTATATAGCACAGTATGGAGCTTGTCATTAGAATAATCCATGTATCATTACATTGGCTCCTTAAATGATAAGACTATATTATAGTATTAGTCCTCCACCCTGCTGTAATCACGTTTTACAGTAGATTATACCTACCTGAAATGCATTAAGGCTCCATTCATTTTATGGTGTTTCAGTGCATTTTTACATATGTTACATGCATTGTATTAAGCAAATACATTAGGATAATTAAGCTGCCAAGGTTGCAAGACTTCTAAAAACTCACTTTTTTAAACACAGTGCACAACAAAACAGGTTACTATGATATGGCACACTACATTGTCTATGTTCCCTTGGTGCACTGGGATGCCATTAAAAATAAATGGTTCCAGTACACTATGACAATTGTTTCATATGTACCGTGCATGAACCTTGTTCAGAGTGAAGATCTCAGAGGAACAGAATTTGTTAAGTGTAATGATCACAATGGTGTGCTGATAAAATAAGGCTTGTACTGTAAAAAAAAAAACCCTTCTGAAAAAATGTTAGTCTTAAAAAATAGGATGAATAACAGTGATCTATAGAACTGAAATATCAGTGCAAAAGAGAATTTCTAGAGTTAGTCTACTTTTTAGGTACACATTTGAAAAAGATCAGCTTGAGTATTCTTCCAAATATTTTCCAATGATCCAAATACATTCTCAGGCTTTGCAGTGCTATATACTATCTGTTCTTCACTGTTTCCTCCCATAATAAAAGTCTAAGCCATTGAAAACAAAGCACTTGCTGTGTGGCTGATATCTTAGCTCAGCATTTATTAAGCAGTTAGGCAGCTTCAGTAATAACGAATGCAAAGTAATTTTAGTAAATGATCAACTATGCCTACAGTGTTTACGGCATTAATCTGTATACCTATAAATAAAACAACAGTTTGCAATAGCAGGAATGCAAGAACACCAAAAGTTACTTAGAGATGCACTGTCACCTTGCCCATTTAGAGTAAAGTAAGTTCCTTTGAGCACCTTTGTATTTGTGAAATGCTCGCCTATACCTATAGGTGTACTGTCAATAGCTTTGATGGAAGCAATGTAGCCAAGGCACCAGTGGCAAGGTAAGAAGTGAGAGATTTGCTGTGGTTGGAGCCTTTATAAGGACAGAGAATAGGCAACATGACCCTGTCTCAATAAAAAAGTAAATCAGAACATTTGCTTATTGATTTACTTTTTCTTTTTTTTTTCTTCTGAACCCTACGCCACTTTAAAACACAACTGGAGGTATTCAGTAGCTTCCTTTTAAGATTTGTATCTGTATTACGGTAAGTCAGATCCGGACATCAATCATTCAGCACAAAGCTAATATAGCCAACTATCACTGATTTTCAGCGATCAGATTCACAGGTGTATGTTGTCCCTGTCATTGTCTGCTAGCTAGATTTGCTAGGTGATGTACGCCTCTATACCTGTCAATGAATATAGTGTACAGCTCAGCCACTCCAGACATTGACAGGCTGACGATGGTAACTGGCTGGATTGGCTAAGCCATTTGCTGTACCTGAGGTTTAATAGTCTAAATGCACTGTAAATTAGATTTTTTTCCCCCATTGGTTTCAATGAGATTTAAATCTGGCTACTTAACATTGGGGTCAATTTGCAAAAACTGTTGGCAAACTCAACAGAGGCAAATTCAACTATTCGATAGCAGTGGTTGTTGAAGATTTCTCTTTCCTCCTAATAGATGTTAAGAATTTCATGTATTAATTTACTGCTTGTCTGCCAAACAGTAATTTAAGTAAATGGATATTATACCTGTCAGCCAGTCTTTTTTTTGTACCCCAAAACTTTAAAGTGATTTTCAGGATTCTGAATATAATTATTCAATAAAAATAATTTTATATATAATATGTAATGGTTGTCAGTGAAGAATGCCATTAATTACAGTAGTGGTCAGAATGCCATATTTATAGAAAGGTCCTTGGTTTCAGCAGTTGGCTCTGCCAAGTGACGTTGGCCCTTATGTAGGCATCATCCTTTGCTAGGTCAGTCCGCAACAGCGCAAAGAAAACCTTGAAAAATTTTAAAGGAAGCCTTGGGTTCTATGAAACTCTGGTTGAGAACGGCTTCTTTAAGGCTTGGGGTGAAGGGTTAGAGGGATCGAAGCTTTCACTGCATGTTATCCACTTCTCTACTGAATTAATAAATCAACATGCCAAGGAGAGGCGGAAAATTATTTCCAAATTCTGATTCCCAAGGGGAGTTTTGTACCCTTTAATATTGCCCATGCTTCTTATACCAGCCATTGCCAAACTTTAATCTGTTGAAATATGAAACATTTGTGCTGTGCAGACACTTGACAGCTGTTTGCAGCCAGGTTATGAATGATCATATGTTAACAGATGGTGTCTGCTTTGATCGGTTCAGGTGACTTTATGCTAATGTGAGCTAAGGCAGGCATTAAATAAACACAGGTAACACAGGCGGGGAACAAGACGTGTACTCTGCCTATTCAAACAAGATCCTGGAGCAGCCCAGATCCTGCTGTGTGACGGAGCACATCCTGTAATATCCCAGCCCTGAACAGAGACATCCAGCAGTTCTCTTATTTGAATTCCTTTCTACAGATTATGGCTGGGAGACTTTAGGAGAGACGTGGCTACCTACCTATGACCTCATGCACATTTGATGTTATTATCCCTGAGCGCTTTTTTTTTTAGAAGTGCTGCACTTGCATTTTTAAAATCTCCTAAAAAGTACAGGGATAATGCACTTCTAAGAGAGCAGAAACAAAGCCCGGACGCAGTAATTATGTCTGTGTCACAGCTGACAGCAAATACAAACTATAAACTTATTACAGGTTTCTGTAACAAGGAAACAAATAAAGCTGTTTACCTGTGGTTACCTTTTTGTTTTTTTTAAATCAAGATTATATAATGTAAAGCAAAGTAAAATATATCAAATATTGGACTTGCATCATATTAAAAAATACATGTAGTTGTACACACAGCTAGCATTATTATGTGAATTTGCCTCGATAACAGCCTTCTAAATTACCCTGTGCAACAGGCTGGAAAAGGGAATGGGAAGCACTAGGCGCCAACCAGTGTGAAGTAGTGCACATGTGCTAGCAAGGGGATTGGCAGCATATGTTAATATTATTATTATTACACAGTATTTATATAGTGACGACATATTACGCAGCGCTTTACAAAGTCTATAGTCATACCACTAACTGTCCCTGTCTTTAATACAGTCTAAGATCCATTTTTTGGGGGAAGACAATTAACCTAACTGCATGTTTTTGGAATGGGGAAAGAAACGGGAGTACCCGGAGGAAACTCACGCAAACACAGGGAAAACCTGCAAACAGATAGTGTCCTGGCTGAGATTCAAACCTGGGACCTAGCGCTGCAAAGGCCAGAGTGCTATCCTTGGAGCCACGAGCTGCCATGTTGGGGGAAGATCTTGTTACAGCTCATTTGTTATGTAGTCAGAAGACTGGCAGAACGTTATTGTCCAAGCCATGTTCTTGCTACCATGGTGGTTGGGGATCTGGCTGTGCCGGTGGCCTGGTTTTCGCAGTTGTATTACGGAATGACCTAGCATTGTAAATCTGTCCATTCATGTGTCTACAACCAAATCTTACCAATGTAGACATCCAGCACCTATACCTAGTTGTAACTTATGTTCACTGACTTTTTTACAAGTCCTTTAGTGACTTGTGATGTCATTTGCTTAGTAACTGGCACATATAATGTTATATTTATAGATATAATATGTATACAATATAAATATCCATGTATATTTTTTCATGAAGAAACAGTGAAATGAATTTGTGTTCCTATCATGCATCCCGATCTGGGACTTGTTTATTTCCTTGATTCCATTATACTTACTGCAATAAACATTTGGGGTCTCTGTAGAGAAATTAGTTTTAGGCCATGTTCAGTGCAGATCAAATTTTTGTTTCCCCTGTATTCAGTTTTATTCATATGGTACCTTAAAGCTAGGTACAGACTTGCAATAATTATCGTTAGAAAACGAGCAACTAACGATTATGCACCTTTTTTTGAACAATCGTATTGTGCACAATTCTGCACATGTTTAAACAATATGCTTGTTCAAATATAATCCACCAATAGTGTACACACGCTAGATACGATCCTTTGAACGATGCCGTTGTGCACTTTTTTGTTAACGATTATCAGATGATCGGTCGTTAGTCATTTGTTTCCGACGATAATTATTGCAAGTGTGTACACAGCTTCAGTTTCATTGGTGTCACCATCAACATACTGTATATAAATCAATCCTTTGTAATTGACTGCAAGTTTTCAGTGTGCTATCCATTTGTTTGATCAGTGATCTGTATTGAAAAAAACCTAATCCAAATATCCAAATATGGATCAGTAAAGATCAATAGAAAAGCACTTGTCATGATCTATTCAACATTTTTTTTAATGAATAGAAAACATTACACATGTACAGGCCCGTCTGCAGTTTGCCAATGAACATCTGAATGATCCAGAGGGGAACTGGGTGAAAGTGTTGTAGTCAGATGGGACCAAAATTGAGCTCTTTGGTATCAACTCATCTCGCCGTGTTTTTAGGAGGAGGAATGCTGCCTATGATCCCAAGAACACCATCCCCACTGCCAAACATGGAGGTGGACACATTATGCTTTGGTTTGGGGGTGTTTTTCAGGACACCTTCACTGCATCAAAGGGCAATGGACGGGGCCATGTACTGTCAAATCTTGGGTGAGCACCTCCTTCCCTTAGCCAGGGCATTTAAAATGGGTTGTGGATGGGTATTCCAGCATGACAATAACCCAAAACACACGGCGAAGGCAACAAAGTAGTGGCTCAAGAAGAAGCACATGAAGGTCCTGGCCTAGCCAGTTGATCAAATACGTATATCAATAATTACAATGCACATCAAGCTCTGACTTTTGAGCACTGGGTTTTTGAGGGTTCTTTTGTTGTTATTCTGTCTCCCACAATAAACCTACCATTACAATTATAGATGGGTCATTTCTTTGTCAGAGGGCAAATGTACAAAATCAGCAGGGGATCAAATACTTCCTTCCCCCACTGTACTTTACCTGTATGTTATTGGAGGTGTGGGGGGACCTAGACCTATAGAGATATAGAAGCTGGTCTATGATCTTGTTTGAGAGATTTCTCCTTAGCCCAGAAGTGGGGTAATTCCCCGCCTAAGCATCTACACCTTACCGTACCTTAAAAACAATTTTCTTTTAGTTTTCCTTTAAATTTTTATTTTAACATCACAAAATGCATGTAGCTACTCACACTATAAATACATGTTATTCTCTTTTTCCCGGTCCCTCCTGTGCTCAGAATTGGCATGTTATTACCAGTGTGTATTTATGGGTAAGTGTTTACCGGTGAAGTCACCGGGCTCATATTATACAGAAACATATTGACCCACAGATTCTCATTTCCTGGTTGCTGCTGTTCAAGTGTAATAGAATTTTTAAAAATGTTGCATTTCATAAACAGCAATTGGCAGCTAATGGATGGGTAATATTAAACCAATCTATTTTTATGTATTTTAGGGTAGAGAAATGTGTAATCTTCAGCTCCCATTATGCTTCAAAGGCAGCCCAACAGTTTTGGGTTAATGTTCCACCGCTTCATTGTTCGGATTGTGTTTCCCCAGTCCAGGACAATTCAATATCCTGGAACAAAGTCATTGATTACCACATGCGGACATTTGTCAGCAACTGATATTTGTTAAATAATAACTAAGTTAAATGTGATGTTGTAAAAAAGGACAATATGGGAAAAAAGAATTTTAAATCAGTTATACTTTAAAGGTAGGGGTATTCAGTGATCATGTGTGCCCCCTAAACCCGGAATTGTACTTTAAAATATATTGCTCTGTAATATATTTCAAAATACATAACTGTGATTAAGTTTTTTATATCGGTGACACATTATTATATTGCATGCAGATAAAAGTATATTATGTGCAGTTTCTGGAAACAAAATGTTGTAGAAATGCACCAAATTCATTAGTGTAGCACCATTTAGTGCAGATGAAGGACTGACCCCCACTGCAATGACTTGTGACATCAGACTGCAAGAATACTCCTGAAAAAAGGTCTGTATGTGAGTATGTGTGGGGTTGTTAAGGGTTACTAGATTGTAAGCTCTTCGGGGCAGGGTCTTCTCCTCCTCCCGTGTTATTGTTTGTATCTGTCTGTCATTTGCAACCCCTATTTAATGTACAGCGCTGTGTAATATGTTGGTGCTTTATAAATACTTTATATTAATAATATTTTGGAGTGTCTGCAGATAGGTGGAACTTTTAATCGGTGGTGGACATAGCCAACACTGGACCCCTGTGCAGAACTGACTTGGAGCCCCTGTTGCTGTCAGGAACCTCAGACAGCAACACCTCCGTATGTCGGCTCTTGCTTTTACTTGTAAAATGTAAATGTAAATGGTGCTGTAATAATTATTTTTATTATTACACAGTATTTGTACAAAGTCTATAGTCATGTCAATAGCTGTCCCTCAAAGAGGCTCACAATCTAATGTCCCTACCTCATATGTCTTTATTAGAGTCCAAAGGCAATTTTTTTTTGGGGGGGGGGGGGGGCAATTAACCTAACTGCATGTTTTTGTAATGTGGAAGGAAACCGGAGTACCCGGAGGAAACCCATGCAGACACGGGGAGAACCTACAAACTCCATGCAGATAGTGTCCTGGTTGATATTCGAACCTGGGACCCGGTGCTGCAAAAGCTACAAAGAGTGTTTCCTCTGGGCCACCGTGCTGCCAGTAATAACATTCTTACTAAAAATATACTTTACTATTCCTTTAAAAGCGGCTATGTAAGCATAGCTGGATTATTTGTTAGATGACGTTTTTTTCCTACTAAGAAAAAAAAACAAGAAAGTGTAATTTCAAGATTTTAGAATTGAGTACTGTTCAATATCCTATCATCTGCCTTTGTCTTGCCTTGTACTAGCAGAGTGAAACCCCTGTGAGAATTCATGGAGCAGCATACAGCAGGAATGTTTTATATTTGTGAAGCATAAAAAACGTGTTAATGTGATGATAGTCTTTATGACGGTGCTGAAAGGTTATTAAAATGGAGTCAAAGTGTGGAGTGCATCCACGTGCTCCCAATCACTTCCATATGTTCCAAGTTACGATTGTTTACGTTGAACTTGTCCTGTGTTGCAGCTCCTCCAAGTGGCCTAGAAAACCAGGTCACTAAAACCAGCTAATGGCTGTCACCGAACACCGCCGAGCATTATGTACAGAGCCCCAGTCTAAGAGACAGATAATTCCCATGGCTCAGAGGTTTGCAGGCCAGAATGCATTAAGTAGTAATGGATTGATTTGAAAAGCACTTTCCTGTAGGGCATCCGGGATGTGTCCTTGTTGGAAAGGCTATCGAGATCTATAGTTCTTTTTTTTCCGAACATTAGAAGTAAAGTGAAGGGTCTACATTACACATTGCCTCTGCAAGCAGCCTCATCACTCATGACCGTTAGTGCACAGATGGTGTGCGACAAACAATATTGGCCAGTAATCTGTTTGTGCCCTAGAAGATTAAGAAGCGGCTGGGCTTCTATGTGAAACGGCTCATATTTTCACAAAATTAATTGTCCGCAGTGTATGGTTCCCAAACCCCTCTGCCATGATGATGGGAAAGAATGGAGAGATCATGCAGTTTGATTTTGCATCATAATTATCCAAAAATTTATTTCTATTTTATTTTTTTGCATTGAGTTTTTTTTTGTGTTCATTGGTTCAGGCTAAGCCTAGGGTTGTCCACTTTGTACAATTTCAGTAACTCATTAAACTGCTTGGAACGCTAGTCATGTGAGCTGGGATGGATCTTCAGGCAAATGAAGGAATGTATTGTGGCCTTGTTAGATGATCTGGAAAGAAAAAAATAAAAGTATTTCCGTATAAGTTAAAGAGAAAAGCAGTGAAGTGACTGAGAGAGTTTGAAAACTAAAAAGATCTTTTATCTGCTTGACCGCGATGACCGTCTAGAACAACTGCGATGGATTCCAGGGACTTCGATCTGCAGGATGAGTACAAGTCACCATTTAACTTTGACTGTGGGGTCAATAGGAATTATTTGTTCCTGTCACCTCGACTGAGCAACACTCCACCGGATTCTCCCACTCGGTTCAGCAACGGTAATATGGCATTTACTTTGTAAGATAACCGTAAAGGTGCTGGGGGTTGTGCTGTGTGCGATGCATTATCCGTAAAGGTGGTGAGAGATTATACCTAGGTGAATATAGTTATATTCTCATAGTACAAATCTGTAGGATTCCTCTAGGAAAACCATTTAAATTGTATGTATTCCTTTACAATGAACCTTTTGTATTAGCAGTCTTATGGGTTGGTAAATATGAAGTTCAATTGTTTGCTATAATATGTGCATAGTATGTGCAATCCCTTTTGATCCTACCAAAAACCTTTTGAACTGATAATGGTTTGCACTGTCTGCCTTTGCTGACTGTTATCAATTAGCATTATTCTCTAATAAGAACTACAGACCACCTACCTATGTAGGTATGTCTTGTGTTGGGCTGACAACCCCAATCCTCCATAAATATCATTGTGAGTGAGCTTTCTTACCATAGGACCAGAGCTATGATGCAAAGTAAAATGCATGTGTTACATACATGGTATTGCCAATTGTTTTAAATGATACCATAATGCATTACAATGGATCTGTATTGTAACAGATCACACTGCACAGATGTGAACCATCTGTGAGCTGTAAAAGAAATCTGGAGTTAATTAGGTGCAGCTAATGTCTGTTATGGTGCATTGGCAGCCCATTTGGAAAGAACAAGCTGCCTTACTGCAACACATGCCAATGTGCAACATACCACAGAAACATGGGTGCTGTAACACACCACATACATGTAGATCACGGTAAAAGTTTAACTTTAGAATGTAAGCTCTTTGGGGCAGGGTCCTCTCCTCCTTTTGTGTCACTGTCTGTATCTGTCTGTCATATGCAGCTCCTTTTTAATGTACAGGGCTGCGTTATTTGTTGGCGCTATAAACAAATAATGTTGATTATTACTATTATTATTATACAAAATAATATTAATGATAATATTAGTTCTTTTAATTAATCAGGAAAAGGTTGCATCATCGGTCACCTTGTTATTGCTGTCTGTTCCCTATCAGGAAAACATGCCCTTACTTCCTGCCATACTGATGGTGGTTTGCGGTGCGGGAAGTGTAATTTTCCAGAATAGCGGCACAGCAATAAGAAAGTTAGGGCAGGGGCAAGTGAGGGTAATCTACCCAACAGGGGCAAATACATCATGAAAAACCTGAGAAGTTCTATTAATTATCAGCTCTGTCCAGAGTTATAAGGAGATGTGGCTGGAAATACACATTAAACAAAAGTTTGGGAAATAGATTTCATTTGAAAACAACATATTTAAAAAGTATCAGAAGTTCTACAAAAGTAAAAAGTAAAAGTGTGTCATAGATAATTAGGCTTAAGCATAGGTAAGTATCACAGATCCTCCCCGTGTCATTGTATCTGTCTATCATTTGCAACCCCTTATTTAATGTACAGCGCTGCGTAATATGTTGGCGCTATATGAATACTGGTAAATAATAATCTTGTCCAGTCTCCAGCTAGACATTTAAAGGAGGAATAGCAGACTGATGAGCTGAACTCTCTGCCACTCTGCTTTCTCCTTCCATCAGTAGGTCCTTTGAGATGAAGAATTCTTTTTTTGTGGTGCCCTAAAGTCTCCCAGATAGTTACAGTGCTTGTATTAAAAATGTTAATGAATCCAGAGCTTCATTAATTGGTTTCTTTTATATCTGCCTGGAGTCCAGCTTTATGCAGACTCTGCGCTATGATGGATTCTTCTGGTTCTCATTAGTTTAATGTCAATGAAAATGTTTTTTTTTTGCAGTGCTAACCTCTGTCAACCAGACCCTGTAGATATTGTGGAATAAGGCTCCTCTAATAATAAAAACAATTACAAAGGGGTCTAGTTATAAAGCAGTGAGTCTAACATTCACTGAAATATTCTGTGATGGAGAATTTTCCAGGTTCATGTAATTAATTTTCAGTGCTTGATTCTGCACCAGGTAATTTTTCAGTGAATGTCAGATTCACTGCTTTAATAAAAATAGACCTCTAGGATGAACGATTGGTAAATAAACTCTGAGAGTTGGTCCAGTTATTTATAATATTGAAGTGCTTCATGCAGTTTTATATTCTATGATACCATTTTTATTATAACAACCCTGACTTGATATTCTGTATCATAATTAGAGTTTAGTTTTTTTCCAAAGGCACTTTATTCCTGTTGTTGAGTCAAAAAGATTATTGTGTGTAAAGAAATACGTAAAATGTGCGCATCACTGCTACTGATACATTCATAGTGTTATTTTGAATGTGTTCCTTTAAATTGGAAAAAAAAAAAAATCACATGGACTCTGTCCGTCCATCCCCTGTGGCACAGGGTACATTATTTTGTACTTTTGAGTTGGTTATGATGAGTCACTTGTTTGTAAATTCTTTGGTGCATTATCGTAGGACACCAGTAGATGGTGCTGTGTCCTCATGTAAAGTGTGTAACAAACTCTAGACAAGTGCAGTTAATATGGTGTGTAGTTTGCACTGTAACAAGGTAAGACCTGAGTATAAACCAAGATTGTTTTTCTAATGGCATTTTAAGGTAAAATCTTGCTTTATACCCAAATTACTAGTGCCTCTGCCAAAAAGGTCCGTGTTCAGGCACTACCCATTAAACATATTGTATAGGCCTGGTTCATGGAAATCCAGTCCAGAGCAATGGTGTGCAGTGAACGGTGAAGAGCATGCTTGTAGAGAAGACATCTTTGAAAGAGGCTGCAGGGGATCAGAGGCACTGAAATGGAAAAAGAAAGTGAAAAAAAAAAAAGAAAATTTCAGATTGAAATTCATGTCTGTATGGTACATACTGCTTAAAAAAACATCTGTCATTCAGACAGGTTTTACTTTGAGCTGACTGAGTTACACTATGAAATAGAACAGCAAATTTATTTTGGTGCATAAACATTATAGAGAATTGGAAACCTCAAAATAGATTTTTCTGCTTCCCAAAATCTTTTTAATTGGTTTTCAGATGTAATTGCTGCCTACAACTGGAAGAAATATCACAGTTGCCTAAAATAAAGGTAAAAAAATAAGATTTATTCAAAATGGTTAGAAGATAGGTAGGTTGGTTGCCCCCGAGGAACCAAATTCAAGCTGTTGTGGGAATGTTGTGGGAATAAATGAGCCAAAAATCACTCCGATCCTGTAATTTCATACTTTGAGATGCAGCATTTTCCAGGAAAGGGTTATTCCTCTTTTTGAAGCAAGACCATCATTTTTTTGTACTTGGATGCTGCTGACTTGCAAGTGATGATCTGAGATGTAATCATTATTTTCCTCTGGGTCATTTCATTAGCATGTTGCAACGACAGTGTCTCCGCACACTTGCTGGTGAATCATTAGTAATCTCGGGGCACCTGTATGAAATGCGGGATTGGAATGATTTCCCGCTAATGAAATACCAACATGCAGAAGTTGCGACCTGTCATGCACGCTCACACATCACTGCCTTTTGGTTTTTGTCCAGGTTCTCGGCCCCTGTAGCATGAATCGACAGCTGACAGTAAATTGCGTTTATGAAAATCATTTCTGTAATATTAGTTCCAGTCCCTGGGGTAATTCTACAGTGCATATTTCTACTATGTTTCTATTAAATGACGTAATCTGTTCAGGGTCAGCTCTAGGAATTCATTATATGATCTCTGCCTGCGGCAGTTTATATTTGCTGTATAATTCATGAAAATCTATTAGAACGGTAATCCGATTTCCATTTATCCGCCACCGCCACCATTTGTTTACAGCTAGAAAGACCCCATGCTTAGCACCCTGGCATTCCTTATATTTATGTATTGTTTATGCAGGCAGATGGCTCCTCCATTGTAAATGTAGTTTTATCTTTTGTTCGACTTTAATACTGCTTATGTTTTATTCACATGTATAAGATGGGTATGAGCTTTATATGACTTTGGGTATTATATTTACAGTCCTTGTGTATATCTGCATTTTAAATGTTATCCCAACAAAACAAACAGGAAGCATAGGTGTGCGAACTTGTGAACTGAAATGTACAAATCTTGACACTGGAATCCCCAAAAGACGTAACATGCCAGCTCGTGATTTGATCTGCCTTCAGCTATCTAGGTTTCCTGAACCTTCACATTTCTTGTGCTCGTATTAACCAACAACTCAAAGCACTTTCTGCAAGATTCATGGATGCAGATTATAATATTCTCAGTACAAATATATTACTTGGCTACTAAGAGATAAAATGTTTCTCCAGCTTTTCTGACAATATTTCGTTGCCGAAGGTTACATTACAATATTTAGGATTACAAGGGCTTTAATGCACATTACAGTGTACGTTATTTTGTATTGCCCTCCAGCAGTGTTCATGGTGCCTGCACTTAATTGTTATTAATATTATTATACGGTTTTTATAGAGCGCCATCATATTATGCAGCCCTGTACAAAGTCCATAGTCATGTCACTAGCTGTCCCTCACAATGTAATGTACCTACCATAGTCATATGTCTTTAATACAGTCTAAGGTCAATTTTGGGGGTAGCCAATTACCTAACTGAATGTTTTTGGAATGTGGGAGGAAATCAGAGGAAACCCACACAGACACAGGGAGAACCTGCAAACTCCATGCAGATAGTGTCCTTGCCCAGATTCGAACCTGGGACCTAGTGCTGCAAGAGTGCTAACCTCTGAGCCACCTTGCTGCACTATTTCTTTGTAAGGCTGTATTTATTATTAATGGCACCGTGGTGCAGCAATGCCTTTAACACACATTTCAGTGACTTGAATTGAGCCTAAGTCATAAAAATTACAGGAAATGTTTAGGATAGTATTTCAACAATGTGTTCACTTACAAGAGGTCTGGTAATTCAAAGTCATCATATTGTTGTGAAGTCTGCCCATATACAGGCATTCATCAGATGTGAATAATTTAAATACCCTTGTGATTGTGGGACATTTTGAAGAGTATTGAGTAAAGGGCACAGGATGGTGATGATGTGGAATTGGTGGTAAACTGCAGAAACTAAGTTGAACCAGTTAAAACACTTTAGCTATTAGAAATGAATGGATCATTTCTGTGGAATTTACTAAGATTTATTACTGGCATATGAAGTCTTCTGGTGTATTTGGCATAGAATATGCAGATCGGCTTTTTATTGATTTATATAAGAGTGGAAGCTTCTCCCATGCTGACCCTTCAAAAGAATCACAAAATGACTCCTAGACTGGTTGGCTTTCTTTCAACGGAAACAATGGCTTAGCATCCAACTTTGGAGCCATGGACCAATATTTCCATACTGCCATGGTCTGTAAAATGGTTGTTTTCTTACCATGGCTGGCTGAACAGTAAAAAATATATTTCTATAGACATACAGCTCTTAAATCAAGTTCCTGGTACATATTAAACTCTTATTAAACTATTATTTGTTAATTTAAAGCCATTTAAAGTAACAACAGTTGTATTTTATCTTTATGTATATAGATTTGCTGAAACCTGAAAGTGTACCAGAGGGGGAAGATGCAGCTGGGACAATAAAGGACGCATTATCAGATGAAGAGCAGGAAAACCTCAGAAGAGAACTAGACAAGGTAACCAAATATGATGAGTTCGATTTCATTTTGAATTGTTAAATCTAATTGACAATCTGCCATACTGAAGCTTGACACAGAGTAAACCCCAGACTACTCACGTATCCCCATTCCATCACAAGGTGCCCCCATCTTTCTTCTTCTTTGGGAATACAAAAAAACCTGCCAAGACCTTAAAACTTACCTAAATCTACAAGCAAGACTCCCATGTTCAGGGCTCTTAGACTAGAGTGAAAAGCTGCAATAGGAAAATTGTTTGAGCCCTGTGAAAGGCCTTGTAAAGGCTAATCACCAGACCACATAAGCCATAGCTACCAATGGTAGCACAGGCCTGTCTAGGCCACTTTAAATTTATAATGGCTAATGCTACTTACAGGTTTACAGACCATGCTAGGGAAACCTTCTCTCTTCTCTTTTTTTAAATATACAAATTGAAACAAAAGCCAAAAAAGGAAATCATGTTTTGTATGTGTGGGTACAGAAGTGATTGTGTCTCTGCGGACATGTCTTTGGTGTATCAATATGTTTACTCATTATGTCTCTGTGAACAGGTTCCTGGTTGTGTCACAATACTATGGAACGTGTCCCTTCTGATACCTTGTACCGTTGTGTAGACAATTGTCATTTCACAGTATATACTTTCTTTATATAGAATAGTGCATGTGTTGGAGAGGAGGGACCATGTCCAAAGCAGTTGTTGGGGAAGAGGTGATACAAGGTAGATTGGCTTGGGAATAAAAAATTACTTCTAGATCTATTTGTATGTAGGGTAAATGTGACTATGTGGGGCTCTCTTATGGTACAATAGACAAATTAGCCTGGATAACAGAATGTTTTATTATTTGCCCTGCATACCCTTGTAAATGGATATACCAACCAATGGATAGAAAAATGATGATGTTTAGTCCTTTTAATTGTGTGTTTTTTTTTGTTTTTCTCCTTATGTAAAAGAGATCAACATTATTAAATATATCTTATCAATGTATGTTTAAGTTTTAAAAAAAATAAAAACATGTTTATGTGTTCAGTTCATAATGTACACAGGGAGCGACCAGATTCTCACAAATGTGCACACAAGTTGCATCTTTTATAACAATTGACTGTGTTTGTAATGTAACATTCAATTACTTTTCAGGTAGAAGAAGAAATCCAAACACTCAGTCATGTGCTAGCAGCAAAGGAGAAGTATTTAGCGGAACTGAAAAGAAAACTCGGAGTAACTCCATTGAGTGAACTAAAGCAAAACATTTCCAAAGGCCTACAAGATGTTGCCTCCACCAATGTGTAAGTTTAGTTCTTTGTACTCAGTGGGCCAGCTGCTGTCTACAACAATGCAAAATGACCATTGTAGAATTTATGTAGATATGTCATTTTTGTAGAATACTTATCCTAATGGTAATGCTGCCCAATTTTTTCCATGAAAATGACTCTAGTCTGCTAATTTGTCATCTAATTTCTATCTGGAACCATCATTTCTAGAAAAAATCTATTTAACATTGGCAAACTTGTTTTTTTTATATGCCATGTATGTATATTTTTTGCATTGTATTATTTTTTTTTTTGAGTTGTTCATGATCAACCAATTGTTTACAAAGCAGTGTAAGGGATTAACATCAAACACACTGCTTGTACAGAGGTATTCTTGACCCCAGTTGGGATTCCAGGGCCACCTTTATTCATCTCCAATACAAAAAAAGAAAATAAACAAATAAGGTTTTCCCTTACAGGGGATCATTAACATCACTATTCAGCAGCAAAAATATGAGTTTTGTCTCCAGGCTCCAACAAACCCTCTCTTCAGAGTTACTGTCTAATGGACCTAAGGTTTTTAGGAGACCTCCTTGGCACTCCCTACATGCATTTTTTCCAGAGCCACCTGGCTCAGGCTCCAACTCCACCTGTTTCAAATACACATTCACTTTTATCATCACTAGCCAGGTGCTTCCAAGCCACCTCCAGTCCTGTCCTGGGAGAGGGATGGAGTGCTTGGCCATCCCATTCCCACTAAGACACTTTGGATCTGGATACCAAATATATATTTGCAGCCTTATCAGGCCCTTTATCCTCTTTTCCAGGAGAAATGGAGGAAAACACCTTGAAATCACTTCCAGACCCAGACTTCAGACATTAATATGAAAGGATTTTAAAGAACTAAATATAGAAAGCCCTTACAGGAGGTTTGGGAATCTGATGCATTTTATTGACATGGTTTTCTAACTTCGCCTGAAAAGGGACTTTCATTTGAATTCCAAAAATATGCAGTTAGGTAATTGGTTGCCCCCCAAAAATTGACCTTAGACTGTAATAAAGACATATGACTATGGTACGGACATTAGATTAGTGACATGACTATGGACTTTGTAAAGCGCTGCGTAATATGTCAGCGCTATATAAATATGTGTAATAATAATAATAATAATAGGATCATTTTCAGTCTTTATAGATAGAAGCTGCAAATGACTTTGTATACAGTAATAATGGCAATGCTAGTGGGGTGAGCAGAGCTGCTTCGAGAGGAATACAGAGACCAGAGCCACATCCCCTGCAGGGCGTACTGCCAAGCTCTTTGCTGTAGCTTGTTATAGTCATGACATTCTGTTTGCAGCAGCTATAGAATATTCCTAAGTGTAACAAAGGCGGACACTGTGCTTCTGGCTCTCCTAACACTGCACCAGCCACCAGCCCTATGCAAGGACTTTTTCAGCTCTTATATGAAACAAAGTGGATATAATTTGATAAAGGCTGATTAATTGTATCTGCACTGATTTTTTAATATTCCCATGTAGTGTGTTGGTTGTAAACCATTCCAGCAGTCTGTTTAATATCCAGGCATAATTATAGCGGAGTCATTGGTTTATAAGATTTGTACTGTTCTAATGTCACATGAGATGAACACATTACTCCTATTAGTCTGAGGGTTGAACATAACTAACTTCAGAGTTTTTCCATTTATAAATATTGATATTTAGTTGTGTTCTGCTGTGTAGTAATTATAATCTGAGTATCAGATTTCATATATTAGGAGCCGTCTTTCCATGCATTTTATTCCTACAGTTCTTTATACATTGATTGTGGTTATAGATCGTTGCCTAAGTTTGAAGATGAAATGGTCTGCAAAGGAAGATCTTTATATCAGCATTATGTTTCTTTCTTTACAAGACTGATGGTGGCCCTGTTCTGATTATTTGGAAGATTAAGAATAGGTATATAATATAATCAACGTATGGGAGATGTTTATGCCAAGCTTAGTCTGTCAAAATGTCCCACCATCATTTATAATGTCTGCTTATGTAGTATATCTAAACCTAAAAATATATAAATAGCACTAACTATTACACAACTTTTACAAAGTCCATAGTCGTTTCACTAACTGTCCCTCAGAGGAGCTCACAATCTAATGTCCTTAACATAAGTCTAAGGTTGAATTTGGGAGAAGTCATTTAACATACCAATATGTTTTTGGTATGAGGGAGGAATTTGTAGTGCCAGTAGAAAATTTACACAAACATGGAAAGAGCATATGTAATGCAGATAATGTTATTTCCAGGACCTGAACGTCGGACCCTAGTTCTGCATGGAGAGTGCTAGTCACTAAGCAGCATGCAAGATGATAGAATGCTAAAAGTTTGCGTTTTGTCAGTATGTTATGACCTTGGATTTGACAGTCTTCTGAAGCTATACAGTGGTCAGCCTTGTTACTATGACCTCCATCTCACTATTTTATCCCATTTTCAGGTACAGAAAAACCTCGGAGACCCTGTCAAGTGCTGGACAGAAAGCCTCAGCAGCCATCTCCACAGTTGGTTCTGTCATTACAAAAAAATTGGAAGATGTAAAGTAAGTATATATTCATGTCAGGTAACTGAGTGCTGAATTTTTTTAATCAGATTATTATTACATTTGAATATTTTGGATGAATTTTGCTGAATGAATTTCCTCAAAGAAGGGAAGCTGTCCAATTATTTGCAGGCCTCCAAAACTTAGATCCAAACTAAACCTAAAATTGACTAGGCAAATTCCTAAAGCAGTCTTGATGATGTGTAAATTATAAGTATTACTTTTGGAAATTAACTTCTCAAATTAAAAAAAAAAACTCACTTTCTGGTAGCAGTGCATCTACCAACATGGCCCCGGCCTCTCAATCATTTTAGCTTCCTGATTCCTCATTGAGGGCTTACAATTGATCACCACTTACGTTATGAGATTTAAAAGTCATACTCTCCTCATGGTTTCTGCAGTAATAAATGCATTTACTATTTCTGAAAAAAAAATAGGATAAAGACTGCACGGGGAATAGCTAGAGAATAAAGATAAAAATATAGCGGGCACAATTTATTGGGCAGAACTTATTAAACCTCAGTGGGCAGAACCTAAAAAAAGTACAGCAATACTTAAAGCAGCTGGCACACCATTGTCAGTTTTCTGTATGTCTTCTTTATCTTCATAGCATATATTTCTTACTGCGCAATCCTTTATCCCTTTCTTACTTAATGTCTGTCTCATTGCATTGTTGCTGACACAAAATGAAGAGAATATGAAGCCATTACCAGCAGGTACAGACAACTGCACAAGCAATAAAGAATTGTGCACGTATGGGTGAAATACTCATCTTTGATCATAATTTTAAATTTAGCAGTTTCCCGACTGTATTCTGCATTAATATAATCCTTAAAAAATTAGCATATTTCACTGAAGACTGCACATTTACTGTACATTCACATAAATGAGTATGAACTAGAATGCTATGTGTGCCTGGTTAATAGTTTTCTATGGTGGATCCATTCTGTGCATTTACCAACTGTTTTATCCTCTAGCTACTTAGTTTCCCTATTTTCACTTTTTAGTCCCATACCTCTACTTGCAGATTGCATGGTATATATCATAACTTGTTTTACTTACCTTAAATCCTTTCCAAAAAAATCCCCAGTAAAACACTGAAGATGATTTTCCTGTATTTTTAAGTGTTTCTAAGCTGAAAAACCAAACTTTTTCTTAGCAGTCTTTGGATGTAACGATCATTATTCACAAGGGAAATGCAATGTGACAGTAACATTTCTGCATTGCTTTTCTAAGTTGAGTTTCTAAACTTTTTTGGACTTAATTTGCAAGCCAAAAGTCAAAGGCTAAATGGAGCATTTAATTGTGAATATTCTAGGATTTCAGTTTTTTACTTTACTTGTTGCAGGTCTCACTGTAGTCATGCTGTTTTTGGACAAGTATTGTTCTTACGCCTTATCGAATTGGTAAAATTAGGTTGCTGCTGATTTTTATACCACTTTCAGAACACACTGTGTTTGATTGTTCTTTTTATGTTTGACAGAACATGACCCAAACTGCTAACACAATGTGACATTTTAATTAGCTTTTGTGTTCTTTAGCTTTTGTGGGGCTTGTAATCTTTATACTTTCAGTTCAATTTGGATATTTACTTCAAAGAGCAACAATGTTGTGCTAAGTGTATTCCTCCTGTGTCAGAATCAATCTAACTGCTAACAAAATGTGAAGACCGGGTAATAATATTGTCACAAACATTAACTGAAGACTATTTGAAGTGGTCAAGGATTAGATACCTTATCATAGGCATGTAAGAGCTTGGGGAAATACATAATGTTTGCAGTCAATATAATCGATCCAAGCATTGCTTATCATCAGGTATTTTAAGGTTGCACATGAAATGATAATGAGTGAATGTCATTTGTGCACATTAGTGGTAGCAGAATTGTTCAAGTATTTGCGAAAATCTCACCCACTAGTAGGTTTACTGTTCTTTCTCCATAGAAGAGGGAATGATGTTTTCACTTGGAGTTGACAATCGTCTAATACAATAGGTGAACAGATAATGTTAAATCTCATGCCATCATGAGAGGTCTCCCAGCCATACCTCTGGGCATTTGTATGGCAATGTCACCAATGTCATATCATCCCACAAATGTTTCCATCAGAGCTCCAAAATGATCAGTGTTGGTTGATTTGAATGCATGCTGTGTATTCTAGAAACATGCATACATGCTTTTGTCTTACAAATTCCTTATGCATTGATAAACAGATTCCCTGTAGTTTTATAGAATGATTTTATACTCTGCAGAGAAATAAAACTATCCGGAATCAATGATCTGTGATTAGGCCATGTGTCTTCAGCCAGGCATTGTCTGTGTTATTTGTATGTTCCTGGACAGGGTTTAGCATATTCTTTTTTTATTGTATGTTTCGTTTAGATTATTACTACAGTGTAAATGTATGAATAGCTTGAAAGGCAAAGTTGTTTGTAAACTTCAAAACTAAATGTCATGACTTGGATGAATGCTGTTAACATGTGTGGGATACATGTGTGCAGAATTATGGCCACCCCTGGATATAATAAACATTTGCTTCATTTTATTCCGTTTCAATTAAAAATAAGTGAACATGGCTTCTACACTGAACAGACCTAAGATTAACAGATTGACACGCAATTCTTTTAATAAAAGTAAACATTGAGAATAATTTTGCTTTAACATTTGCAGGATCATAAAGTTTAAAGCAAATTCAAACCCAAAACCACAAATGTAATAACCAGTAATAAAATGTATTGCTGCTTACCAATCCTTAAATGTTGTGGCTGTATTAGTTTGTTTTTGGGTTTGTATATGCTTTAAGTCCGTTCTCTACAGAGATGTTCAGTAGTATTTAACATAAATGCTACTCATGCAATATAAATGAATGTATTGCATCCTATTTCAGCTGTGACGTTTATTAACTTTGACTAACTCTTTCTCTCTTTCCCTTACTGCTGCACATTAGTATACGCTCTATACAACATTCCATTAGTATGCCTGCTATGAGGTAAAGTATTGGGTTGTAGGTTTAGTGAGAAGTCTGCATGCCTTTATTATCCATTATACAATTTATTATTCATCCATTCCATTCTTTGCAGGTGGGGTCTAGTTGCTACTTCTTAGTCTGAATATATCAAGCCCAATGTCCATATTGGGATAGGAAAGCAGAAAAATAAAATCCAAGTAATTTTAGGGACTAGGAAAATAAAACTAAAAACACCAAATAATATTCCAAACATCTCCAGAGACTTGTGGGGGTTTAGTATTCATGTCATGTAGTAATCATGGTATTTAATAGAATTCTGACTTC
Source organism: Pyxicephalus adspersus (assembly GCF_032062135.1). NCBI lineage: Eukaryota > Metazoa > Chordata > Amphibia > Anura > Pyxicephalidae > Pyxicephalus > Pyxicephalus adspersus. The sequence goes on from NC_092862.1 coordinate 28,875,010, forward strand.
TGTTTTCTTTTTTAGGAATTCACCTACATTCAAGTCTTTCGAAGAAAAGGTGGAAAACCTAAAGGTACAGCGCTATTCTTTACTTTATTGTTGATTAATATTCTCCTACACACGTCAGATGATTCTTGTCTGATAATCGCCTCAGGGCTGATATTGTACAAGAATCTGGCGTGTGTAAAGCGCTCGTTCTCCATCGCCCTGGCGGATCCGCGGACGAGGAATGATCGCAATAAAAGTGAAGGGAGGAGAGCGCACTGGGTTGCTGCTCCGTCGTTCTCCTTGTCGCTGTCCATAGAGCAGAATGGTGCTGTGCTCAAGTTTAGGTAAATAGGTAAAACTGGTATAGTCTTGAAATTGAACTCCATGCAAACTACTCAAATGAAATTCAACCTGCTGAACCAATTTGCTTTTTGTGTTGCTTCTCCTTCCTCTAGTCTGAGCTCTTTTGGACTCCAATAGGCTGATGCCTCATTATATTTAGGTAATTTAAATATGAAGTAATGAATACAGAACTGCATTGATTTGTGTCCAATATATTTACCTGGTGTTCCACTTTAAGCCAAGGTGTGTGGAAATATGTCTCTAGCGATGAGCGATCGAATTTATTAAATTCAGTCTTGCGGCAGATTGGGCCGTACTCGCTTACCAAACATGTAGGCGAGAACGGCCTTTGTAAATTAGCCCGGCGAGACCAAATTTTTGTCCTGTACTATGTGTTCCTGAATAGAGTTTCTCTATCCAGGAAAACTGTGTGAGTCTCACTGGCTGGTTATGAATGAATGCAGCGTGGGAAAAATCCTCTGATTTTTCCCACGGCCGTGCTCATTCATAAACGCAAGTTGCATGACTCACTCTGAGAAGAGGAGTTCCGCGGCTGCATTTATGAATGGAGCTGTGAGAATCTACCTCTCGGTGAGAAATCCCCGGGCACCGGGCTTTCTCTCATTCTGACCTGTAGTGCCCGGGGATCGCTCACTGACAGGAGGATTCCCACTGCTGTATTTATGAATGCAGCCGCGATAACCCTCCTATAGTGATTTCCGATGGTTTCGCGAAATTTTGCGGACCCATCGGAACTTGGAGGAAATTTTTGTGAGAATCCCAGAAGCATTTTCGCTCATCCCTATATGTCTCCCTTGTAAAATAAGCTCTTTGATTATAAAGGCAGTAAATACTTATTTTATGGAAAACAGAATAAATAGCATGGAGAAATTGCCAATCAAATAATAAAAACAAACTATAAATCACTTTCACTCCAAAACACTTGTTGGCAAAAATACAGTGAGAAAATGGTTTGACCTTTAATAAATAAACACGTGTTGATTTGTTTCAGACAAGGTTGTTTTTCTGAAATTCATTGGGGTTGTGATTTGTTTAGTGGCAAATAGTGTGCCCTCTTTAATTAAAGATGTCAGAATGACAAATGAGATGTTAGCAATTCAGTCAATGAAATACCCGAGGTTAATTTTCTAGCAAAGGTTAAAAAAAGACAAGCCAGCAGCTGATTGATTAATACATTGGATGGATACTAATTACACTTCACCTGGTTATATGGAAAACCGTATAATCTGCATGTATCTAGTTTCCCTAAATTCCTCTATTAAAAAATTACCCAATACCCGCCATTCATAAAATCTAGGACATTATCCAGTTTTTCCCTCTGGGTACACAATGTACAAATCTCCTACCATTCCCAAATTCACCAGAAACCTGACCTACCCTCGGCCCTGCAGAGTTGCCAGGTGGTGCAAAATGTTTCTGATAGCTAACAACTGTTTGGTAACATTTACATAGACATTGCATAGTGCAGCTTTTTGTAATCCAAATGTAATATATATATTAAAATATTTGTTTTTGTTCATTGTATGTAAATGTGACCTGGTATTGTCATATGAGCTGGGTTTAATATTCAGGATCTGCTTGTATTCCATATATCTCCTATATTGTAAGCTCTTGCGGAATATGTTGGCCCTATATAAATCCTGGTAAATAATAATAATAATTTGGATAGTGCATGTTATCTCTGTATGCTGGGTATAATTCTCGGTATCTGTTCTTATTCTGTATATATAGGTAGTCTATACTGACCCCAGCGAGTAAACCTAAGTAATGTCTGTATGTAAATGTTGCCAACCTTTAAAAAACAGCAGTTAGCATATCATAAATGTCTTGTATGTATGTATGTATGCAGGGCCTAGGCTGGATCAGGTCTCCGGTGAATGGAAGGATTGATATATTGTACATTATCCTGTATTTAGGACACTTCATAGTATCATTTCTCTTGTAATTCTCAGTATCTCTTCCTTTTCTATATACATGGACTGTGCACAGTACCACTTCTCTTGTCCTTTGTGCTGGGTGTAATTCTCGTTATCTGTTCTTATTCTATATATATAGACAGTGCATACTAACACTTCTCTGTATTCTGGATGTAATTCTCAGGAACTGTTAGCATTTTGGCATCTACACCAGCACTTCTCTTGTTATGTATGTTGTGTGCAATTCCCAGTATCTCTTCTTATTCTGTTTATAGGACACTGCATTGTGTCACTTATTTGTTTTTTTGTTTCGGGTACAATTCCTATTGCATAATATTCTATATGCATGAATGCTGCATAGTACCACTTATCCTGTTCTTTTTATGGGTGTAATTTGTGGTATATATTCTTATTCGGTATATATAGACAGTGCATTGTAACACTTATCTTGTTCTGTATTCTGGATGTAATACTTAGGATCTGCTTGTATTTCATATATATTTGAATAGTGCGTGTTAGTTCTGTCTCTGTATGCTGGGTGAAGCTGGGTGCTCAACCCAGAAATTATTTTGAGCTGGATGATAAGAAATTGTAGGCAGGTGGAAGCCCCTATTTTGTGATCCAACTCTTCAGTAACTACCTAAAAACAGCCGGGTGGTTACTGAAAAGTGCCGGGGGGTGTGCCCGGCTAAAAGGAATCGTTTTTAGATTGATGAATGAACTATGAGTAAAAGTTGGTGCAAACATTTTCTAATTGAATCCAGTGTGAAAATATGTACATTTTGGGTAAACGTTGGGTGAATATTCATTTGGTAAAATCATTTATAAATAGACCCCCCCCCCACTTGTCTTGTCCTTTATGTTGGGTACAAATCCTATTTCTGTAAATTCTGTATGAGTGCTGCACAGTACAGCTTCTCTCCTTCTCTTTGCCCAATCTAATTCTACATCTGTTCCTATTCTGTATGTATGGATGCCGCACAGTACTCCGTTGTATACTAAGTGTATATGTTACAATGTATACGCGGGCACTGCATGGTACTGTTTCTCTTGCACTCCCCCATTTCAGTGCTCTACATGTTTTGTCTTTCACAGAGCTTCAGATTCATCAATATAATACCCACTTTATTTTTTTTAATTATAGTCAAAAGTCGGTGGCACCAAACAGCCAGCTGGAGATTTTGAAGAAGTGTTGAACTCTGCAGCCAATGCCAGTGCCACAGAAGACCTGACAGAGAAGGACGAGGAAAGTCATTGAGATTACAATACATACAGCCAAAAATTAAAGAAGCTGCAAGAAATTAAAAAGCACATCCAGAGCGCCCCCCTGTGTCTTCACCAGGCATTTCTGTATGTCCTGTTCTCACTGCTTTGTGTCTCCCACCTGATCTTAGATAAGACCCCCTGTTAGCAGAGGGAAGAGATGGTTTTTACATTCTGTGCTAGAAACCTCCCAAGCACATCCAGCCAAAAATAAACAATAATTGGTGGGGCGGGAAGATAAAGGGATTTTTATGCATATTATTCCTCTGTAACTGCCAATATGTTTTGTAACACTGGATTCTTTATTTAATGCGTAGACACTAAATATATAAAATGTGGCCAGAACCCAATGGACATAGTCTGTGTGCTATAGAGCTTTAATTCTGTGATTCTGCATTTGTTGTGTCCGGAAAACTGTTACTTCCACACAGCCCTATGCCTTGAAATAAATGTTTCTATGACAGTTGTTTGAAAGGGAGGTGAGAAGATTTTTGAATAAATACATGTTTTCCATGTCAATGGACTTCTTGATTATTTGTAATATTAATGTTTATTTGTGTTCATTACTCCGTTTATATAAATATATATATAAAATTGTATTAAGTAGCAACATCATCCCAAATGACGCCTTACTATACACAGAAGGGGATAATACAGGTTTGCAAGTGTATGTCAGATGATGGGTATATTCAATTGTATGACAGTGTGTATAATAAATATCAGTCATTTGGACTGTAGAGCAGCTTTGCTTGTACCAGCTTGCAGTCCGAGTAAAAAAGACAGAAAAATGGAAAGAACAAAGAATTTGGATAATCTCCTTTCTACGCTTACCAAAATCCCTTTAGTACAGATTCAGGACATCCTACATTCTTATGCTGTATTATATATATATGTAAGCTCTTCGGGGCAGGACCTCGCCTCCTCCTGTGTCACAGTCAACCCCTATTTAATATACAGCGCTGTGTAATATGTTGTTATCCTGTTTATTAATATTAATAAAATTAGGTTTAAGGAGCCCTTGGATCCTGTACTGGACGGATGACCTAAAACAAGCAAATAGAAATAGAACAAATTATTGCCGCTTCAATTAATTCATCTTACATACATGAGCAGATAAAAATCCCCACCCATAAATCTCCCTTTTATACAGCATGGTAAATAAATATTTAGTGCTTGTATTTGAGAATTACTGGAACTGCACTGAAAGAAGTGTTGATGAGCACCACCCTCTGTTGGACACCTGGGGGAGCTGGTGAGCAGCACTGATTTATGGGAGTATTTTTAAGAGACCAAGTCACTAGAACATTGATTTTAGCAAATTCATCCCATAAGAATATATGTGATTTAATGTATTTCATGCATGTTATTTACATGTAAAAACCTCATTTGTGTGGACATCCAACAGAATAAAAGAACATTATTGTAAAGAAAAAAAAACTCTGCAAGTAACCGGTAAAATATTATTATTATTGTTATTATTAATAAACAGGATTTATATAGCGCTAACATATTACGCAGCGCTGTACAGTAAATAGGGGTTGCAAATGACAAATACAGACAGTGACACAGGAGGAGAGGACGCTGCCCCAAATAGCTTACAATCTGGGAGGTGGGGGAAGTAACACACAATCGGAGGGGGATATGTATTGGTGGGAAGTAGTGGTGGTTTCAAAAGACAGAAGAAGATGGGTATGCAAGTTTGAAAAAATGGGTTTTGAGTGCTCTTTTAAATGAGCAGAAAGTAGGAGCAAGCCGAATAGGACGGGAAAGACCATTCCAGAGAGTTGGGGCAGCTCTGGAAAAGTCTTGGAGCCGTGCATGTGATGAGGTTATGAGTGAGGAAGTCATTAGTAGGTCATTGGAGGAGCGGAGAGAGTGGCTGGGGGAGTATTTTTCTATCAGGTCAGAAAGGTAAGCAGAACAAGAAGTGTGGCGGGATTTGAAGGCAAAGCACAGGAGCTTGAATTTGATTCTAAGGTGAAATGGAAGCCAGTTTAGAGAACTGCAAAGAGATGCATACTTTTTTTATTTTCCTGCAATTTTTGGGTTGGTGTATTTTTTTTAAATTCACACCATGCACCTGAATTGGCCTTGGTATCAGCCTCTTGTATTATATAGCAGAGTGCTATACAGTGACCCCAGATTCTTGCTCACAGCACATGGATTGGATAAGGAAGAAGCAGTAATACACTATAAGTCACTAATTGTCACTTCTTTCTGCATGTTTCCAGACAACACACATGCACTGCTGCAGTTCCTGACTGGCTCTTGGTGCTGCTTCTCCACCTCCAATAATTCTTTGTCTAAATGCTGTTATATGTACAGGGTATGAAAAGCTGATATCAGCATAGACTCAGCAATACTGCTAGTTGTATGTCAATGTCTGATCATTGATGGGTACACAGCTTGTGTTTTATATATGCCTGGAATTCAGTTTTATGGTAGGTATGTATAACACAGCATGGACATCATTGTGAGCTTCTCAAACCTGTGCCCACTTCTAAAACTTTTGTTGGATGGGCACCTGATGTGGTGCAAAGAAATGATGAGGTGTAAAGAAAGGAAAAAACATCAACCATTACATTTTATTAAAGTCCAGGATCCAGACCTCTTTCACCTGTAGTGCCAATGAGCTGGAAACCCCCAATAAGGTCTTTAAGTGGTATTTATTGGCCATGGGGGCAGCCAGCATACTGGCACATTATGACACCCTTTCCCCCTCCAGAAATAATTGGTTTCTCACTTCCTGCATCCACACAGTCCATATTACTGCCATCTCTTCTCTACTTCTGGCTGTGGCATCTTCTTGCTTCACCCATTTTACAGGTGCCCGGGTAGTAGCCTGGTGGTATCCCAGGACCAGGATTTATTCCTGGCATATACAAGATACAGGGACTGTGCACCATACTGTACAAGTGCTTCAGTCATGTTACAGAGAATATAATGTTTGCTAACAGATAAATCTCTTCTAGCAAAAGACCTTACCTGCTGCCATATTTCACAGATATGGGCAGAGGGCACATTATAGAGGGAAGGGAACCCAGCTGGAGCTGCTGCAGAGTTCTATGGATCACCTATCACTTCTCTGCAGCTTTCCTATAAAAGTTGTGATTGGCTGCTATTAGTTACTGCAATGTTCCAGACTTGTTCAACTCTACCGGGGGGCATATTCTGCATGACTGTGTATACACCGAAACCTGCATGGTAGGTATGTCATATGATATCAATATCTGTTCCTGCAAAGATGAAAATGTATACTTACCTCTTCTGCTGACTACACCACTGACTCACTACAGTATTAATATGCAGAATAAGTCACTCCATCCACACCATAGCGGATCCGGGAGACAAGAAGGTCAATGGAAGACTCCCAGGTATGTTGGCCTTTACCTGGGGGTTAATCATGTAGACACATAGAGAATGGTTCACTAAAGGAATTTAGTCTGTTTACTTATGAAGATGATTTATCGCCTTGGAAAGAATAATTCACCTAGCTTAGTGAATGTGGTGATAGATCACCCAGCAGAGAACACCCAATTGTGTGCAAGGATCTCTAAAAAAAAATGATAGTTTCACATAATTGGATGGTTGAAGTCAGCAGGGCTTCATCTCATTTACTAAAAAAAGATGATCATTCAGTTTGCTATGTGAACAGCCCCTATTTCTTTAGTAAACCAACCCCGTGATCTTTACAGCAAGCATGCTGGGAATATAATATATAATAGCCTTGCATCTATTGTTCATTACACTTTGGGTGTCACATGGTGGCTTTCTTATTGACTCTCCATCCAGTTGAATTCAGTAATGGGAGGAAATAGCTGTAACGCAGTGTGCAGGAATATTTTACTCTTTATCAGATTTTCTTTTCACTACTTTGCTTCTACACTCATTTGTATTCACTTATCATCCTGATCACTAAAAGAATTAACTTGTTTAATTTTAGGTTTGGTTGGGATTTGAAGTGGAACTAAATGTAAATAATAAAACATTGTGAGCAGGCAGGTCCCCTGTTGTATCGCCTGTCACTTCTGCAGTAAGATAAACTTACCTGGATGATGTTTTTTATTTACACTCACCTGTCCTCAGTCCATCACAATCACCGCCATCTTTATCTGCACCTCTTCCGGGTGTTGTGTCTCTGGCCATCATGCTTGTCCATGCCGGGGTGACGTCACTTATTCTGTTCCAGGACTGTATGTGCAGCTTGGTGTATCTGGAAAAGAAGGTTACAGGCAGACACGCACGTTTTATTCCGGAAGGGACAACACCTGTCCCATAACAATCTCGCCTGCTCACAGTTTTGGAATGCAGGACTAGTTTTGCTTTAAAGCCATTGGATCAACAAACAGCCGTTAAATTATCATTTTTGGTCTGCAGATTTTCCCCAGAAAATGTGAGAATCCAGCTTGTCCGCCATTAAATAACTACTGATAATGTAACATTCGCATCATCCTGGAACTTTTCTTCTTTCTGGACAATCAAGCAATGCTGAAAATAGACATGGTGCATGGTTGGGAAAAGAGGTTTGGTAGAGATGAAGAAGATTAAATAATTGTACAATGAGATTGTGTTATGTATACCCAGATTCAGCATAACGTTCCCCAACAGATACCTTTCACTTGTAATTATATTATTATTATTATTATTAATATTAAACATGATTTATATAGCACCAACATATTACGCAGTGCTGTACATTAAATAGGGGTTGCAATTGACTGACAGATACAGACAGTGACACAAGAGGAGAGGACCCTGCCCTGAAGAGCTTACAATCTAAGAGCTAGGGAAGTAGCACACAATAGGGGGGGCTCATGGATTGTTGGGCGAGTAGTGAGAGTTTTAGGAGACAGAACAAGACGGCTAGGCAAGTTTGAAAAGATGAGTTTTATGAGCTTTTTCTAATGTGTAGGAAGAAGGATGAGAAAGATTCTAATAATAGTTCCTGGAAACCAGCAAAGATTGAAGTTCTGCATTCCAGTAATTTTATTGTGATTGTGATCAGTGTGTATAACCATGGAAGACATTTTGTAAAGAAATCCTCCAAAGTCTTCTTGGAAATCAGGGACAGAGGATAACCTCACTCAGCCTTATTCTTTCAAAAATCTTGCAGTTAGGCTAATTGTCTAGCGCCCAAAATTAACTTTTGACTGTGGTCAAGACATATGACTATGGTAGGGGCATTAGATTGTGAGCTTCTTTGAGGGACAGGTAGTGACATGACTTTGTACAGTGCTGCGTAATATGATGGCGCTATATAAATACTGTGTAATAATAATAATATTAATCATAATAATATTATTCATGTTCCCCTCCAGGTCATCCAGTACATATGATGAGCCACTCTTCCCAGTAGAGGCCGCTGTTGTGCTTTTCCTGTCTCTCTCTCCCCTCATGCCTGCTCTCTATGATATTTGGAGGTCACAACATTAGACGTATGACAGGCATGATGGCGGCGCCCTGTGTCAGACATGCCTGCCGGTGGCTGTGCAGGTTGCGGGCTCCGGTGCGGAGTTTGGGGCGTCCGTTCAGTACGGCAGTGACAGGAGAAGATGAGCCCGGGCAGAGTGCAGCTAATGAAGTGTCGGGGAGTCCCCTGGGGACAGCAGTGAAGGTGAGGCGGAGGCTCCTCGGTTATAGATCCGGGCACAGGAGACATTCTGTATATATAAGGGGAGAACCCTGCCCTGGAGAGTACAAAGCCTCTACTACTACAGAGCTCCACCGAGCTGTCATAGTAATGCTGAGATTTGTCTGGTTGCTAGGGGTTACTGCAATGAGTGAACCAAAGCTGCTGACATGCCCTGTGTGACTGACATGTACAGATAGCATGGCAGGCCTGAGTGAGGCTGAGCTCCAGGCAGATGATAATACAGCTCTTTAATTCATTATTATGTATCTTATGTATAAATTTAAGACATGTAAGTGCCAGAATCTGACATTGGTATCAGCAGATCAGACTGAGACAGAAAACCAGTCATGCTGACAGAAGGAGAGAGCTGAGAGATGAGCTCATCGGTTTCCTTTATAACAGCAGCGCCCCTTCTGGTGTGTGAGGGTATCTTGGGTTTAGCTAAGTATCTGAAGTGTCAGATCTAAGGTTGGAATGAGGTATTCCTGCATTGCTTTGGTGGCTGGCAGCTTTCACTGCCCTGCTGGCTCCTAAAGAATCAGGTGATTGGTGGGTGGTCTAAACAGCAGTCACCAACTGGTGGTCTACAGAACAATTTGGACATTATTTGCAATGTTTATGTTTTATAATAATAAAACAAAAAAGTTATTGTAATAAATTCTTATATTCTGAATGACAATTTTCACCTTTATATTGCACTGAATTCATGAACTGTAGAGTCCTCTACCTCCGATCATCCCCCAGCGAGTGCGCTGACGTTCCCTGGGAGTTGTTGGTACGTGCGAGGGAGCATGGCAGGAATTTCAAATTGTTTTGTATTGAATTCAATACAAAATAACTTTATTGAAGCCAATACAAAGTAATCATATATTTTATATATATATATATATATATATATATATATATATATTACAGGTTTCAGTTTTTTTGCACCCTTTTTTTTTTTTTAAAGTTTATTAATAAATGTATTAATTATTGGACATATTTAGGTGAGTTATGCCTAAGAATTACAGCCCTACGATGTAAAATAAATTTTCATGAAAGACAATGTACCGCTTTTATACTTATAAATCCGAACAGAAGTGAACCGCTTCAGTATTGTTTCCACCATTACAACAGTCACCCCACTCCAAGAATTTCGATTCTTATCCGATTGTTTTTTTTTTTTTGTTTATTTCTCAGATGCTCTTTTAGGTAATTATGACCTCAACTGTGTATTTTATTTAACTGGTATATTTTTTGGAAGCAAATAGTTTCACTTTGATAACTAATATTTCTTGTTTGGTCTTAGATTGGAATGAAATAGACTCATAATACGTGAGAAAAAGCAAACAAATATTTTGCATTTCTTTAGTAATACCAAAGATAATGCAACTAATGATAACAGTAACAATAGTAATACTTTACTCAACCCTGAGCTGATCAATGAATCAGAGACTCCACAGTCCTCGTCGGGCACCATTAGGAAGATCATCATTTTACAAATGTATTTATCTTTTTAACCTCCTGAGTGGTAAGCCCGAGTGTGACTCGGGGGCGAAAAAAAAAGCTGAAAGCGGTAACCTCGAGTCATACTTGGGCTAGTTAAAAAAAAAAAAAGTAAAAAATAAACACTTACCTGGTCCCATCTGCGTCCTCCAGTGTCCTGCCATCCTCTTGCTGCACCCTCTGCCTCGATTTGTCCCCCGGCAAGTGCGCTGACGTACCTGGGAGTTCCCAGGAATGTTGGTGCGCGTGGCCGTTGCTAGGGGCGCAGCGGGAATTTCAAAATATTTTGTATGGCATTCAATACAAAATACCTGTATTAAGTGCAATACACTGAACTTGAATGTCTAAAAATATTCTTTCATGAAAATTTACTTTACAGTATAATATAATAGTATAAGTAGGGTATGTTTATGGTGGTAATGTATCACAGTTGTGTTAGAAAGAACAGTAAAGTGCCTACCCTCATAATTAAATAGATTATAGAAACAGAGACAGAGATTTGAGCATGGTTTTTGGCACAAACAATGTATTCGTAAACATATATACAATATATATAATAAAGCTTATCAAAAAAAAAAGGGCCACTAAACAGACTAGTGGTCAGAAAAAATGATTGGAGCCTTATAACTGCTCAAAACAGTGCATAGTAATCAATGGTTGAATTGACCACAATATTTTCTTGGGGTTCACCATAGGCCAAAAATAGGCACTAGACATACAACAACTCCTCAGCATATAAATTGTTAACCATACAGAGTATTTAACCATCAAAACATGTTATTTAGTATACCCGACGCGTTTTGCCAAGTGTGGCTTCTTCAGGGGTGTTTTTGACAACATGCGTTGGTTACTTGCATGAGTTGTACCTAATCAATAAACATTTAACTTGAATCTTAGAATAACCAGTACAAGTATTATGTTGTAGATATAAATATTCTAAATTAATATGCTGTCTATAACAAGATAGTAAAAGTATAAAAAAAGTTTGAAACACAAAATCATGTCTAAGTTTATTATTAAATTTATTTAATTTATTATTTTGACATGTTGATGAGTTTCTGTTTCCAACTTTGTAATACTCATACTAAGATTATACTGTAAAATAAATTTTCATGAAAGACAATGTACCGCTTTTACACATGTAAATCCAAACAGAAATGAACTGCCCGGGAGGTTAAAAAATTTTAGATTAATGGACTGTAGGATTTGAAGTTATGAATTTAGTGGTCCGGGAGGTCCAAAAGGTTGGCAACCGCTGCTTTATCCGTCGATCCGTCATACTCTGGACTTTCTAACCTACAAATATTGACTTGAAGAATTGACATTAAACCCGAGCCTAGCCATGGCTTGCTGCTGGTCAGTGTGGCCAGAGATCAGAGTAATGGACCCAATAGAGACGTTCTGATCTGAGCTCAGCTACTGATCCTGAAGCCAAGATTTGTAAGGAATGCTATGTGCAGATTGCTGTAGGTGTCTACATTTACCGGCTTCTCACAGACATCACAGTTTAACAAGACAATTCTTTGTAAAAGAAATACAATCATAATGTAAGGATCCTAAATATACGTCCTGCTTACCTCCTATGGCTGGAGACATCCTTTGCCTGCTTTCATATGGTCTTCTCACCCTTAAATCCTAATAATTGAACCCCCCGTCCATCTAATAGGAGATTTTAGGTAAAAATGGCTGCTGAAGTTTTGCTCTGTTGATTCCCTTTCCTTACCCTGCCTATATATAGGGCAATGAAAGGGCAGCAGCACACTGATGTGGACTTCCCCCTGTGTTCATTTCCTTTGTAATAATGTTTGATTGATAACCACAGACTCATTTTTATCGGTGCCCATGAAAAAATTGTAAAATATTGTTTTGCTGCAACAATCATCTCAAGATATCATCAGTCTTCTTGGTTGACTGCCATTGGACCTCATTCGACCAGGAAGACTGAGCACACATTGTGACACTTAGAATGTTGGTCATTTTACAAATGAGTAATTAAATTGCCTGGTAATTATTTTATGTATGCTCAGTATTAGTTTTAAGGTTTCCCTTTCATTTACCTTTATTTATAGAGAAGGGTGTTGATGTGTTTTATATTTTGGTGTAGCTATCACACACAGCCACAAGGTGGCGATATTTCATTCAAATCAAGAGCCAAGTGTCTTGACATACAAAATTCCCATTTCCAATGCAATGAAAGAGAATGCATCTCAGGTTAGGATAGGCTACAGTTACTTTAAAGTTAATGGCTTCCAGCTGAATTTGGAGTGCTACAGATGTCTTCTTACCTTTAATGCATGATCACTTATTCGGCATATTATCATATTTTGTGTAGACATTTTTCTGATACAGAGAAAGATGTGCAATAAATACTGCGGCCTAATCATTCTGCTCTCTTGCTGGATATATTTTGTTGGCTTTGCTTTCTGATTGCCTATTGACTCCAGAACTAGCATTAAGGTCAACAGATTGCCCATTTATCAAGACAAGAAAATCTTTAAAGAAATTTACAATTCACTGTATAGTGTAAAAGAATGATATTTTGGTCGCTACCTTTAGCACTTTTTAATAAAAGCTGCATAACATCTTAAAAATAATTGGTTTAATAGTAGGCAATGTTACCCGATAAGTGTGTGGTTGTCGTGTATAGGTTCATTTATAAATTGGTTTTATCTCCTAGATTGTAAGCTCTTGGGGGCAGGGTCCTCTCCTCCTCCTGTGTCACTGTCTGTCATTTGCTACCCCTTATTAATGTACAGCGCTGCGTAATATGTTGGCACTATGTAAATACTGTTTAATATTAATAATTTTTTTATGACATCAGTTCATGATTAAACACACAGATCATAATCATACAGTCTTTCATCATCCATTTTATCCATCCCCTCATCGTTCGTCCTGTTTTGTCACATTACAACCAGCATTTAAAATGGAAATTTTTCTCATTTTCTACTTGGTTTTGTTATGGTATTTAATCTTTATTCCACTTCACCAACTTAGCCAATATTGTTAGGTCAATTACCTAATTTCCTGGACAAAAATCTATTTTAATTCCAGATTTAGGACATACAGGCTCTGTATGTCAACAAAAAATACATAATTGTACAAGAAATATATCATAGTATGTATTATTACAATTGGCTACCCCGTGTAACTTTTGTTTTGGGTTTTTGCTTCCACACACCCTCCTATTACATACTTTTAGAGCCAGAAAAAACTGTGCGTGCATGACTGAGCTGTCAAACTGATAGCTGATAGCAGACTACCCACTGGCAGATGGGACTGATGGGCGCAGGAAGTTGTAATTGCAACCAGTTGTGGAGCACGGGTGAAACTTGTCATCTTTGCATCAGTGGTGAAAAATGGTAGGCGGGGGGAGTGTTGGGGTGACCAGCAGGGAAAGTAGAGGTGCAGGGTTAAGCATTAATGGAGTAAGGAGTGCAGAGTTGAACAGTAATAGAGGACAGTGTTTTCCCCGGCCCCTTTTAGCTGGGCGCAGCACTCGGCTGTTTCCGGGTAGTTACTGATGAGTTGGGTCATGAGACGGCTGCATCCACCTAACATTTCTTCCCATCCTGCTTAAAAAAATTTCTGGGGAGAAAGTGGTGCGTAGGAGTTTAATGGTGGACAAGAGCTGCAGATGTTAGTGGTGGACTCCTTATGGGTATAATAGATGCATTTCAGATTTTAAGAATGTTTGAGACTTTTGTTGACTAATACGTATTTGTACGTAATTGTGGATTCAAGGACTGTTGAACTTATTTGGTGTATGCTCCAGTTCTTATGTACCAGTTCTCATTTAAGACCCTGATAGTCAATGAAGTATGACCGAATATTTACAAGGGGGGCACATACTGTGCTCCCCTTTAAGCATTCAGAGGCAGGGGTGTGGAGTCGGAGCTGGCAAAAAATGTACTGACTCCTACTAAATGTAAACTGTTGTGAAGACAAAGTATATAAAAATGTCTCGTATCAAAGATGACAGTCATGATGAAGTAGATCACTGCTGTATTAATGAAGCCCATTGTCGAGTTGTCATTAGTATGACGCTGAGCTATTCTGCAGCCTAACATTTTATATACCGGTATCTTTGTAATCTAGGTAAAAATTGGCTCATGAAAAATATTCAATAGACAGGATTATGAAAATTTTGCTTAGTGATAATATAATTTAGAGTTATACAGTAGGATTGTATCCTATATATACAGTTAGGTCCATAAATATTTGGACAGACAACTTTTTTCTAATTTTGGTTCTGTACATTACCACGAATAATTGGATGGGTTGAACAAAAAGATTGCATAAAAATTGAGGCACAATATATATATATATATATATATATATATATATATATATATATATATATATATATTATATATGTTGTCAAATAACAGAGGTGTTGTTTATCACCCCATAATGGCTTCACACACCTGTCTGCACTTAATTATTTTAATTTACCAACTATTCTACAGCTATATGCTACTTAATTAACATTTATGCTGTTTTAGGATTTGCAATTGTGTTTTTTAGGTTATGTAGGATAATCGATGGTTTTAAAGCAGCATATGATGAAGTGTATAATTTTGCACAAGTGAACTTAGTTTACGTACTTTAAGTATTTTAAAATGTAGAACCTCTTGATAAAAACAATAAATAAATTTAGTTAAATTAAAGTTAAATTAAGTTTTCATTTTCGTGTTTAGTTTTACAATTTAGACATACACTTTACTGGTTTACAGGCTGGTCAGTAGAGTGGAATGTCAGCTTCCTGGCCAGGAATTTTTGTTCCCAGAAGCAGACCCCGTCTTCATATAGCTTTATGTTGGCTGAGCTTCGGCAGTAATGAAATGGCTGTGTATGTTGTGTTTCAATTAATATGGAACATTAGCACACATCAACATATTTAAGTTAGAGGAGTCGAAGCCGGTGGTACCATAAAATGAGTCCGAGTCGAAGGGTTTTTCCTCCGACTCCACAGCCCTGCTCAGGACTTCCTTTCAGGTGAGCTTTTTCTTTGACAGGATAATTGGAAATATATTCCAATTTAGTTAAATTTGTATTTATTAAAAGAAACAAATATGTTAACGGTTTCTGTGATATAATATTATTTAGCGGATTTGTATTTTGTCATTTTATGGCTTTGCCGACATTTCAGTGAAAATCCCCTCCTAGGTCCTAGTACAGTAACAAAGTTCTTTAGGTCCTCGGATAGAAAAGTTTGTGAATCCCTGACCTAGATCGTGATGGGAGCTCTAATTAGACAAGCTTCCATTTCTTCTCTTTACAGATTTTCATGTTTTGAGTGGAGTAGATCCTAAATTTATGATTGATATGAAGAAAGAACTTTTGTTATCAGCATGGACATTGCACTGCAGACTCTTAGAAGGAAATGGGTGTCCTCCGTTCTTTATTTTTTTTGGACTGCACTCTCTTGAGCCGAGATCAGCATTCACAGTGCTAATGAGGGGTTATGTGAGATTGCATGGTGACAGAATATCTGCTTCTAATGGCCTTTACTTCAGTCTCCATGGTGATTTGATTTCTCATTGCCCTGATACCTGTGCATTTTTCTGAAAGGAACAAGTTCCACTTCCTCTTTGGAGATGTTCATATTTGACGAGTGTCATAGAGTGTGTGATATGGATGTTTTCCTCCGCTTCTTCTCTATGTACTAGGTCTTATTAGTTAGTTTTTTAAGGGCAGAAATTCTTAAAAGCGCTAAAACTTTCTTTTTTAGAGTGCTAAAATCCACTCTGATCTTCAAGAGCCATTTCCTGCTCGTGGCTATAATTTTCCCTAAAACCGAAAAAAGGCTTATAGACAAAACACTAATATGCTGTAAGCATTGCTATTTTATGTTGGTGAAGTTTGACAAAAAATGCTGATGATCACACAGCAGATTTCTGTCTGTAATCTGTATTTTAGACAATGTTGAAGTCAGCTGGTGGCATATTCAGAAGTTATGGCTGTGAGTTGAGTTCCTGGGATCTGAGTTTAAACTTTAAAAAAAACTTATCAGCAGCTTTAAATCTGAGCTTCCTCTGCCCCTACCCTTCTTTTAACTAATTAAGGACAAATAAAGGGGGAAAAATGCCTAAATGCCACTTGCTTTCATCTTAATATTCAGCCATGTGACGTTCTTTTTCTGCTCATGTACAGGAGGTGGGGTCTGATGTCTGTCACTACCTGCCTGAGGTAATTTCGATTGGTTGCCCTGCACTGGGGTCCTCTCGGAATACAAAAAAGGACTCTTCTGCGCATTTCCAAGATGCCTGGGCATGCGCAGAAGGAGCAGCCAAGATTGTCCCAGGAGGCTCTGCGCTCCGATTAGTTCTTGATCAAGAATTAAGAAGGTGGTGCTGCACCCTTTTTTTTTTCTTTAACACAAGGAAAAATTTTACCCTAAATAAAAGGGTTGTCTACCCTTCAATGTAAAAACAATTCTGAGCAAAGGTATGCTTTAATTTCACTGACATCTGAACTGAGCACCACAGAACCTCCATCTCTATACTAAGAGCACTTTAGTGACCAAAAGAAGGAATTCCTATTATACAACTGAATAGATGATTAAGAGTTTCACTAAAAAAGAAAAAAAAAAGTTTGGTAGCCAATTCTAGAAAATGTAGTATAATGTCTTGTTCACATGGGCTATGATTACAAAATATATTTTTCATACAACTTAAACCTATAGCATTCTGAATGTGTTGAAAGGAATTTCCTGAAAAAATTTTGAAAAGCATTTTGAGAGTTTCAATATTACAACTCAGAACACTTTTTTTTTCTTTGACCTTAGGAATGACACTTTAACTTGATGACCATTTCCTGTAAAATGTGTAATTTTTTTGTCATTTTGTATTTGCAGACGGCCCCCAAGGAGAAGGAAACCTTTGCCTCTTTACTTCGGCATTCCTCACTTATTCAGATGGGTCCAGTAAAGGACAAGATAGTTGTTGGAACGATTTTCCTTGCCGTCGATGATGACCTGTACATTGATTTTGGGGGCAAATTTCACTGTGTGTGCAAGAGGCCTGAGCAA
Organism: Pyxicephalus adspersus; assembly: GCF_032062135.1. NCBI lineage: Eukaryota > Metazoa > Chordata > Amphibia > Anura > Pyxicephalidae > Pyxicephalus > Pyxicephalus adspersus. The sequence continues at coordinate 28,892,684 of NC_092862.1, forward strand.
GATGGGGAGTAAGTACAGATGGGGATATTGAAGCTACATTCTGCACCTTTTTTTACTTCTGCCCTATGAAATCTACTTGGAATTTATTTCATCCCATTTTTTGGGTTTAATTTTAATGAAAAGTTTTTCCCTTCTAGTTTGAGCAAGCAATCTAGTAAATGTTGGGAGTCCACAGTGATCAGTGCAGGATGTTAAGATTGGCAGTGACTCCATGCGTTTCGTAATGAACTTGTGTGATCATGCTTTATTGCCACATAACTATTTGTATTACTATAAAGTATATGTACTATTAGAACTATTGAGGAACGTTTTTCTTCAGGTGATTGCCTACTCTTTTAAGGGCCAAATGTTGACAGGCTCATATGTTACTAATGACAATTATTTTAGTTTTATTGCATATATTTACAAATACATGTAAAACCACACTGCTCCATCTAGGCACCTTTAAAATTTGGCCTGGTCTCTTAATTTAATCCTAATCCCAACAATGTGATTTATAGGGCAATACAGCAGAAAAACCTGAAGCCCAACATTACTATAGGCAGAAGAAGACTCCCTGTGTGTGCCTTTGTGGCTCTAGCATAATGCAGTAGGTTTCATGTTTTATTTCAGAGGCTTCCTTTTCTGTTTTTAATCACAACTAGATGAGGTGTGTCAGGACATTTATGCAAATCTTGTGCTCTATTTCTCTTTAGGGTCCTGAGCCCTCATTTGTAATATCCAATATTTACCTACGCATACTGCTCACATATGATATACCTGTTATTCTTGCCTTGCAAAAAAAAACCTAAAAATCTAAAGGTTTTGGGTTTCACATGGAAAATATGCTTTTCACTTATTAAAAAGTATTGCTATAAAAAAGGTCAACATTTTTGTTTTTTTTATTTCACAGTTGGATGAGGAAATTTCAAATGGGATCCTACTAGTACCTGTAAATAATAATAAAAACCCTAAAAACTGTTTTACCATAGAAAGCAGAAAATGTTGAGTATAACCAACAGTGGGGCCTTAATGAATGGGAGTCTTGACTTTCATTGAGCTAGCAATGGAAAAAAGGTGTGGCTTTTCTATGTGCAAACATTGTTTGGGATATTGCTGGAGGTATTTTTTTTTTTTTTTTTATGTGAGGGTACATTTTAAGTAAATCACCTCTATTGATGTGCAGTCACCATCCTAGGGCACCCTCTTGTGAGTCCTATTTTTGTACAAGTTATCCCAATATGTGTCCATGGAGATAGATGGGTGAAGCTCAACTTGGGCAGCTCTAGTAGAAGCTTATAAGGAAGAAAACAATATCATTTTTTCATCTGTCCAGTTTCAAAAGGTACCTTGTGGACATGAAATTGTCGCCATTTTCATTTTATGTATATGGGTACCTTTTAGTTTGGAAGCAGCACAGTGCCTACTCTGTGGGATCACTTTACTGAATTGCTTGTGTAATACACGGGCTGTCTGCACTTGTTCTCAGAGGAGCCTTCCCTGCACGTCTTGTCTCTGCCACCTGAACCCTGATCTCTACAGACAGTGCCAAAGGATTAGTTCTGTCAAGTGTCTGACACGGAAAGCGCCAGCCAGCCGTGCAATCTGAGACATTGATATTTACCTTTCATGTCACTATGGTTCCTGTGGGTTTTTTATATTTATGTACACAAGGAAATCTAATGCAATCGTGTCCTTTATAAGAACAAATTTCTACTTGCAGATGTGCAATTAATAAATTAAATTGCAGTTGTACACTTCAGTCTAACATTAGTGCGCTAAACCTAAAAATTGAAACATACCTGGTTTAATGTATCGCTTTTGATGACGTTGTAGCAAATAAAACATTTTAGATCGGTAATTTCCCTAATGATTGCTCAAGATATATTTGAACCTCTACTGGCCTTACTCTTTGACTCCAGTTGATCTTGTTCCGTGTAATGACCCATATGAAGTGGTTTTTATTGTGTTCTTTAATTTTGTTTATTTATTTATTTTTTTTTCAATGCTTCCCTTAAAGCAGGACAAATGTGAGCACATATAGATCAGCTTCAGGGATAATGTGCTAGTCAATGAATTCTAAATGACCCTAAATGTGTGTCAAGCTAATGCCATTGACACAAGCCCAAAGCCTCTCAACACAGACACTTATGCTCTTCTAAACTATTTCTCATCCTCTTATGAGTGTGTCCGGGTACCTTAAAATGCACAGTTGCTCCTTTAGCAAGAATGTAATGGTGTTTGCCTAGAAGTTGGCAAAAATACATTGACAAGTCTTGTCAGATTTTTGATTAACATTAACTCTGCACAAGAATCAAACTGGTCAAATGTTTATAACATTTGATCTTATGATCACTTGGTTATGCAAAGGTAACAAATGTAATTTCCTTTTTGAATTTCAGATATTTTGGCTAGTGAAACAGCTTGCATGTATGCAATTCAACTTTGTCTTGAAGGCTCTGATTAGTTGTAGTGGAATAGGAGGCTGCTGTTTTTTTTTTTTTTTTTTTTTTTTTTTTTTTTTTTTGTATTGAAAGGACTGGACTAAAGCAAATTTTACAAAATAGTGCAAACAGGGAAGCATACAAGATTTCTTCAATATCATAATACAAATAACAATATGTACAAAATTTCCAGTGAGAATATACTATTAATATAAAAATTCTTTTTTATTTATATTTAAGTGCAACACCAAAAAAAGGGTGAAGCACCCCCCCTTTTTTGTCTTGATAGGACTTAAGGCAGAGAGGGAGCGGACGAAGGCTCTTGGCTTCTCCTTCTGCACAGTAAGAGCCCCTTCTTTAGCCAGGCCGAAGGATACCTGGACTACGCAAGACTCAAACGAAGAAACCTCCCAATGGATCAACGGATCTGCGGAATCAAAGGTAAGTGTATTTTTTTTATTTTGCGTTTAGTTCCACTTTTATTTTAACCATTCCCAATAATTTATCGGTATTCATGAGGCGATCTTAACATTATCCAATAGTACCAATGGTTCCCAAACTTATCTGACGACCCTCTTGGGGTCATAGTGAGGTGTTCGTGACCTTTAACTTAATTCAGGAAAATCACAGGTTGCGGCTGTATTCAGAGCTATAAGATACATGCTCTAACTGCATCTACCATTCTGTTAGAGCATTTTATAGGGTACTTCTGTTTGGGGAAGTCTGAGTGTTGCTGAAGGTAGAATGCAGGCTCATACGGTACCTGGAGATGTGTACATTTCTTATTAATATGATGTACTTGCTGTCAAAATGGCTTAATTTTAAGACGATCCCATAAAATATGAAGTCGTGAGTCTAGCTTAGTGCCACATTGCCTGCATCTGTCGGTAACCTCTGGATATATACCATGGAGGAGTGGTGGGGCCATCCTGGAAGGAGTGTAAATCCCAGTTGCTGATAAGTGGTACTTTGTGTGAAGATATGTGGGCAAGGAAAAGGCTTCTGGTTTTAATGTTTGGCTGATCAGTGTACTTTACAATGAAGAAAAGGTTCACTTAAACCTGGGTTTGGTTGTGAGGTTAAGAGGGCACACATACACGCCACAGCCAAGACGTGTTACCAACAACAGTTTGACAAATGCATGCAGGAAAGTTCTTTTTGTACTGCACACTGTCGCTCTATCCACGCTAAATGAATAGCAAATCTTTCAGCGCTGTGCTGTACAGTTAATATTGACAGCGGTTAATAAATCTTTGGCTCTAGGTGCCCAGTGTTTGAGTCAGAGCTACCTATGTTAGTTAGCACATACTGCAGCTGCTGCACGTCTCCAGCAAGTCCTATGGCACTTTTCCTTCTCACCCTTTGTATTGTGTGCCAAGGTACAAAGCAGCCGTTCTGCAACAGGCAGCGCTGTAATCCTCAGGAGACTTGTTTGTTGTGAAACCCGTGACACTGATTCTTCAAGTTAATTTTGCCTGAGAGGTTGCTGACAGCAGCCTGAACCCTGACTGATTCTTTCCCGAGTTTCCTAACAGAATACAACATGTTCCTGATTGGATCCTCTGTCACCTGCTTGTTTTCTGTTTTATTTACAGGGTTTCAACTTTGGCTGCCCTGTCTCAAATAGTTTTCTCACATGTGCATGATAAAGGATTGCTGTATGACAAGCAGCACATTTTTACAATGTTTCATGGCGTTTATCTACAGCATATTATAGGATTCATAGATCAATCTTGTGTTTTGCAGGACAAAGCTGCAGCGATATTTTATGCCCCCTGCCAGTTGCACATACTAGTATTTCCTTCACTTCCGTGTGACATTGATAGGTCAATCACCAAGCACCAGCTCCATAAGTATGGGGAATGAGAGTGAGTTGTATTGTATTGTATTGTATTGTACTGGGTATTGTCTTGCTTTTAGAAACAGAAGAGCGAAGGAAAGAATGTAAAGAATAAAGGCTTTAAAGGGAACCTGTTGCTTTTAAGATTGAGCTGGATTGGAATTACTTTTTTACATTGTGACATTTGAGGTGTACATATGTCAGCACACTATTTTAAGTAGAAAAAAACAATAATAAATGGATTAGCTTATTGAAAGATAAATCAAGTTGGCTTTTGGTACAATACTTCCTTTCTTCTTTTCGCCTTCATGTTCCCTGTCTTTTGGTCAGCATTACTTAAGCCTTCTTCTTCTGAGCCCAGGCTGTCCTAGGTCACAGGACAGTGAACCAGAAGTAGAGGAGTAGTGAGCTCATCTTTCTGTTACTTCCTCCTCTGCATGCTTCTCATTGGTTTTCCTGAACTGATTGGCCCCTTTTGCTTGACCTCTTACACTACAACACTGCCTAAGAGGCAATATAATAGAGTGATACCAGATCAAATTCAGGTGCTTGCTTATACTGAACATTTAAAGCAGAGCTTTTAGTCTAAGGCAAGGTCCACTTGTAATTTCCAGGACCCTTACTTTAGTAAAAATTACTATCACTTAATATTTTAAAAGGTACACACAGAAAGATTTATTCTTCCCTAGCCAACTCCTTACTCCTCATTGGGTGTTACACCACCTACTTTCTGGCAATTATCCTGAAGAATGCAAATTCCATAGCAAAATTGCAAATTGTCTTTGATTTGGTTGGCTTTATTCTTGTGGGTAGGACTGTGATGTCAAATCCAACTTTTGTCCTATATACAGGGTAGATAACAGTTCTGACACCTTTACCACCTGTTGTCCACCAGCAAAACATTTTTGGCACCTTGCTTGGTCTGTCCAGCACAGGTATAACCTTTACTCAAAGGGAGAGAAATCAGAGCTGCCATTATTGATCTCAAATTCTGTATTTCCAAATACTGTTTTTGCAACTAGAGTATTCAATACACATGAGAATTGAGGGTCCGGCTCAGCCTTCCACCCTCCAACTGAAACTAAAACATGGCTTGGTTACCCTTTAACAATTACACCAAATCTAAGAGCAGTAGGGCTTTGAAGCAACCCCTAGTCAAATAGCCCCAGGGTACCTTTTGTTTTACATAATGATAACCTCTAATGCCTGATTTAATATTTAAACTTGGATTTTTTTCTATGTATCACTTGCGCCTCTTAAAAGCAGCGAGCAGCAGATTTTTGTCTCCTTCCATTTCATTGAAGACACTACTGAAGAGCCAGCCTGGTATAATTCTCCAATCTGTTTCTGGATTCAGTTTACAGAAGATTGAGGTTAGGGAATATTGTTTTTAGCGTGCAGTATTTTGTACTTTATAATTCACGCTGCCTTTTGTGGATGTGGATGGTGCCACTGTGTCTGCCACGCCACTTTTTCTGTAGAAGTTTTCATGATTGCTTTCAGAGAATGGGTTAACCCTTTCTGTCATGCGGTGGTTCCTCTTGGACTTCTACGGACTGTCTGGTATTGCCGTCTGTAACCACATGTTACAATTAAAATTGATGGATGGTTATTGGTTTGGAATATAAAATGAGGGCTCCCTATGGCGTTATCGCATAACATGGGTCACACAGTGTAAAACCTTTTTCTGTTGGCAATAATATATGGACTTTAAATCCTGTGTTTGATTTTAGTAATTATATTGCCATGAAATACAGTACAAAATAGTTGTTTGCCTTTTCATGTTGACAAGTAATATTCGTAAATCTGTTTGTGATAATTCTGCAATCACATTTGTGTGCTGGGATGCCGAAGTGCTGTAATCCATATTCTATTATTTAGTATTAAAATTAGGTGCATTGTATAAACAGTTATCATAACATCAAGACACTATGTAGAAATGTGTTCTTTCCTGATTTATTTTTCTTTTTGATTCTACCTTTTAATAAAATATTCTTGCAGTTTTACTTTTTAACACATTTACCCATAAATACAAAACATTTAGTGTCGATCGGCATTAGAGAGATTTTTCTTTGCTTTCTGTTCTGCTGACAAAGTTTTATCACACAGCAAATGAAAATAACTCTACTCTTCATAGAAATGTTTTTTTCTCTCTTTAGGAAAGTATGAGATAGCTAGAGTCCCTTTGTTTTTGACTTAAAATAACTTTTAATGGTTACATGTGAATATAAGTCAACCTTACACAAAATCATCCAAAGATTATAATATAATTACAGGACCAGTAGCAGCAAGTTGTTTACCCCATAGACAGTACAACAGCTGTCAAGCATGCAATATATATGGTGATTTCCAGTCCCTGACTCATGTGGTATATTAGTATCAAGTGTTATACCTTACAGCAACTAGATACAGAGGTAATCATTGATCATACATTTCATAATCTAGGCAATAAAGGAGAAGCTATATCCCTCATTTCAGCAGGGTACACAGTGTTGCAGGTTGCATGTCAAGCAAATTGTCCAGTTGAGCTTTTAGCAAAATTTCCCAGTTGCCATTTTGACATATCAACAAAGATTCGTAAAGCTTCTGGAAATATAAATTGCCAATTATCCTAATGCAAAATTAATGTTTTTATTCTTTACTATGGAGTTGCTTTGAATTTGAATTTATTATCACCTTTTTTAGCTATACTTCTGTATAAAATATAAATTGCATTTAGTTTTTGCTTTTGAAAGGTATTGAACTTAATGACCAAGTAGTATCTACATGATTGTTTTAGCCTAAGTTAAAGCATAACTAAACTGAGAAATAAAAAAAATCATACTTACCTTTTAATTCCGGAGATCCCTCACGCTGGGTAAGTTCTCAATCTGGTACCGCGTCGTCCTCTAATTCTTCATCCAATCTCGCACTGCACAGGCACAAGATTGGGTGACTTAGCCCGCTGTAAAAGGGGAAATGCATGAGATCCGCATCTCTTTTCCCTCAGTAAAGGAAAATGCCTCTTCTGCGCATGCCCAAGATTGGGCATGCATAAAAGGATCAGCCAAGAGCCTCCTGGAATGCGTACATAGGACGTAGGCTCTGCGCTCCCATTCCATCTTATAGTTGTTGTTTTTTTTTTTTTTTATTTATAAGGGTTGTCTACCCTGCTGTGTAAAGTAAACATTTGTGTTTAGGTCTGCTTTAAATATTTTGTATGCCTGTCAAGAAGTTCAGTGTTTTCAGTCACAGAAGGTATAGAAATACTTTGACTTCTAATCTAACGTTAAAAAGAAAAAAACAGAAAAGCTCTTGGTGTTCAGTCTTTGTATTCAGGGTTTGCACACCTGTGTGGAACATTGGCTGAATTTCTTCTATTATGTATTACATGTTGAAATGAGAATGCCATAGTGGAAGGTTTCTTAACAGTGTGTTTTTCACACTTGTATTATACTGTATATCTTCTGCTGGCCAGCCAGCTTAATATCTCTGTGCATTTATTTTTGTGGCTTGACCAGATCAATAAATCCCCAATGATCATTTTTTTGCTCTCAGGTCAGTTACCCTGACACCAATGATCTTTAGGCGATCTGTAAGTCTGCAAGTAAGTAGAAGGGATTTCTTCCTACTGACCACCATGCTAAAATACTGTGAGCGGTGGATACAAGATTGGGGAATACATTTTTTGTTCAGTTAGATCTTACACTTGTTTTTTACTAATTTTTGGGTGGTGAATCCAGAAATGACCCCAGTTTTTGCTGTCACATCCAATTTTTACGATACAGGGTACCCTCCATTTTTGTCAAAAAACATACAAGTTTTACATATAATGAAATAACTTGACTGTACTGTTTATTTAAATTTTTGTTACTCCAACATTTTTTTTACATTAAAACATTTGAAAATGAATTGGGAAAGCAGTTAAGGTAAAAATTTATGCTTATAGCTTTTCCCGGAGTGTTCAGTGTTGGGACAATCCCGCTGGATGCTCCAACAATAGTTAGTCATCATATGTACATCCCATCTACCCTGATACTGTCCTTCCATGACCTTCAAATTTTTGTGAAAATGTGTTCAAAGTTGTTCCCCAGTGTATTAATTATAGCAGGGGTTGGGAAAGGCTGCTCTGAATGATGCAAGTAATTCTTAGGGCATCAATCTAAATATATGGCACCTAAATGTTCCAATATATGTCAATACTTTTTTCATATATAATAGTAGGCTGGAGAAAGGTAATCAGTTCACTGATTACGCACTGAATGCTGTTCAGTAATGTAGGAATTTTCTTCTAGATATACTTTTACAGCAAACCACATTGATTGTGAATTCACATTGGTATTGTTTGCTTTCCTCAGATGATTCCACCCAATCTGTGGCTGTCTTAAAGAGTCTGCTTTTGGCATTTTGATCATTTTTCTAAGGTTACCATTAAACTATTTTAAAACATTTGGTTATATTTTTGATAAATTTAGTTGGTTACCTATATTCATATTGAATATTATATCTTTTCATATTTGCAGTCAAGTTCATGGTTTTATTTCTGAGATTAATTTGTATTGGATATTTTTTTTCTTCATAAGCACATTGACAAAACATCACAAGTGATTCCCTATCATAAAGACAGAATGAGTTATATGGGAAAATTACAATCAAATAAAGTTTCAGATGTGTGTGGTCAGGGTTTCAGAGATTACTGGGAAATTCTGAAGTGATTTATGTCTTGATAAAAGGACGGTTGAAGGATTTGCTGTATCCCTGTGAGAGTGATGTGTCTCACTTCCTTCATCCCTATTTCCCTGTGATTTATTTGCTTAAACGACCGCCAGTAAACTTTTACCATTAACTTTAAGCTTTGGACTGAGCCGTTCTTTTCAACCAATGCCCATGACACACAGTACAGGAGCGAAGAGGAGTCATTCTTCCGCCTGCACTTCCCTGGCTCTCTTGCCCCCATTGAGCTGGAAACAGTGACGGAGGACAAAAGCTGTATACACTGTACAAACAGGGCAGCAAAGCGGCAGTACACTGACTCATTCTTCGCTCTGTGTGAGAACTGAGGGGGACTCTATTCACTTTCTTTGTGCTGGTGTCTGTCAACAGCACTGTTTGAGGCGAGGCCCATTGTGCCGGCCAGTGTTTCTTATTGACCTAAGTCTGTGCCTGCAATGTTCCCAGGGTCGAAGTTAGGAGCAAGGGAATGCGTGCAGGGGGAGAGGGGATGGAAGAGGCCGCAGTGATCATTATAATACTTAATATATTGTCATCCTATTCTAGCTAAACTGGTATTCACAGTACAGCAAACAGCGATCTAGTCACAGCTGCACTCATTGACACCAGATCGGACTTGAAAGAGCAAAGCATCTTGAGACCGGCAATGTGAATAGCACTGCCTGCACAAGAGCTTAAAGGTGCCATTCCAAATAAGTTTTTCTGGTTGTTTTAAAGGAAAACGTAGCTGAAATATGGTAGTCGTTATTGACTTTCTTTCAAGGTGCAAACTTTGGAATTTTAAGTTTTTGTCAATGTTTGCTATTTGATGATTTGCTGGAAAGGGACATGTAAGTTTGGAAGTTCTATCTTCAACAGCTGAATTGGTCATTGAGGAAGACATACACTGATCCTGTTCCTTTTAAAAAGCAAAAAGCTGTAGTAGCAATGTAATATTGCTTTAACAGGTTCTCTGTGTTTAATGCCTTAGCAAAATTTGGGCGAGTGCCACAGGTTGTTTCTGAATGGCTTCATTCAAATAACAAGGAGATTGTTTGGTGTGCATAAAGAGCTACAGCATGTATAAATATAATATGCATAAAGTATTATGCCGATTATTCCAATATTTTAAATGTCAAAACATAGCCTTTCTACAGTTTAAATGATGTTCACCTGTGCATAGGCTATTGACACTTGAACATAAATGAATATTTAATTAATAAAAAAAGAAAAGAGTGAATGTCACAATGAAACGCCGTAAAAGAGGAGAAACTAATGTTGGGCTGTAGACCTTTTCAAGTAATTATCAAGTAATCAATCTTTATAAATCAGGTACTACCTATGCACTGATTAGCCAAAGCATTAAAACCACTTGCCTAGAACAGTATAGGTCCCCCTTGGGCTTTCAAAATGGCTCCAACCCATCAAGACATGAACTCTACAAAACCTTTAATAGGTGTTCTGTTGTATCTGACCCTAAGAAGTTAGTAGTCACATTGGACTGCCTTTTTCCCATAGTACATCTGCTGCCATCTCCTATTCAGATAAGCTTTACCCATGAACTTGGTCATCTACATAATCTAATAGCAAACTTGATCTATCATACAAAGCCACCACTTCCCATTGGTTCATAGGTAATTTTGAATGCTTTCATACCCATTGTGGGCCTTTTAGAAGTGGATTTGGGTCATATTGGCCTTCCCTCATTCAGATAAGCAAAACACATGAACCTGGCCATCTACATAATCTAATAGATAAAAATAAGAAAACCAGGCCACCTCGTCCTTTGCTTCATAGTTAATTTCAGATGCTAACATTGTGCATTGGGCCATTTAGGCAGGGAATGGGTCAGCATTGGTACTCCGACTGGTCTATGTGCCAAACAACACCTTTCATGGCCAGCATTGTTTTTCAGCAACTGGTGCTACAGTAGCTCTTTTGTGGAATCAGGCTAGCCTTCCCCTATGCATATCATTTGGTATGCCCATGACCCTTTTGCTGGTTCATTGGTTATTCTTCCTGGGATCACACTTGGTAGGTACTAACCATGGAATTCCAAGAGATCCCCACAAGATCTGCAATTTTGAAAATGCTGTGACCCAAGTCATCAATTTGGCTTTTCTCATTTTCACTCTTTCACGTTTCTTACACCTACCTGTTTTTCCTGCTTCCAACATGTCACCTTCAAGAACTGACCACATGCTGTCTAATATATCCCACCCTTAACTATAAATGCAATGAGAGTGTATGTGCTTTACCTGTCTGTGGTTTTAATGTTTTACCTGTTCGGTGTATCATGTGGTAGACAGAAATCGGATACATCAAATCATCATGGCTGTGTTGGAAAATGATTTGACATATTTAATGTGCACCATTGCAGAGTGTGAAATACTGGTACAGAATTATTAGCATTCAGAAGAACATCTGTGCAAGTTGTTAACCAGCGAACTTTATAATTGGGATTTCATTTTACAGAGCTTTATAGTACACCCACCAATGTTTTAAATTGTCCCTTGCGTATGTGTATATTAGTCTGAATGTTGAGGCGGAGGGTTTTGTTCATCAAACCCAAATATCGCCGCTCCCCCGGCATGGAATGTGGCGGCTGTTTGCTCCACATATTTCCTTTCTGTCATTGAATGAAAAAACCCACTAAACAAAATGACATGTTTTGGTGCACAAGCAGATGTTTGGGCTGGCAGTTGGAAAATTAGTAGGACTTCCCTCTTAATTACCCTTTCAAAGGATACATTTTACATGTAGTAATTACAAATAACGAGGAAGAAAAGAGCGCCTGAGCCATATTGTTCACAGAAATCCAGTATAAGCCATGGTTTGGCAGACCAGATAACTCCAATGGCATTCCATGCAAAGACTTTGTAGCTGCAATTCCTGTTTGTCACACCCTTAAACGATTAGGGGCTTTGTAGGGTTAAAATGGAACTCTGATTTAGGGTTGAAGGTAAGATTTGCATTATGTTTTTTCTGTTGTCTTTTAGACCAGAAGTGAAGAGAAATTTCCCCCAGGGGCATAAATGGCAATTAAAATTTGACTGGCATGATACTTTCAGCCCAAAACAAACAACTACAACAGTTTTTTGAAATTGCTTCCTTAAAGCTGACCTAAAGATCCATTTTTAAAAATCCTCAGTCAGGTCATAATGTAAAAAGGGACAGGGGATATCCCTTTTGCTATAATCTCTGCTGCCTGTCTGATCGCTCCTGGTATCTGTCAAAAAAGCTGAGCTGTGCATGTGTAGCTTCAGCTTTGGTTGCCAGTATGTTCTGCAATTCTGGTTTCCCTTGCGCATTGCAGGAATGAAGGAACTCCTGCACAGGAGCTATGCACAGGAGCTATGTCATCCTTACCAAGCCAATCAAGATGGCTGAAAATCATCTCTGGGTAATGGTGAAAGAGGAAGATGGCAGCTCCCAGTTGGAGAACGAACAGGTGAGTTTGAAGGGTGTAGTTCTGCTTTAAAGTATGGAGGCTACAATTCTATCCTCCCTCTGTCTTGGCTAGTTTACTGGCTGTGTGTAACTTAGGTTAAAAAGTACAGTGTTCTCCCTAGCTCTTTTAGATGGGTGCACCACCCAGCACCTTTCAATAACCACTCATGAACAAAGTTGGGTCACAGTACTTGGACCCACCTACAGCTTCTTCCCGCCCAGCTGTCTGGAAGGAATATTGAAGCATGATATAAGAATATCTATACTTGTGGGCTAGTGACTCCACATTTCTGCCAAAACGTGGGCGGGATGGTCTGAGAATGAACATTCTCAAAACAAATGATGGCGTTCATTGTTCTTTTATTGTAGTACCCTTTAAAACTGGAACTCCACCAAAAACTTTTTTGACTGGGCAGAAAAAGTATAGGACCTCTATTAAACTTGTTTCTTTCTTGCCTTCTGGTGAGATCACATTCTGGTTCTAATGACATAAGACACAAAGACAAAATGTAATGGAAATGCTACCACCAACGGTTCCTGAGAAAAAGGGTGCAAGGCAAATCTTATAGTTGAGACAACTAATCTTGCATTGCAAAAATTCCTTTAAACTTTCTCTTGGGCAGAAAATAAGGGAAACTCTTCAAATAGAGCTAATTCCTGACAAGAGTTCTTATTTGTTTATCCATAATTTATCAAAACACTATCTCAACAGGTACAAATCACAGACATCAACATATAAGTTAGAATAATAGCTGAACATTTCCATGATGTAAGTCAAATATTGTGTTGTATGACTATACACGGGCTACCTTTCAGCCTGATAATAGTTTCCTATAAACAATGATTGTGAAGTATGTTTTTTGCACATATAAATGTTTGTCTACTACCATCCCTGTTAAATTATTTAGTTTCAGTACATGTTTGCAAACACTAGAGGGAGCTGTGTCATAAATCCAGCATTTGGTGCTGAAAATGACACTGGGATGTTTTGGAACCATGAATGGGGTCTGTGAGCAATCGGTTTCCCCAAATGTACATTTTTTCAGTGATCTTTTCTTACCACCATGTGGTTTCTTATGACTGGAGTAGGAATCAAATAAAAAAATATTTTTAATTTATATTTGTGTAAACATCTCACTTGATGTCCCTGATATACTATTATTATAGGACTAAATAGTTTTTCAGATTAAAGAGCAATAGATATGATTAGTTATCAATAAAGAATGTGTAAAACTTCTAGGAACATCAGTATAGAAGGCATCGATTTGTGGTATTTATGGCCATCTGATGTTTGCTTGCTTTAAATATTTCCTTTCCTTTTGAACAAGTTTGTATACTTTAGTGTTTTTTTTTTTTTTTACTTTTTTTCTTTTCTAGGTGCTTTACTGTTTAGTATAGTGTTCCATGAAGCCCTAGAGTTCCTTCAGAGGTGCTAGGGAGGGGTTCCTTAATCCATGAGCAATCTGTGACTCTCAGGTCAGTTATTCCTGACGCCAATAAACTTTTTGGCTATCTGTAAGGGTGACATTCCTCCCACTGGCCAGCATACTACCGTGCTGTGTATATAGTAATTATAGCAGGGAAGTAGGGGAGGACCTGAAAGTTATTTCAAGGGTTCCCCCATGTAGGGAAAGGCTGGTCTAGTATATTTATTTTTTTTAATTTATTTTGGGAGGGGGGGAGATTTAAAGTCATCATTGGATTTTCTGCTATCTTCATTCTTCCTATTTCTTTGTGGAAATACACAACCACAAATCCACAACAGGAAGTAATGGGAAATCTTCCAAATCTTGTTAGGACGGTGGTATATTGACTCCCTAAATCTCTCTAAGGGGTGACATGTAACAATTAAATCTTGACATGTTTTTTTAAGTTGCTTAAATACAATTCTTATTTTGACTATCTTTGTACAATATGATTTAAATTTACCAAAACAATGTGGTACAATAAATTTGATAAATTAGCTAGACCCATGTACTACATAGGTCACGGTAGATTTAAAGGAGGTTGCATTAAACTAATATTATTAAACAGTATTTATATAGCTCCAACATATTTTGCAGCGCAGTACATTAATTAGGGGTTGCAAATGACAGATACAGTGAGTGACAGGAGAGGAGAGGATCCTACCCAGAAGAGCTTACAATCTAAGAGATAGGGATGTATCACACAATAGGAGGGGGATATGGAGTGATGGGAGGTAGTGAGGGTTCCAAAAGACAGAAGAAGATGGGTGAGCAAGTTTAAACAAAATGTGTTTTGAGTGCTCTTTTAAACGAACAGAAAGTAGGAGCAAGCCGAATAGGACGAGGAAGACCATTCTAGAGAGTTGGGGCAGCTCTAGAAAAGTCTTGGAGCTACTCATGTGATGAGGTTATGAGTGAGGAAGTCATTGGAGGAGTGAAGAGCGCAGCTAGGGGAGTATTTTTTTTACCAGATCAAAAAGGTAAGTTGGACAAAAACTGTGGTGGGATTTGAAGGCAAAGTACAGGAGCTTCAATTTGATTCCAAGGTGAAATGGAAGCCAATGAAGAGAACTAGAAAGAGAGGGAGCAGAAGAGGAGCCGTGGGAAGGATGGATGAGTCTGGCTGCTACAATCATAAAGTTTATTGTTTGGCCAGAGAAAGCATTTCCTTCCTAGTGATACAGAGTGCAAAAAGAGGACATTACCAACCAAAGAGCATTTGAACAGTACTACAGTGTATCCAGCAAATTATATTTCGGATGTTAGAAATATATTGAGTACATACCGGTAGTTATGGGTTATTTCATGTCTCTTACATACATGGCTGTATGTTTTTATTCTATATCTATCTTGTACCCCCTCTTCATTTTTTCCTATCTTTCAGATTTAGTAGCTGCTGACTTTGGAGCAGTTTATCCAGCCTTTTCTCAAGCTGTCTTTTTACATACAAGTAATGTTGATGTATGGAATTTGAGCTATGACATCCTTGTCCTCCTGGAGGTTTTAAAAGATGTCGGTTTTGTTATAAATAGTTTGTGAGTGCGTCTTAATGTTTGTCTTTGGAGCCTCCTGCCGTGGAAACATATTTTGGAGGAATGATACTGCAGCTGTTTGGTGGACATTGGGCTTAGCTGGGCCTCAAATAGGCACTTGTCAGCAATAAACTGACAAATAAATTATATTCTTGGGAACGCATGGCCTCGCTGTCTGATGAGATTAACACCTAGGCCAGCTGAGAATGATGGTGATGCCCTATTTCTCCATCAATTACTGCTCCTTGTTTCCTGATCCAGCTGACTTTATTACTCCTTTATGTCCATTATCCCTCTGCTGTCTATTGCTCCTTACATTTCCAACTGAGATGAGCTTGTCTTAAAGATTCAAATATGCATGCATTTGTCATGACTTCTAATAAGGGCTGTTGGGGTCCCTATAGAGGTCCCTATACAATGCATTATACACTCAAGGCTCCTTACGCATCTCAAACATTGTCAAGGCGCTTGTGTATTAAAAAAAAAAATGTTGCAACAGGAAAATGCCTTGTTTTCCCATATCAACCAATCAAAATCCTTGTTTTATTCTGAATTAATACCAGTTGGAAGTATATTGGTATTGGTGACTTAGGCACCAAGACTTTATAGGCAAGACCAAGTATTCTTAGTGGTTTATCAACTTAAAAGGAACACCAACTTTTTCTGAGGTCTCCATGTAACACAACAGCTAGTTCTGTACATCCATGCCCTGAGATGGGTACTTTGTGTAAAAACCTAGAGAGTCGAAGGATTGTGTGAAGTTTCAAAGCTGATCCTAAACCATCCTTGAATAGAAAATATTCTTTGTACATAAGGTGATATTGGCAAGCTGAGTCTGATTATGCCTCTAACATTTCTATTGATGTGCCAAAAACAGCCAAGTGGTTACTAAAAAGTGCCGGATGGTGCGCCTGACTAAAAGGGGCTGGGGAGATTACTGAAAAGTATATATGTGTGTATTTTGTTTTTCTTGACTGTGTGGTCATTTCAAAATATCTTAGAGAAGAGGAGAAACCAACAAGGGTTTTTTTTTATTGTAGGTTATTTTATCTTTTTTTTTTGCAGAACATACAATAATTTTTATTTTTGAAAAAGTAACATACAGTTAGGTGTTCATAGTTAGCCCCAGATTATTTCCATACACAAAGTATAAAGGAGTGTTTATCTATGAAAGACACTCCAATTTTTTGGTGACATTATCCTATTTAATACAAAAAGATCATCAGTTACTTGGAACAATACAGATATGGTCCTTAAGCCTGTTTTTTTAACCTGACACGTTTCGCCTTATTGGCTTCCTCAGGGGAACTTGAGACAGGTAACCTATTGGTCATCAAGAACTAAAATAGGATGATGTCATCGTAAAAACAGGATTGTCTATAGTAATATATGCTAAAGATAACACCCCTTTATAGCTTGTTTATGAAAACAAGGTGGGGCTAACTATGAACACCTAACTGTATTTTACCTTTTCAAAAAAAATTATTGTATGTTCTGCAAAAAATAGGATGAAATAGCCTTTAAAAAACCCTTGTCCATTTCTCTTCTTCTCGAAGGTATTTGGTTGTGTGTCATCTGCAAATAACACATAGCGGAGCTTTTCCATCAAGGTTAGAATTGAAGCAATTAAAATGTGGTTTTATTGTTATGATTCTATAGGTTAGTCTACAATTATGACATAATTTTTAACTACAGATTTCATTGTAATAACATTGCCAATCTAACACACTTGTTAAATTTTCTGTAATTTAAGTTGAAATTATGAATGTTGCAGTGTCTTGGGCTGGTGCTTTCACATGTCTTGCGCTTTGTTCATCTAGACCTGCAAAATCCATTTGTTTAGGTGACACAATTAAACCAGGTGCGAGAAGGAAAGATGAGACTTGGAAAATTCCATTCAAGAACATATAAGTAATTCTTAGGTATGCAGATAGCGTGGATTCCTCAGGTTCTGTGTCACTCTCAACCATGATTAGTGGGGACACTTCTCACTTTGTGGAACTTACAATGCACTTAACAATTAAATGATCTTCTGTGTCTTAAAGAAGCTTTGTTATACTGTGAAAATCTATTTTTGGCTTCCTTCTTTAAGAGCAAAAAGAGGTTTTTATTTTGGCAAAATACAGCTAATGTTGTGTAAAAGGGAAAAACAAAAGCTACATTTCACACAGGAAGTTTGCTGAGGTCTAATAACTCATTGTTTTAATGAGTTAATGTATTAATACATTCAAGCTTGCGTATGACTGTTTGGGTCAGATGATTGGCCAGTCCTAGAACACTGCATCATGGCTGGGGCTGTGCCCTGCCTTCCTTGTGGTACTCTGGGGACTACTAAGCTGCTGCTTATCTCCCTAATGATCCTTGAGTTGTACCCATGTCCTGATGGGTAAAGAGGGCAGGGCCAAGGTCAAACACTTAGCACTTTACACTTGTGTAAAATGGCATTATTAGAAATAGGCTAGTAATATTTTGCAACTTTGTACAAGATAAGTGGTGGTGGTGGTGGTGGTGGTGGGGGGGGGGGGGGGTCATGAACTTTCTTCTGCCTTAAATAATTAAAGGATAAAAGCTTATACCAAGGTAGCAAGTAATAAGTGAACGCTTATTTATTAATATTATTATTATTAAAATAAGCAGGATTTATATACGGTAGCACCAACATATTACACACCGCTGTACAATAAATAGGGGTTGCAAATGACAGACAGAGACAGACTGTGACACAGGAGGAGGAGAGGACCCTGACCCGAAGAGCTTACACTCTAGGAGGTGGGGGAGTTATCACGCAATAGGAGGGGAGATATGGAATAGTGGGAAGTAGTGAGGGTTTTAAGAGACCAAAGAAGAGGTAGGCGAGTTTGAAAAAAAAAAAACGGGTTCTGAGGGCTCTTTAAATGAGCAGAAAGTAGGAGCAAGCCGAATAGGACGATGAAGACCATTCTAGAGAGTCGGGGCAGCTCTAGAAACGTCTTGGAGCCGTGCGTGTGATGAGGTTATGAGTGAAGAAGTCAGTAGTAGGTCATTGGAGTAGTCAAGAAAGCGGCTAGGAGTATTTTTCTACCAGGTCAGAAATGTAAGTGGGACAAGAACTGCGCAGGGATTTGAAGGCAAAGCACAGGAGCTTGAATTTGATTCTAAAAATTCTGAAATGGAAGCCAATGAAGAGATCTACAAAGAGAGGCAGTAGAAGAAGAGCGGTGGGAAGGATAGATTGGCTGTATTCAAAACATATTTGAGCAAGAAATAAACCAATGTAAAGTTTTATCAGTTGTAGATGACTAAACACATTGCACACATAGAATATGTAGTAACACTGTATTATGTGAGATCAGTCTACTTAAGAGGATTTGGGGAGTCAGAGAAGTTCACTTGTACAGCCTTAGTTCCCAATGCTTTTCATAAAAGCTGTTTCTTCAGGGAAAGACTATAATTCCTGCTTCTCACATAATATATCATACTGTCAATCACACAAACAAGATTAGAATTTCACCAGTTACTTTATGTCTTAAAGTCAGTTACTGTAGAGAATATCTGAAAGGGAAAACATTCGGAGGTCACCCACAACTGGGGGGTATCTGTGGCATAACAAGAAGTCTGGCAGTTTTCTGTAGAAAAGAACACATGTTGTTTACCTTTCTAATTTTTTAAAGATACATTCCTTGCAAGGTATATGAATTGTTTTTATTTCTGTTTCTCCTGGAGAATATTATTGGTTGTTAAGAGCAACACCTTAACTTTAATAGTTATAGGTCAGTGCTTGAAGTTTCTGATTACACAGAGAAAGTTAAGTATCTAGTCTGAGTGCACAGATATTCTAACATGTCATATGAGATTAATGGATGTCAGGAGCTTGTGGCCTGTCACCTTGTGGGCTGCCTTCTTACTGTATGACAGTTTGCATGCAGCACGCAGTTGGCATCAGTGTAATGACAATAAAAGAGAAGCCTTTAAACATCAGTGGCTGCAGCTCGCTAAGCCCCAGCAGCTGCTGTGTGCTGTCTAGGAGTGTGAGAGCACCTTCCTGACAAGTTCTCAGGCTCAGCTCTAAGGTCAGCAGAGGATTAGGACAGAGAGTCCAGTTTACCCGCACTGACAGCTGCACTCCCGGGGAACACCAGCCACAACTCCTGAGTAGTGTTATCAGAAGGGACATGTTCAGTCTGTGGCCTTCAATTTGCATGTCTTTCCCTTTGCTCATTTAGACGTAGGGCAGAAGCTCTCTTGCTGAGAAGATGGGCACAAGGGTAATTTATCAGCCATTAATCTATAGCTAGTCACCTGTTGGACAGATCTGTAATAATGCCTTCCATGTCAGGAGGTTAATGAGCACACAAGAGGGTTAAAGTGGGGATCTCGGCAAGTGTAGTGTCATCTGATGGCAAGGATAACAACTATTGGCTACACCATCTTCATTTCCTTAACACTTTCTTAAGTATTTTTACTTTTATATTTCAAGTATACATTCATATCTGTCACCAAAGTCTCATGAAGCTTCAACAGGTTTATGTAGCTTTTATTGTTTTTTTTTTAACCTTAGATAACTTTATTTAAAAAAGTTTTAAAGGGTCCTGTCCTTGTCTCCCAATTAATATTAATAGCACAAGTGCTCATGTGCAGCAAAACATGAAAATTGGTAAAATGCATTTGGTTTTAAAAAGGATATTGTTCTATCCACTTGTTAAGCAAAATAATTGTAAGGAGCTTTTTTTAATATTGTATGGCTTTGTATTATGTGGTGCTGAGCAAAAAATAGGAGCAGCAAATGACAAACCTGCATACATAACTATCGATGTTACATTCTTAGATATGTGGGAGCATATTAAACAATAAATCAGGTAAATAGAACCATGGCTAATTAGTGATTGTAAAAGTAGTATTAAATCAAGGTGGGTAATGACCTTTTGAGGTTTTGTTAATTATGACACCTGCTTCTTGGTTTGCTGCCCTCAAGTGTTGTGAGGTACCTCATGATATAGATTGTAAGCTCTCCTGGCCAGGGTTCTCTTCTCCTCCCATGTCTGTAGTTGTCTGTTGTTTGCAACCCCTATTTAAAGTACAGTGCTACGTAAAATGTAGATCCTGTTTATTATTATTAATTATTATTAATATTAATGTAACTATTATTATTATGTAACTGGGGTACAACCAAAGGGGCGAGATGACAAAAGCATGGTGGCTTAAATTTGATTCTAAGGTTCAAAGAAAGCCAGTGAAAAGATCTGGAGGTTTTTTGAAGTGGAGCAGCAGACCTGGAGTACTGAGAAGGACTGAGAAGGCAAGTCTAGGTAGTAGTAGTGGGGAGTCTAGTTAGTGGAATATCAGATAAGAGGATTCTGCAATACTTAAGAGAATGTATAGGGAGTTTGGTCTGTGAAGAGAAGAACGTGGTCTTTCTAATCAAAGATGATACTAAAAGAGAGCCTCTGGGTTGTGAAGAAAAAATGTCATTGCCAGAGAAGTGTCGAAATGAGGAGGGGATAGGAGAAGATGACGAGGAGTTCACATGTATCTTAATTTGAGTTGCAGATACTGATAGTATCATGAAACTTTATCCAGAATGAAGGCAAACAAATAAGGGGTTGACAGGTAAATTTGTGTGCCATCTGCACCGTACCGGTATGCAATGTATGTAACAGTATTTTATATGTTTCATCATTTGCTGGTAAAGGAAAGTAATTCATCTAACAGGGAAAGGGAACATCTTGTAATACCTACTGCAGATTTGCAGACCCAGGAACTCTTGTCTCCAAGTAGTATACTAAATTGTTAGGTGGTTTAACAACCTATCATCTACCTGGAACTCAAATATAAGTTTTGGATACACTGCCTCTAACAGGAATATAAGGGAAATTTCTACTTAATGTATATTTGAATATATATATATCTTGATATACTTTGTATCATATTTTTGTGGAAAGGTTAGAGTTTAGGTGGTAACCTTTTTTGGGTAACATTTCACTCTTTATCAAATTAATTTAATGAAGACACAAGCTTTTGGAACACATTGGATCCTCTGTGTTTTACCATGCTATATAGGCAGATCATGGCCTGTGGGAGAGGGTGGCAACTTATTTCATCTAACGTTTGAAGACATTGGACAGTATAACAGTACAAACAAGTCATCTGCGTTAATTTATAGGTATAGAATTTTTACTTTTCTTCTTTCCTTTCCCCAAAAAAATTGTATGTTCAGAATGCTGTGTTTCCAACATGTACTGAAAGCTGTGTATAGTTTCCTAGACCTATTGCAGTTAATTACTGTGACACACACAATTTGATCATAACAGTTTGACAGCACTGGGAAAATGTATTAAAAAATGAGTGCTTACATGGGAGCGTGACTGGTAGATGATGAGGTAAAGGAAACCTTAAGTCCAGGATTAGCATTGAAGCTCATTTGTGCCCCCTGGTTTACCCAGCTGTTGACAGGAGCTGACAAGTGCAACTGGCCCATTCCCAGTAACTCTTACTCTTCCCTGCAGAGGCCAATGGCCTCAAAAGCCCTTTTATCATTCCTCCATGGTAACCAACTGTCCTCTTAGCTTGTCCCTTTATTTATTAGACCCCACATTTGGTAGTTTGGTGTTCTCATTTCATTGGGAAGTGCATTGACACATTGGCTGGTTCATTGGGGGGCTGCACCTGTACAGTGGAGTTCGAACAACGAAGCCATTGTTCACAGTAACTTGAGAAGCTGCAGAGGAAACAAACTGTACTGTATGAGTAATTGATAGCCCAGCTCACTGATTCTCATTGTAGTTGGGAGGGAAAAAAGCCTTCATTTACAGCCTACTCTGTATTTCTGACACGTGGAGTTTAACCTCTTATATGTCTCCGTTCTCTGCAAAACAGGTAGAGCAATCACAGCATTAACAGTTTTAAAGATATTCTGACAGGTTCTTGTAAAGGAATACTTTCCCTTCCTTACCAACACCTTCACTTGCTTCAGTTTTATGTTGGAAATTTCCATCAACAAGAAAGTTACACGATGACAAGCAGAATATATGTTGTTTTTATCACTTTAGATTAATGTAGGGCCACTGCTAGGACTACATATCCTGTCATAATTTGTCTCTTCATAGATACAGAAGCAGTGTTTTCTCCAGCCATTTGAGCTGGGTGCACCATCCGGCACTTCTCAGTAACCCCCCAGGCCTTTTTTCAGTGGTTACTTAAAAATTGGGACACAGTATGGGGCCAAAAACCACCTACAGTCTCTTCCCACCCAAAAACAATTCTAGTGAGAATTCTGCCAAAGGCTTTGATCTAGAGGTGAGCAGCGGGGTTCTCAGACTGTCCCAGAGATTTTCCCTTACACTGCCACAACGAATGCTCATTTTTGGGCCCCCAGAAACCTAGTGCCTTAATGGTCAAGGATGGTCTGCATATATGGACATTATGGCTGACTTACATCACATCGAATGCTTTGGTCTCTGCACTCCTGGTTTCTGGTGCTTCCATCCTCACCTGGTCTTTCTCCGGGTCTTTTATTGTGTGTACTTCAGGTTTGTGTTAAATCATGGTGTCCATTATAGCTGCTGAAGTTCATTCCATAGTATTGTATATTGCTGTGTTGACAGGTAGTGTACCCTCCGTGTTTGGCAGGAAAAGCAGCTTGCTGTTTCTTTAGTGAATTGTGAATATGGACAGCATGGTGGCTCAGTGGTTAGCGTTCTGGCCTTTGCAGGTCTCCCTGTGTTTGGGTGGGTTTCCTCCAGGTAGTCTGGTTTCCTCCCCCATTCCAAAAACATGCAGTTAGGCTAATTGGCTTCCCCCTCAAAATTGACCTTGGACTGTATTCAAGACATATGACTAAGGTAGGGGCATTAGATTGTGAGCCCCTTTGAGGGACAGCTAGTGACATGACTATGGACTCTAAAGCACTGCGTAATATGATGGCTCTAGATAAATACTGTGTAATAATATTATAGTAGAAGTTACAGATAGAAGCTAGAATCATACAAGATCTCTATGTCATAAACATTGTTGAGTGGTTCTTTGGCATAGTTTGAGGTTGTAGATAGGTCAGAGTCTCTAAGTAACAATCTATACGTTTCTTGGTTGTGCTGTGGGAATTTTTTCATGGATTACATCCCAAGATAAGACTATTTTTGAGCTAAGGTTTTTTTTGTTTTGATATAGCACATTCCTCACCGATTGCTTCCACTTCTTGGCCACTGGACCAGATCTGCCTGTTTGTAAAACATTTCAGAAAGTTTAAACTTAATAACAAAGTAAAATTGTGTTATAATTCACAGCCAATCCTCCAGGGAAGCAGTAGTCCTTTTTGACTTTAAAATTTTGTTGAAAGAAACTCGATTAGCAGCAGAATTGTGACTTGGATATACTGCACATTATTGCCATTGAAGTTAATTGTTGTTCTGAAGAAATCTTAAAATAATTTTAATTATTTGCAAATATTAGTTAGCACTGGAATGCGTGTCTGGTTTCTGTCTGCCCTGTTAGTAATAAATAAAGTAGATCATGTATTAGGAAATGGTGTTAAATTTCAATGATCATCATGCAATGCTCTAATAATAATTTTCTTGTACTTACAAGTTGTGGATCCCCTCTGAAGCATGAAGTTCCAGCATCAGTTGCACTTTGTTGCTTTAGTTTGACTTCCTGAAAGTGACAACAGTTGTATCTTAGCAGGGCATTCCAGATAATATATGGACATCCTACCATGAAGTTTCTTGTTTAGGCACTTCCTCTTTTAAAGTGATAATGATCCCGGCCCTGTCACCCAATTGTGTTTCTAGATTAACGCCTAGCCACATGGCCTTCTGATGCCGACTTGGCCCTTTAATATCACTACCAGGAAACCACCCCTAAGATATGTTGTGCAGCCATTGCGTGAGCGCTTGTATGCAAGAAGAATTTCAGCAGTACTGAGATACCACAAAGAAATTACCATTGTTAAAACAAGAACTTCACTTTAGAATAATGACCGTTGTTGACGCACAACACCTCCAGCAGAACTAAACCAACGATACTTGTCTATCCCTGTTCTATAACAGGGTGCCACCATCTTCCTTTTTTTTCTTTCCTGACTGTAATATTTGGCCATCTCCATTGGCTGTGCCACTCCTGCATGGGAGTTCATTCATTCCCGGCATGTGCAAGGAAAGCTGGAATTGCTGGGTTTCCCTTGCATCCAAAGCTGAGCTGTGCACATCCAGGTCAGCAAAGTTTGACAGCTAGGCTGTGATCAGGCAGGTAAGAATAGTTATTGTAGAAGGGACATTTCCTGTCCCTCTCTGCAATAACCATCTGTCTGATCAAGGATTTTTCAAAGTGGGACTTTGACTAAAGTTCCACTTTAAACAGTGTCATTCATTTAGGGTTTTCATGCGCAATACACATTTGGGACTGGCATGAAGCTTTTGCAAAATGAACAAATTATGGCATACCTTCTTAATAAAAATCAGTGTTCTCCCCAGCCTATTTGAGCCGGGTGCACCACCCAGCACTTTTCAGTAACCACCCGACTTGTTTTGGGTGGTTACCAAAAATCTGGGTCACAATACAGGGGCTACCACCCACCTACAGCTCCTTCCCACCCAGCTTAATGATATTCAGTGTTCTCCCCAGAAATAATTTTTCATGGAAGATAAAGAAAATATCCACCAATACTTTTTTTTTTTTACTTTTCTGACCCGAACACACTGCTTTTCTTCCTCTGCTTTCAGTCACTCTACTTGGCAGCTTTAGGCATGGATCTGTTAAATGCACATACTTTATAATAAGATTTTTTGTTGAAATGGCCTTTCTGGGGAAATTCAGGTCACAGCAGAGAGCTGAAAAGGTATTGACCTTGCTTACATCTCTACTGCAGCCCAGTTATTGTTTAGAGCTGTCTTAAAATTGGAACTTTCATTTTGTGTGATGGAAGATCATTTTGTTTCCAGTAATATTTAGCCCAACCTAGTGCTGTTTCTACGACTGACTGATTATTGGCCAGTTTGTATTTACATCAGATAACTGTTCACCACTGACACTCTTCTGCTCATCGTTCACATAAATAGCGCTGCTTAAGCTGCACTTATCCAGTGCCGCCGCTTGGCCTTTTTTTTTTAAGTGACCCAAGTCCTTTTGTTGCAATTTCAAAGGACTAAAGTCCATGCTTCCTCTCATCAATAGTGATGATGTGTAGGCAATCATGACAACTTCTGTGTATGCTTAAGAACATCTTGCATACAGCTGCTTTCTCTTGTGCAAGTACAAGATAATCTGTTGGAATCAGATCTAAAAGGGGCGATGCTGGCAGTGCAGCATTTTGGCTTTTTCTGTGCCCAGTTTTTCTTGCTTATGAGGGAATGTAGACTATAGGATGAGGGCTTTAGAATAAATACAGCAAATAAACTGTTTGTAGACCTCAGCATGGAAGTATATATAATTTTTTTTTAAAATATACATAATATAGTCCATTTACATACACATTTTTAAGCTTACTTTTGTTCATTTAGGGCAGTGTTTCTCAACTGGGGTCTTGTGGAACACCACACCAGAGGTTGCTAGGGGTTCCTTGAGCAATGGGCAATTTGTGCCTCTCCGAACAGTATACCTGTCACCAATGATCATTTTGGCTATCTGTAAGGGTGACTTTATTACCAATGGCCAGCAGCATGTTAAAATGGTTGAGAAACACTGATTAAAGGGTAAGGGTGGATAAGTAGTTCTGTTAGTACAGGTTAGTAAAAAATTACTTTACTTTTCAGACATTTGGGAAAATACATGACTTTTTTCATCATCATTTTCTACCATCACTGGGGCTCATTGCAGTAGTATTCAGTATTCAGTACAATAGAAAGCATTGTTCTGCACATTACATGCTGCTCCTTTTTTTCAAAATGGCATATTGTTCCATTATTATTTGATGGTCTTCTCATGTCCTTTTTGGTGTGTTTAGCTATTTTTACTTAATGTCCAGGAGAACAAAGCAAACCATTAAAAATTTTCCACTATTGATTTCAATGGTGTTAGGATCCAGAACTTTAGGACTAGTTCAGCCATTCAGACCCAAAACTAATCTGATACAAATTTTAGCAATACTAGTTACAGCCATGAAGTAATACATTTTTCTAGAATAAAACTGTTTCTTGCCTGCAGATGTTTGACTTTGGTTCACACTCTCTTGCATGGAAGCCGCATTTACTTTCCAGTATGTTAAGTAGACCTCTAGCCAAGGAGCTGAATATAATATAAAACATTTATGTGAACAGTTTCCCTTCTAAAATATTTGTAATTGCAAAAACACAGCATAGCCTAAAAGGTCACAAGAGGTCTCCATATTGCAGCCATACATTGGTTTTACTTCTCCACCCCCAGATTACATGAATCTAAAAAAAACGCCGTGTGAGATATTAGTACTAGCTGTATGTAAAGAACAAAAATGTCACTGTAAACTGAATAAACTTTCCTAGCTTTAGCTTAGTTACTGTGTTATTTGGATTGCCTTATTAGTTCACTGATTTTAACAATTGTATGACTGAAAGGTGTTTTACTAGTTCCCTGGAGTAAAGGCATGTTCAGGGGGCATTTTACTGACGAGTTTACCACTCCTGGTTGCCTATTGTTAACAGTTGGAACTGGTAATATGAGTTTGCTGCTAGGCTTTTTTAGGTATTTGCAAATGCCTGCAAAATCCTAACATTTTTCCTCCTTGAACCTATTGCAAAAAAAAAAAAACTAAAAAAAGCAAAATGTCGACGAGTAGTTTCAATTTAGGTCTATGGGAGCATCAAGCCATCCCTGGGTGCTTCAAAAAAAAAAAAAAAAAAAAAAAAAGACACATTGCAATTTTCCGACTTCCTACTGCTTGTCAAAGGATATAAAACAGCCCCATTTGGTCAAACTTTTATAAGTTTTGGCACCAAAAACAAATGCTCTTTCTAATGCATCCTAATATACTTTAATGTGGACTAGACAACTTGGGTAAGAATGTGGAGAATGGGTCCTTCCCCCACCTCTGCGTCATGTGCTAGGTTACATGTGCTTATTGCCATACACTTACAAGAAACCTAAAATAGCTTTGAGGTTAGTTTTATATTTGTTATTATTCAAAATATGTTTTTTCAATGGTTTTATTATTTTTCTAAAATGTGTGTGTTTGTGTATTTATTTTTTTTTAAAAAAAGGGTTGTAAAAAGGTGTAGAAATACATCCGGAGAACGCCTCCTCCTGTACAAAGATGTTTAAGAAACTTTGACATGGAGTAATAGAATGTCTGTGTGCCCTGTCTCCGAAACATTGGCCACATAGGAGGGAAAGAGGGGAAATTTGCTCATACATTTACATGAGTATGAGCATCTTTTAGCTTGCTTCGGGGTTCCTCCAATGAGCAATATGCTCTTTTCAGGTGAGTTTAGGTGACACCAGTGATCTTTTTGGCTATCTGTAAGGGTGACAATCTTCCCACTGGCCAGCAATGTAACAGGCATTATTCCCACTAATCCAGCAGTCGCCAACCAAGAAAATTTTGGTAGTTCATGGCACTGGCCAGTGAACCCCTGAGAGGGGTCAGGAGAAGGACCCCAGTGGACTGGCCAGTGAACCTCTGAGAGGGGTCAGGAGAAAGACCCCAGTGGACGGACGCACCAGAGCCACGAACCACGTACCCTGTACAGACGGAAGGCTCAAGGAAGTGGGCGGAATCTGCCTCTGGACACGACCGTCCCACTCTCCCACTGCAGGCTCAGACCTGCGATGGGAGAGTGGACGGGTTCTGGCATCATGACATAACTGAGGGGGAAGTTTCTTCCCATTTGAGTGACACCCCGCTCTCCTCACATGCGCAGTCCAGAGTCGGTAAATTTAGTGGTCCGCCAGTCCAAAAAGGTTGGCAACCACTGCACTAATCATCAAGCTATTGTTTATTGAGCAATGTAATTATAGCAGGGGGTTCCCTGAAGACCTGAACGTTTGTTCAGGGTTACCCTCATAAAAAAAGGTCAAGAAACGCTCAACTGCCTGCCTCGTCGTCATCATCATCATTGTGGCTATGGACTCCCTGAATATCACTTAGTGGAGCCTCAAAGAGATTTAAACTTTTGGCTCCAGCTCCACAATGCCATCGTGCTAGCCATGGACTGACCATCAGAATAAGCATGCAATGTACATAATTTTCTGATAGACCATCACCTATGTTTAAACAGTGAGCTGTAAATATGTGCATATGGGAGACCAGAATGTGGTTGGACTATCACCACACAATAGGACATGTTTTGTTTGTGTTTCTTTGTGATTACTTATGAAAGTCGTGCTTTGTGCTGGGCACTGTAGCCTGTTGTTGTTGTCAGGTGTCTGTCTGTTTTGATAGTATGTATGTCGCCAAGCTAAGTTTCCTATGCGCCACTTTCTCTTCGTTTTATTTTTCTGTGAGAAAACTTTGCTAACAATCCCTTCCACCCTCGAGAGGGCTGTGGATTGCTTGCACTGTCAATACATCTCAAGAATCCTTTGTGGGACACAATAAACCTCCCTGTTCTTTTCTCAGGAGAGGCGGTGGAATTTCAGCCACTATTTCAAACGCAGATAATACCTTGTTTGGAGAAGAAGTTAGAAAAAAAAAGTGGTTTAAGTTAGAGTGAATTATCACCTAGGCTGGCTGGCTGCGTGCGTGTGTTTGTGCCAGCAATACGATACTGTGGGAAAGTGTGGAGCCACCTTGGGAGATGGTGAGAAAGGGACTCCTGCTCACACATACAATGGGATATGCTCTTTGGATAGCTTCCTAATGGGTTACCTTGGCTCTTTGAGCAGATAGATTGGAAGCATTGTACATGCAGTAAGATGCCTGTTCTGACGTCATGGAGGTCCCACGAGGTAGCAGTGTCTCAAGTGTTACTTTCCTGTCTAATAAAAGACATGGAAGAGAATGGGCTAATGTTGTGCTTTTATTTTACATTATGAGACTGGAAAAAGGTGGGTGACCTTATTGTGGGGAAGGGGGGAAACCGGATTAGTCATAGTTCATTCTTAAAGTGCATCTCAAACAAAATATGATATATTGGGAAGCCTGGTGGCTCAGTGGTTAGCACTGTGGCCTTTGCAGCGCTAGGTCCCAGGTTGGAATTTCGGCCAGGACACTTTCTGCATGGAGTTTGCAGGTTCTCCCCGTGTTTGAGTGGGTTTCCTCCCACATTCCAAAAACATGCAGGTAAATTAAAGCAGAGATAAACTAAAAACAAATAAATGGCACTTTAATCCAGCAGGTCCCTCGATGGCGCTGGTCCTTCCCACGATCTGGTCCTGCGTTGTCCTGGAATTCCTTTTCATCCTGGTGCAGAGGAAGTGCTGGGCGCCACCATCTTCAAACTTCATCTATGTCGTCTTCTTCGGTCTTCATAGGTGCACGATTGGGTGACGTAACCGCTGTGAAGGGGGAAAAAAAGAGGCAATCTCGCTGCGCATGCGGGAGATCAGCATCTCTTTCCTCTAGGAGGAAAAATGTTCTGTTCTCGGGAATGCACAGAAGGAGCAGCAAGAGCATCTCGGGATGCGTGAGGTACGTATCCTGGGAGGCTCTGTGCTCCCGTTAAGTCTTGATCGCCTCAGTGTTCCATTAAAAAAAAAAAAAACATTTTTACCTTACATAGAAGGATTGTCTATGCAGCATTATTCATTCGTGCACCTTGGCAGGCTACGGCAACACATGGTAACACGTAAAGTGTGCTGTGCTACACTTTTTAACCTAAACCAAATCACAATTGGAAAACTTTGCCTGTCCACATAATTATGAAATCTATAACTGGAAGCTTATGAAGCTGTAAATGAATATCTGTAGCAGGTGAAGGTTGTCAATCTTAATTATTTTTCAATATGGCTGAGAAATTTGTAATGTGTGTTTATTTCCAGTGGACATCAGTTGGGACTTTCTGAGGGGAACCTGTACTGAGATAATACCTGGAGATGGACATTAGTTGTGTAGCAGTCATGCTGATCTAGTGGCTTCATTATTGGGGTCAACCTGCAAGCAATATATAAATTGATTTCTGACGTTATATACTACATGCTTGTTAATAGGTCACGGGTTCTGAAATTTGCCTAATAACCCCAGAATTCTAGAAGTTAAGACATTTTGGTTGGAAATAGTGATTACTAGATAAACTGATCCCTGAGAGTCATGGAAGGGTGCTATAAGGGTTTCGTTTTTCATAGATCATTGTATTGAACCAAAGTTTTATCATTCATAAAATGAATTCTCCCCACCTTTGCCCTCTGACACAGCCAGAACAATACCTGCTCCAAAGGTCACAAGGGTTTCAGTGATTCTTTTGTATCCCCATAATTTGTTCCCAAGAGTTCTTATGTCTGCTCTCACAAATATAGTTTTGTGACTACTATTCACCTACACATTTTTGCTAAAGGGGCTTGTGCTGGTTTGGATGACATTGTGCTATAATAGAGTAGGATGAAAGCCTCTTTCACTTCATTGTTTTTGTCAATGTGACATTCACCAGGATGTCCACAGACTAAAAGATCTGTCCCAGAAATGATTGGTGATCTGCCTAGCTTTACTGCAATGTAGAATTTCCAACACCTGTTATGATCCCTGACCAGTGTTACAGTGTGGATCATACATAGTAAAAGGACTGTTCCTTGTCAGGAGAATAAAGAACAATACTGGATGTAGATGTGTTACAGTAATTGGAGAGAAGGCCCGTATCTTATAATGAGATCGGCTTATTGCTGTCTATATGATCCCACGTTTGTGGATAGTGCAAGCAATGCTGAAATTGTTTCCAGTGCTCATATTTATCATTCTGATATATGACCACTCATACCTGTGTAATGACTATTACATATGCAGTGAGCTTTGTTACAAGCCAATATTAATATATAATTGTTCTATTTTAAATAACATTTTTTACAGATTTGTGCATGTTTAACAATTGCAGCTTAAATATCTCTACTTCTGAACTGCCTATAGAGGTTTACAGTTACAGCTAAATGCACAGATGAAAGCTGTATTACCTGCCGTGGAAGTTGCATTCCTGTACATCCTGTCCTGGGATTTGCATTGCCTGGCCAGAAAGCACAGCCAGGTTGTTGACCTGTCCTTTCTTTACTCCATAAAAACAATACAGCTTTTAATATTAAACAGGATTTATATAGCGCCAAGATATTACGCAGCGCTGTACATTAAATAGGGATTGCAAATG
Organism: Pyxicephalus adspersus; assembly: GCF_032062135.1. Classification (NCBI taxonomy): domain Eukaryota; kingdom Metazoa; phylum Chordata; class Amphibia; order Anura; family Pyxicephalidae; genus Pyxicephalus; species Pyxicephalus adspersus. The sequence continues at coordinate 28,924,250 of NC_092862.1, forward strand.
ACAGACTAATACAGCTTTGTCATCTCCTTGGCCCCCTTTCCTAGTTTTGGACAGTGAAAGTGCAGCAGCATGCTGGCTAACCTATTCACATTCTGCTCCCCCATCTCTATGTTCTGTTAGTACATGAACTGCAGCATAGCCTGATTAGCTGATCATTCTGCCCTCCCTCCTCCAGTCTGTGTTATATGCAGGGGGTGCCACTAGTTTTATTTACAGAACAGTTTTAATGTATTAACATAAAACATTAAATATATAATTACATTATTTGTATTTGCATGAATCTGGAAAGAGTTTAAAGAGCACACCCCAAGCAGCATTCAAAATTTAAATAGAGGTTGCTGGGTAGAAAAGAAAAACTTGGACTGTCATGGCAGAGATGAATGCCTCTTTCACTTTTTATTTTTTTTAGGTAAAAGAAATTGTGTCATTAGGAAACATTAAATTAGCCCACTTTGATTCTTTGTTATTTCAAGTTTTCTTTGGTTGAATTTGTTTAAAGATTTTTTTTGTTTTGCCTTTTGGCTTTTTGCATGTTTATTACCCAATTTAGATTCTAATAGATTCCTCTTTTCTAATTACCGGTACTCTTTCTCAACAAAAATATGTAACTTTTTTTGCTTTTAGACCTATCACAGCCCACAGCAAGTTTTTTTTTAATAGATACTTTTGGTTTTCAGTTTCCTTCACTGTGTACAGTTTTTGTGAAGTATCCACACTTCTGTTACAGGCTGACAACACTAAGCTGCTGCTTTGCAATTAGTAGGACTGTTGTCAGTGTGCCAGGTCTGAGTCTCAGGTATAAGGGATGTTGTTCCACAATATGTCCCCAGCAGTTTACACATTGTCATATTTCCTAACAGGCATTACCCTGTGTTACCCTACTTATATCAAGAAACATTTACCTTGTCCATATGAATGTTTTTATAATAATAAAAGCTAGACTCCTAAAAGCCTTTGGCTTTAACCCATTTCTCTTCTCTCCTTCTCTGATTATAAGCAGACCCAATTTTACCTTTCTCAAGTTCCCCTGAGGAAGCCATTAAGGCGAAACGTGTTGGGATAAAAGCTTTAAGAACTGTTACTCTATTGTTTCAAGTAACTGATCCTCATGATGTTACTACAGAAAAAGGGGTGGTTTGTATAGAATAATACCCCATTTACCTTGTGTTTGGAAAGAGGTGGAGGCAACAAAGAATATTTAATCGCTTTTAAAAAAGAATTGGAAATATTTGTTGTTTGTGATTGCAATATAAGATAAATAGCTCCCAAGAAAACCCTTGTCCGTTTCTCTGTTTCTTCAAGATATGTAATCCGCCCACGAAAAATGCAGCTGGAAATTATAATTACTATTAATATAGATTATTGTTTGATAGGTGCCCTAGCAGATGGTGATATAAGACACACAAAAAGGAAAATATTTTGTTTTGTGTTGTACATAGCCCTATCCTAAACTTGTCAGATGTGTGGTCTGTGGTTCTCCATCATTCCATTGGCTACCTGTACATTACAATCCATTCACCGGCGATGGACCACAAAAGTATTGGTGGCTAAACACCATGGATTTATTAATGAAAACATCTCCAGATTTAAAGCTTCCACTTTTCAAATACAGGACAGGCTGAGTTGTGTTAAGGATTAGCACTTTGGTGCCGGGGTATAATGACAGGTTTATGTACGATTACCATGCCTACAGCAACCTATCATTTGTGTTTGTCTCTGAACGCCTGCGATGGGAGTCTGTATAAGCAGCATCCACATTTCCGCTTTTCTCTCCCTATTGATCTCCCGTCCACAAATGTTTTAGCTGCAGGCAACATCTGTCATAAAGGGCAGTGTTTATACCCCACATTACCTGACAGACATGTCAGATGCCTTTCATGAGCACCATTTTCAGGATGTCTTTATATGCAGGTGCGACAAGGCTGTTGAAGAATTTCTTTAATAAATTGGATTAGATGTGATTAAAGTATCTGAGGGTTTGTGTTCAAATTACAAGGAGCAGTAGTTAGAGCCGGTGACACTGGTATCACACGGTAATTGCCTGTTCTTTTCATTGAAAATAATCTTCCCCGCAGGCACACACAGACAGCCGAACAACTTTCACCACCATTGTTCCGTGTTTTGCTGCTGTTAGAACAGTTTGGGGAATTTTTTTTTTCCCTCATTGAGGAGGGGGCTGAGCAATAAAACCGCCCTCATTATAATGTTTGGACTACTTCCAGGTAACTGTAGAGAAATCCACTAAGCTCCTTTAAGTAGCTATGTATCAAAACCCCCTTTTTTATAAAAAAAAAAAAAAATTACCAACTTTTCTGGAAACGTAAATCTTTGGATTGTGTGCACATGCCTCACATTCTTTCACTGAGCGGGGTGCTTCCATAAGGCTACGTACACACGTCAGATGATTCTCATTCGATAATCACCTCAGGGCTGATATCGGATGAAAATCTGGCATGTGTACAGCGCTTATCTGACGTCCTTCATGCATCTGTCCTGGCGGATCCACAATGATCGTAATGCAAGTTAAGGAGAAAAAGGGCAGCGGGGTGTCGCTCCTTTGTTCTCTCCCCTCTCCATAGAGTAGAACGGTGCTGTATGTACATTGTTCATTCATTTTTCAGTCTTTTGTCGTTGAAAAGGATTGTGAAAGATCCTTCCTAACGACAAGTATTGAGTGTGTGTACGCAGCCTAACTCCTCAACATAAAAAAAAAAATCAGACTGCCTCATGGAGTCAGAAAGGAGCAAATCGAACCAGGGTTTTTTTTGCCTTCCTCTATATCAACTATGTCCATATGTCCATAGGGGGTTTATATCTGGGATATTTTTATTTCCCCAGTGGTTGAACTTGATGGGTCTTTTTTTCTTGTTCTTGCTTGCTAAGAACAAGGGTGCTACTCTACAACTTGGTGTCTTTTCTTCTTAGGTTGTGACTATAATCCTAAACTATAAAAACTATAAGCTTTTGAATAGTTTTTTGTTTTTAATACACCTAGAATGAATTTGGCAGATATCAACTACAAAATCCAATTGGGTTCTGTCCTTTTTTTCAGCTGTTGTGTGAGTTGTGATTTGTTAAATCTAATAAGCATTGGTCTGTGAACACCTGCACACCTCTCATACAATGTGTATTTCACGCCTTTTTAAACCAAACAGGTCTTTCTGTACACATTTATATGACTGGTCAAAACATTGGTTATTTAATACTTTGGTTTTCTTTTCCTCCTAACTTGCTACTTGATCAAAAAGGAATTTTTATCCGTGTGATCCCACGTTGTAGAGTGTGTGCTAAAGAAAGTAATAATTGCAGCGCTTGTAGGCAGCTTCTAGTTTGATTTCAACCTTGGAAAAATTGGCTTACAAAACCAATAATATTAAACCATTTATATTTCAATGTAATTTCATCCTTTCACTGTTTACCAATTACTTTTTGACCCCAACTGATTTAGTGATTTGGTGCCATCATTGCCTGACTATTCCCTCCATTTTGGTTACATACACACTGGGGGCAGATACAAAAAAAGAATGAATGCAGCGCTGTAATTTTTAATATTTATTTTTCTAATATTAATAATAAAATTGTATTTTTTATGCAAGTGGAGAAAGTACTTAAATGTAATCTGATGTCTGCTTCTTACAGTCTGACAGATTACACACATCCGAGGATTCTCTCCTGATATGAATGGTCAGTGGCAAGAATCTGACGTCGTCTGACGTTGTTCATGGATCTATTGGGACAGATCCATGAATGACCGATGGGGAAGGACCACTATACAAGTCGAGGGACGGGAGCACAGCCAAGTGCCGATCACTAATCCTCCCCCTCTTCAAAGAAGAGAACGGACACTCTGTGTACAGCGTTTTTTCCTTCATTCTCTTTGTAGCTGGAATCGACCACGAAAGATTGTGTTAAAAGACTCAAATTGCACATGTGTACACAGCCTAAGGAAGAGTACAAGTTACCAATCGATTTACATTCTAGATAGGAAGAGAAAGCGCACACAGCCATACCTCGAACCTAGACAGACACAGGGAAAGTCATCCTGATTGTATCCCTGGTGGACAAAACAAGCTTTTGGTAACCATATCCCCACTATGATGCTGTTCATCAGTCCACCACAGTGGATTGGTGAACAACCGATTGGGAAGGACTCCTGTGCGTGTGCATAACTTGTTGCTCATCTGTCACTGAAAGCCATCACAAAAGATTGTTTTTAGCAATGTTTTCTGATATCCCTTGAATGTCTGTACAGGGCTTTAGAAATGAACTCTCTGCAGTTTAATCAGATAAATGACTGCCCTGAATAATCTTGGATGTTAGGCCATGTACACACGTGCAATAATTGTCATTGGAAAAGATCCTTCACGATCCTTTCCAACGACAAAAGACTGAAAGATGAATAAACCGACGCTGTACATACAGCACCGTTCTGCTCTGTGGCGAGGGAAGGGGGAGAATGACAGATTGGCACTTGCTGCGCTCTCTCCCCTTCACTTTCATTATGATCGTTTATCATTCATCCTCAGTGGTTCCACCAGAACGGGATGACGAGCGCTGTACGCACGCCAGATTCTTGTCAGATATCAGCCCTCAGGCGATTATCGGACGAGAATCATCTGACGTGTGTACGTAGCCTTAAGTGTACTTGCTTGACACACTACAGCAGGAATTCTAGGATCTACACTTGACTATGGCAAGATCAAAAGTTCATTTATTTATGTTTCCACAGTGAGAAAACTTTTTTTTTTTTCTTTCTTTTTTTTTGTGTGTTTAAAATCAACCTATAAATCCTGTAAGACTTGGGGGTGTTAAATAATCTCTTAATGTGCACTCTATTGCATGTTATTCCTTGTTTGTGGATCAAAAGGAAACCACTAAGCAGCACTTTGATCCGCTACTGCTAGAAAGTCCATTCTGCTGGAAGATGTGAGCATAATTGTCATTCATGTTCCAGAATTGCAACGTGCTGCAAAACAGGCCTGTTTTGATCCCTGAACATTGCAAGGAAAATATTTAACAATTGAGTAAGGAGATGAAAGCCTGGCATTTACTGAGGAAAAAATACTTTGTGCACATATTTGTGTGTAACATTTGTGCTCTTCAAAACTTTTTTTTTTTTTGTAAAGCTGTCTGGAGTCAGCACTGAGAATGTTACAGATTTAGTAGGATAGGCATGAAAATATTGGTAATGTTTGTTTATATTACTCCTGAATTGGCTTTTGAACTAAAATGTGAAAACACAAACTGTTTTGTAAAATTAGTTCGGCAAGTCCAGTTTGTACAATGTTGTGGTATGTGCCCCTACCTATGCTGAAGCTTGCTCTGTAATGTGCTCACTTGGAAATGGTCATGGTGGCATCCAGGTTCTTAAGATTCGTATGATCTGGCTTCATTCATAATTTACCAAATATAAAATGTGATGTGTATATGGAGGTTCTAGGTTCCTGCTACCTGTATGAGTACAGCTCATGTCGTCCTCATAAATAAAGTATACACATAACCAAAACGTTTTTGGATGTGAAAATCAAAAGCCACATCGGATCAATTTTATGATTGTGTACGATTGGGGAGATTTTATGTTACTTTCTATCTCAGAGAAACATTAAGGAATTAGGATTAGTTTCCATAATTGTCTAGTGAGGTTATGAATGCATTTAATTTTTTTTCACTTTTGCACCGCGGAGCATACTACATCTAACACTCAGGCTACACACGATCACACACGTGCAATATTTGTCCTTGGAAAGGATCTTTCACAGTTCTTTCCAACAACAAACAACTGCACGATGCATGAACGAGAGTGGGGGGGGGAGACAAGGTATACATAGAAAGATGGGGGTGGTGGTTTTGTGTAACCCCATATTTTTTTTTCTCTTTTGGTACCACTTCCTGAGCAGAATTAGATCAACCTTCCTTCTCAAAGCGTTTGTTCTCTATGGGGCTACCATGGCAAAAGGTCACTTGTAACATCTACAGAGGCAACGTTCACTTGCCTAAGAAAGCGGTAACCGCACCACTAATTATAGCCTTATTATGATTAGCCAGTATTTATATAGCGCCAACATATTACGCAACGCTGTACAATAGTCACGTCATTAGCTGTCCCTCAAAGGGGCTCACAATTTTCATGTCCCTACCATAATCATATGCCTTTCATACAGTCTAAGGTCAATTTGGGGGGAAGCCAGTTAACCTAACTGCATGTTTTTGGAATGTGGGAGGAAACCGGAGGACCCAGAGGAAACCCACACAAACACGAGGAGAACCTGCAAACTCCATGCAGATAGTGTCTTGGCCAAGATGGGAACCTAGAACCCAGCGCTGCAAAGGCCAGAGTGCTAACCACTGATCCACCGTGTTGCCTTATGGTACTTAAACTCCCTGAGTTTTTTTTTTTTCATTTTCACAATTTTCTTTATCATGGATAATTGTTTCCCCTCATAAAAGTGCCCCCCCCCCCCCAAAAAAAAAAAAAAAAATTGTTGAAATTGAAAAGGAAAATGGACCTGAGTGGACCTAATAATTTCAACTTCAACTTCGCCATCCCAACCAATCAAGATGGCCAAAGATTGAAGGAGATGCCTAATTGGTTGTGTGATGACAGCTGGGTGGCTTCTGAAAAGTGCCGGGTGGTGCACCCAGCTAAAAGGTTTGGGGAGAACCCTGGTTGGCACTGGGAGGTGAGATGAGGTGAGCTACATGTACTTTAGTTTAAATGCACTCGCATGCCCACATGTAGGCAGGTGAACTGACTATTTTTTGTATACAGCAAAGTCCAGTCACCAGGTTGACTGTGCTATCTCACAGGACTATGTATATTTTAGGATTGGATGACAGGAAGTTTTAAATTTTCATACTGTTAAAACCATTCCTTGATATGCATTTAAGCCATTACCCTATTTATTGTACAGCACTGCAAAATATGTTGGCACTATATAAATACTGTTTTTTTAAATAAACATGATGTTCAGTTTTAGGATTTCACAATTTAAATTTCTCAGAGTTTATCATATTTATTGATTCTTTTAATTGTATTTTACAGAAAATACCAAAAAGGAACAAAAGTGCGCCTGAAGCTGGTTGACTTGGAGCTGACTTCGAGATTCCTAGGAGCCGTTACTGATACAACCTTGCTGGAAGCAGACGCTGTTCTATTGGGGACATTGCAGCAGAAATCTGAAAAGCAGCAATAAATATTCATGTATTTGGAATGTCTGTGTGACTGTTATTTGGATATTCAGAGCCATATGATTAACTGGAAAATGTTTTTTTGTACTATCTTTCAGCTACCACTGAAAATGAAGGGAATGTGATTGTTAGGCCCTGCTCCTTTGTATAAATTACTGGGGTTACAGCTTGTATAATTGACACACTCAAAGCTTCAACTATTTTAGAGTTTCCGTGCACATCAATCAGCTGCCAGTTGGTGATACATTTGAAACCATTTCCCCCCCAATTTGTCTAATGCTATGCATCACCTAAAATATTGGTAAATTAACAATGATTTTACATTGGCTTCATTTTAGTTCTGAGAAAACACAGTCAACAAATATTACAATGCCCCTAGTCATTTCACGAACTGTCCCCCCTAGAGAAGCTTACAATCCATTGCCCATACTATAGTCAGGTAATTAACACAGGCCGTTTTCTTGTGGGGGAAGAGAGCAAACCTGATAATAAGTATTCAAGGGAACCAATACAAAAGGGCAAACTTACATATTCCATGCAGACCGTGTCCAGCTGAAATTTACTCCTGGTTTCTTTTGCACTAGGGAAGAGTTCTAGCCACAATGCTGCCCACCAATTGCTTGAAAATGTAATGCTGGCCATGAGAGGAATACTCAGTGCATCAAAGATTGCTGTGGAACTGCATAGCTGCCAATAAAGCACATATAAAGGGGACATTAGTGTCTAAATCATGGGGAAATGCTGTTTTGATGGCACAATGAGGACCTACTCAATGTTAGAATGGTGGTTTTAATGTTTTGGCTCATCAGTGTCTTTGGATGCAGAATATCAGCAGACAAGCACAGTTATAGTAGAATTTTATTATATAGTAGATATCTGTCCAATAATTCATAAATCACAAGTAGACATAGTCTGTTTTGCGATAATCATACCTGACCTGTTGTTCTTGTGTTCCTGTGTGTACTGCTAAAGATCTGTACTCGGAGGTCAATTGACCATACACACCATAATTACTTTAATTGGCTTGTTTAATTGGTGATTTTCTTTAAACAACGGCTAATAAATATTAAAGGTGAGTAACAGCTGGACAGTATGTCCCATCCTCAGTGTTGTCTGTCCCATAAATTTACAGACAAGGAATTACAGGGGTAAAGCAATTGGAGGAAATTCCAGGTGGAAAATATTTATTAAGAGATGGGAATTTGTATCATCATTTCAGCCATAAAACCCCTCAGGACATGGCAATGTCTGGTAAAAGCAATGCATGGTCATTTTTTGGATTGGTAAATGACTAGGTAGAGATATTCCTCAAATTATCCTTTTAGTACCTAGCATAAGTGCCATCATGTTCTGAGCTAAATCTATATTCAATACCCATAAAAGTTTTAGGACTTGGGCTTTGTTTGCTTTAAATAGGTTGTGCATTTTCATGCAGGTCACCTGCAGTTCAGTTGTGCCTGGCAATGAATTTTAAATATTTTACAAGTCTGTAAATCTGTTGGTAAATTGATGCAAACCCAAAGCTTTTTTTTCACAAATCTTTAAAGTAAGCCCCCACCAAAAAAAATAATAATTGTTCCTGTCCTCATTACACTGTATCTTCTTTAAAAGCTGCCCAGCTGCCTCTGCAAATTTTGGGTTGGCTGGTTGCTGCCTCTGTGCACATGCAGAACATCTCCTTTCACCCCTATGTACAGGCCATTTATTATGTTCCCACAACTTGATGATCTATAGCAGAATCCTTAAAGAATTTACCATCCTGAAGAATATTCGTGTAAGTTTTCTTTATAGCTCAGAAAGTAAATAAAGCCTATATATATATATATATATATATATATATATATATATATACAATAAATAAAACCAGAAGCTACTATGGTGTATTGTAGAAAAGGAAAGAACATGCTTTGTCTCATGAGTTGGTATTGCCCCCCTTCAACCTTAGGTAGTTCTTAGGTGAGGTTAAATAAATTCTCATGGGAAACAGCCGGCTGTGTTTTGGGTGCGACAAATGTAAATAGCAGCTTCATGTTAGCCACTTGTGTCCCCTCCATCTCTACAGGGGTTAGAGAGCAGTCTGTGATATCACGCTTTGAGCCCCATTCTCCATGAACACTTGCTTGTGCAAGGGAGAAGTTTCATTTACAGACTCTATGCTTTGGTAAATAGAGGAGGGGGGTCTCCCCTTCCCCAATTAGTGTTGCAACTTGTCCAGATCAATGTCGGGTTAAACTGAGCTGCCTACTCAAGTGGTGGGCGTTGCATTTATTAAAGAGATGGTGGGAGCAAAGAAGGGGGCTCCTTCTCTTTCAACAGGCTGGATTCTTTCAGCTGAACTGCAGTGTGCAGGAATTCTTGTGTGAAAAACAACTGGCACAATGCTTCAGTCCTAACCTCCTCACCCCTGACGGCATGGGAAAGTGCACTGCTCAGCTGTAAGTTATAGAAAGGCCGCTCTAGTCATGAGAAATGTTGATAAAATGTGAAGGAGAGATTTCCCTCCTAGGCACGTGTCATATTGCTTGTCAACCAGCTTAATTGGGGAAATTAGACTTGCCTTTAACGATGAAAGCCTTGGCGCCGCTGGCGTGTCAGAAGCCACCCCTGGGCCAGAGCGAATTAAAAATGAAAGAAAGATCATATATATATCTATTTATAATGAGCGGCCAAGACAGGTGCATCCAACATAGTTGACTATCTCATAACTTGTCTTTAACTTCAGGTATTTTAGGCAGAAATGGGACTTCTGGAAGGCGTTGTTCTGGAACTGGGGAAAAATAGGAGCTCCTTTGACCACAGAAACATTTTTTATGGCTAGACCACTAGGCATCTCCAAAACAGCAACCCTTGTGGGTTGTTTCTGGTATACAATGGCTTTTACATACCAAACATGGTCCAAGGAAGGACAACTGGCAAACAGGGTCATGGGTGCACAAGGTGGATGGGGGTGGTGGAGGTGGCTGTCCCATCTGATCCAATCCTACAGGAGAACTAATCTTGCAAAAATTGCTAAAATGAATGTTGGCTATGAGAGAAAGGTATGCATATATATATTTACACTGTTATTAAACACTATAAATTACTCTGTCATACCCACCTGTCCTGAAGACTTTTCTGATGTTAATATTAACAAACTTAGCAAGTGTTTTACAGGCACTTCTTTCCAGATCCTGATTACTATTCAAAATTATGATTTATGATTATTTGTTCAAGACATTGAAATGTATTCAGATTTACAGAGGGAATCTTGCTTAGCTGCCATTTAAAGCTAATACGTTTATCCAGAGTAAAGTACGCACGTTCTTGTTTTGTTTAGTTGTAGTGGTTGGGTTTCATTATCATTGAATGGCCTAAAACTAGTACAGGTACTCCCCAAGTTAAGAACATCCGACATACGGAAGACTCCTAGATAAGAACGGGCTTTCCTGCTCGCTCGTGTGCAGGACAGAGGCTTGAGGGGGGGGGGGTTGCATGACGTGCAGAAGAAATAATAAGGACTGAGTACTTCTGCAACCTTTTGTCACTCCTTCATGACCAAGACAAACTGCAGTTGTTTTTTTGCATATCAAAGCACAGTTTGCTCCAGAAGTTGATGAATGTTTAGGCTCCATAAAGTTGTTTTCTTTATTTGCTTTGTTTTTTTTTAACTCACAGTAAGGATTTTATACAGTAACTTACACCACGCTGCCAAATAATATGTTGAGACAAACATCTGTCCTAATTGCATTTATTAAAATAATGTAACTGTTCCGACTTACATACAAATTCAACTTAAGAACAAACCTACAGTCCCTATCCCGTATGTAACCCTGGGACTACCTGTAATTGGAAGTCATACCTTTCAGTCTATCAGTATTTTAGAAGTGTTAACAATGACATTCCTTTTTTTCAGATTTTCATTATGTTTGTATAATTTGCCTACAGATTTTTTTACACTGCATCTGGTAGCCATGATTCTACTACTTTTTAAATACATGTTTTATAATATTCTGGTCAGTTTTGACCCAGGACAGGTTTGATACTCCCATATCTTTGGTTTACTTTCGTTATAGTTCTACAATCTTACACATTTAAAGATATTTTTACTTGGGGTGGATATTTGGTTTGGAGCAGGAACTTTAAGCATTCTATATGTGCCCTCCTCCACCATCAGCCCCCTGAGAAATACAGTACCTAGCACTATTTAAAACCCCATGGTATTTTTCCCTGTTTCTCACATTACCATTCAGGACCCTGGGCAACCATACCCCAGCCCTGTCGCATAAAGAAGGGAGATTGGCAGATGTGATGGAATGTGAATACAATTTTAGTGACAGTAAATATCTATATGGAGTTTGCAAATTCTCCCCGTGTCTGCGTGGGTTTCCTCCCACATCCCAAGAAAAATGCACTGAGGTTAATTGGCTTCTCCCCAAAATTGACCTTAGACTACATTAATGACATATGACTATGGTAGGGACATTAGATTGTGAGCTCCTTTGAGGGACAGTTAGTGACATGACTATGGACTTTGTATAGAGCTGCATAATATGATGGCGCTATATAAATATTACAGGAGTTTTGGAGGTATTACCAGTGCATTAGTAATGGGCAAGCTACATATGGAATGCTTCAGTTTAAAGGCAAGAAGGTGCAAGGAATACCTAAAAGTATAAATATGAATATTCTGGAGAAAAGGAAGTTGGCAGGAACTTGAGAAGAACTGACCACTAAGAGAAAGTTTGAGTTTGGTTCTATGTTGGATGAGCATATGCATTTATTTCAGCTGCAGTGCTGACCATTAGAGACCACTTTCCTAGCCAGCTCCATGTAATCTGTGTCTCATGATGATTTATTCCTCCTCTTTAATCACTGGAGTCCCATCAGAAGGGTTTTTGAATCTCAGTGGAACTTGTAATGTTTAGTTCTGAAAACACCAGCTATCATTGGCAGCTCCTGGACTTGGTGTCTGAGCACTGCATAGTACCACAGTGCAACACAATGCTTTGCATATTTAGGAATTTGTGCATGATAAATTAAAGACTGAATTTTTTTTTTTCTGGTACATTAGACATTTTCTAGTCTGCTATATGGCATGGAGTTGGATTGTCTGCTAATGAAAGTATTGTGTAATTATCACACCTTTCTGACAATAAAAATGTAACACATAAATACAGAGGAAAAAGTGAGACGTTCCGAAAATCCTACTGAGTAAAGTTCAAAGCCTCAGCCCCGCAACATCCTCCTTTGACTGCTCCTTTACTGGATAATTAGCCTGACTTGCTTGGAAAGGTTCCCTTTTGATCCATCTGATTCCAGCCTCCGGGTATAGGTGTAGATAATTATCCCTACATGTTGTGGGACTTTATCCACAGCGATCATAAATAAAGATATGCCTTGGGAAATAGTATCCCTTATAGCCTTTATACTGTTTGTCATTGTAGCAACAGAAGTTAGAGGATAGCTGGGTGTTCTATTTGAGCCCCATTCAGGACAAAAATGTATCCCAAAAAACTGAGTATCTTCTACAATCTCTATAACACTTCCTCCAAATCACATTTGTATCCATAGCACATTCATAATGCTGTTTTATAAAATTAAGTCCAGGTAGTCTCAACACGTTACTATAATATAGTCAGGCTACAAATACAGGAATTTGAATATAGTATATATCAGTGTTTTTTAACTAGGGTTCTTCCAGAGGTTAATATTTTTTTAAACAGTACCAACATATTATGTAGCACAGTACATTAGGTAGGGGTTCCTTGAGCATTAAGCAATTTGTAACTCTCAGTTTAACTGATGCCAATGATCTTTTTGGGCTCCATGCTAATGTACTGTTAGCTGTGAATAAAGTAATTATAGTAGAAGTTCCCCCATGACAAATAAAAATGGAAATTTATATACTGGCATATATAGTTATGTAAAAATGCTTTTCTGACTTATGTTATTTTTTATATAACAAATGCTGCAACAAGAGTTAAAATACCCTGTGCTGGTAGCCCACTGCAGGGGCAGATTGCTGTCATACACAGCACAGGGAGATATTGCTCCAGCGGTGTATTTTAACATAAAATAATTAATTATGAAGTTGCTTCAATATTATAAAATTTATATGAAATTTTGGAGATTGAGTTTATATATACTTTGTTATATGTGCTCACAGTACATGGAGTGCATTTCTGCAACCCTAATGCCTTTCATTCCTCCATCTCATTTTTCACCTGTTTGCACTGATGAAAGTTGATGCTAGCCGATGGGAATGCGCCCCTTTTGATTGCAAACTCGCGCACCTTGACATTTCATGGGAGTCTGCGGAAGTATGCCATTATCTCAAGAACAATAAACAAATGCTGCACGCTTTTCTAATACCTTCCCAGCAGGATTGGGTGTTGCAGTAGTAGCAGCTGGGCTCACAGGCATTCACAACCTGTGCACTTATGTACATTGCCCTGTCAAGGCTGTCATTGACAATCTGACTGGTGGCGGCTGAAATTCCAAGAGCCAGGAGCTCTTAGATGGTGGTCTAGTAACTGCAAAAATCCAGAAATAAGTAGCAATAACTCCTCAGTCACTGTACTGTCCTGCTGATCTATTCTAAAACAAAATAAAAACATATTTTAGGTAAATATTATTATACAGTATTTATATAGCGCTATAATATTAAGCAGCTTTTTACGAAGTTCATAGTCATGTCACTAGCTGTCCCTCAAAGGGGCTCACAATCTAATGAGCCCTAATCTAATTAAGAGGATTGGAGACTTGTCCTCTTCATTATCTATTCTCTTTAGGGTAACAAGAAGGCAATGTGGAGTGTAGCCACTAAAAAAAAATACTTTGTAATGCTGACCTGTAATTTTTTATGTTTGCTACAGTGACTACTGGTTTGTTTTTACAGTTCATTTCTTTACAGAATAGCTTGTAAGGGATGCCAGATATCTCTATGCATATACTGCAGTGAGACAGAAGTAAATACAGGCAGGCACCTCTGCAATGGCATAGCTTAGCCTAGTTGTAAAGCTGGAGACAAGCTATGGATTTTCAATATGTACACAGTTTTATCAAACACGTATATAGGCTTTAAAAGAAGACTTCCCTGACCTTTGTAGCTGGAGTTGCTGTAAAACTATTTTCAAATCTTTTAGAACGTTATTTCTGAAGTTGCTTGTTACATTTCAGCACTTTGTTCTCTTCCTCTTCTCGTGCATCTGGTCCATGTGTAAGTGTCACTAAAAAAAAAATTTAGGTTTTATTTATAAAAAGGGAATCTTCCTAGTCCATGTGTTTCAATGACAGTGATTGATTCCCACCAGGGAATGTTTTAAAAAGAGAACCCTTTATGTCTTACTCATAATTGATTTCTACAGTTTTTCTAAAAAAATGTATTACTCCCCAGAAATACATTAAATATTTAGCAGAGAACTAGAAATTCCTAATGCTTCTGGCTACAACTCATGCTTTACTCAGAAGATCTTCATTTGTAGCCACCCTATGAGACCTGAGACTATGAATGTTTTCACCCAGATCCATGACATAAACTCACATAAGGAATCATAGGAAAAGTAATTTGTTTTTGGCAGAAGCTGACATTGCAGCCACTCTGCTCTGTTTCTTCACCCTAAGATGAGGTCAATCCTTCAGTGGGGACATCTGTTGAGAAGAGTTCCTCCAACTTTTTGTTACCTTCTAGGAAGGGAAATCTCTCTAACGACACAGCATTACAAAAACGAATTGCCGGGATGTAAAGTTGATCTTTTGGTGTCAGTATTTTGTGACACGCTTCAAAGAAGCACGAAGGTAACTGGGTGACAAGTTATTCTGAAATTAGCCAAACACCTGAGCTGTATACCCATTCTGAGTCAGAAATGTTTAAAGTATTAGGGGCAGAAAATGAAAATACCAAGCAAGTAGTGTTACATAAAACCATGTCACTACTTTTTCCTGATACTTAGCAATCATTTCCTGGCATTGTGACTGTGCCTAGGCAACCCCATGCAAACAACTTCTTACCTGTGGAGTGTGGGATCCAAAGATATGTACACATGTGAGATAATGATCGTTGGAAAGGATCTTTCATGATCCTTTCCAACAACAAATGACTGCACGATGCATGAACCAGCACTGTACATACAGCACCGCTCTCCTCTACAGATAAGGGAGGGGAAGAACGATGGAGCGGCATCCCGCTGCGCCCTCCCTCCCTTCACTTCCGTTACGATCGTTGGTCATCCATTGTCCGTGGACCCGCCAGGACGGTCGTTCAGATGATGGACGATGAGCACTGTACACATGCAAGACTCCCGTCCGATATCAGCCCTGAGTCAATTTTGACGAGAACCATTGCATGTGTGTACCTAGCCCAAGGTACTGTGGCCTCGGACTGATAGTCTTGTGACTTTTGGTGTTGTCACTACAGTGCAGCTCAGTTCCCTTCCTCTACCACAATTTGCAGCCATAAATGGGCTCAGTGCAGAACAAGGAGCTACGAATTGGTGATGAGTAAAAGAGCAGTTGGAGGAGACCAAAAGTAATACTGGTGCCTAGTCCTTTGTGCTCTTGCCTAGTTATGAAAATAGCTTCCAGAGTTCGGATCTTTCAAATATTTCCTACTCTATCTAAGCCTAAAATACAAAGCATATTGGCTTTCCATACAGTGTGAGGGTATCGGTGCTAAACTCCTAGCTCTGTTGCTGCACACCCAGAAGATTTTCTACCTGCTGCATTCTCCATAACCCTTCATAGTATGGAGAAAAGGTGCAGAACTTTCACCGCTGAAATTCATCCTAACAGATAGGGGCATCTCTCTGCTCTCTGCTCCAGAATGTGTGAATGCAGAGCATCAGATTGGCCCCTGATGCTGCTCTTTGCCTTTCCTTTGCTGCTACAAGGTAGGTTGAAATTACCAATATGCTCACAGTTAAGCAGTTAGTAAATCTGGGTAATGGGGGGTGTAAGTGAGGATGTACCTTCTGCTGTACTTTCACCTCATTATGTCACATGCATTAGGCACTGGAACCGTCCCTCATTCAATTAGGCCACCTGCTCCCACACCCCTCTTGTCCTTATTCTGTCAGCTTTGTAAAAATGTCATAGAGGGTGAATGGTGCTTTCTGCCAGACTACTACTCCTGCATGGTGATTTTGTACAGAATCTACCAAACAGAGATGCCAATTTCAGTGATAGCAGACTAACCAGGATTCATTTCTGTTCTCCAGGAGGGGAGGGGTCAATACTAATATTTTGCCCAAATTTTAATGTAGACACCTTCACAGTGCATGCATTACCTGCAACACAAGTAAAAATCTCATTTCATAAATGTCATTCTCACCAGGGTCTAGCTTTTCAGTGTGATGTGAAAAATATAGAATTCTGCATTTTATTATCTGATTTGACCTCCATATGCGTAAATGAAAATTCTTGTAATATACAGTGAAACACATTTCCACAATTTCCATACCTTTTAGGCGTCTATGCCAGGCTTTTTTCTACCCTTTTAACATGGGGTAACTCCTGAAATAACTTTAAGTTTACAGTATATTATTGTGGTGGTTGGTGGGAAGAATGTCTCCCTTGCAGATAGCCAAAAACATCATTAGTGTCACCTAAATTGACTTGAGAAGCACAAAGTGCTCATTGCTCAAGGAACCCCTATGAACATACTATGGTTCCACTGAACACTGGTTGAGAAATGATCCAGGCTATTGAATAACTTACATCTAACATGAAAAAAATTCCGGAATATCTGTTCTAGTGACAGCTTTCAGAGGCTCCCTTTATTTTCAGGAGATTTACACATCCTTTCTGTTGTATCACTGGGTTAAAAAAGTAAATGGAAAGCAGTAGTAAAATTTGGAAATGTGTGGTAACTATTTTCACCCAAAGGTCTTGACTTAAGTTACAAAATATAAAGAGTCAAAATCCATACCAAACATGGTTAAAGGAGACACTACATGCAGGGTCCCCTGTTTACTTTCTGTCCTCCTCCTTATTAAATGCTGTAAGTACACTTGCATAAAATTGCACTTATCCCCTCTGATTTCCATGCTGCAGGATGTAATCATCCTTCCATGAGGTCTAGGAGAACGGTGAGTACTTTAAATCTCAGTAATGTTCCCCAGATTTCACCAGTTGGGAGATCCTGAAAGCAAGGTGAGTGTTCCCAATGTGGGGGAGAGGGCAAAACAAACCACAGATCTTGTTTTTGAGGTGCAAAATCTGCTTTAGGTATATGTACTGTAAAATCATGCAAATAAGCACAAAGGTTTACAGAACCTCCTCTCTCCTCATTATCCTCTAATCCTTTTTTCTTTTTTTTTTCAATGAAAGAAAAACATGATATTCAAAAGTAGTAGCATAAACTAAAACATATAAAACAGCAATACACAAAACTGATCAGACATCAAAATGAGGAAAACCCACAAGACACTAAGGGTCTATTTATAAACAAATCACATTCCAATTGATTTTTATTACAAAAGTCTGATTCCTGCGTGAAAGCTGTGTGACTGTTGTGTGAACATATTTATAAATAGACACCATTTCATTGTTTGGAGTGTGTAATGCACATTGCATTAGGACATCCCATTGATTATAAATGTCCCCTTACATGCCATAATAAAAAATGGCCCTGTTTTTCTGTACACTACAGGACAATTGTATTGTTGTAGTGTTTTCGGATGCCATTTAAAACGAATGAGATAGTAAAAATTGTATCTGCGGAATTGCGGAGTTTTAATGGCCTCTCATTGTCATCAAGTTACCGACCTTAAATACCCCCTTATTTGAGGTTTAACATGGAACATATTTATATCAATGGATGTCTTTTGTGTCTCTGCACTTTTTTTTATTCCTGAGAGAATATGAGGAAATTCTACTTTTCCAGGTAGAAATGGTCGGACAAAGCACAGCCCCCCTTTCCCTGGCATAGCCTGGAATAAGAGACCCGCACATGAACGTACTCAGCCACGTGTATTCTCCAGGTCTCCAGTGGTGCTGGCATTTACCGTACTAGTGTAAAGTTGCCTATACTTTATTCAGTACAATTAATAAAAGAACCTGTTATTACATGTCAGTAAAACATGACGGTCCTTTGTTCCTTTCTGTTTTCTCGCATGTGGTTTAATAATCACCTTGAACTAGCCCCTAATCCAACTAATGTACTCTTCATTGTGCAGCTATTAGCTATTAGGCCGGAGCTCCGGCTCCACAGATGTGAATAGGCTTGTAGGGTAACGAGGCTCGGTGCGCATACATCAAATTAGACATGTGGTAGGCCTTTAACCACATTATTACCCACTCTCATCTCAACAGCTGACAACCTTTAATAATTTATTGAATGCAAATGGTGAAACCTCCAGTCTCTTTAGGAACTGGGATCCAGTTGCCACAGTGCATTATTGCTAATTGCTGGTTTGTGTTGTCAGCGCTGGTGCAGACAGCAAGACTAGGCGCAATTATATGACTGTATGAAAACTGCTGGGATTATTTTGTTCACCCCCTCCTCCCCATCACAGTCCCTGCTTCTCCCTCCTGTGGTGGAAATGAATGGAAATCTAATCAAATCAGCAATCTCCATATGCTGTATGATGGACTGGGCTGCTCTTAAAGAAGGACTCCAGAAACAAAAGCACAATATTCAATAATATGTAAAGTAAAAGGCTGATTATCAGTCTTTTTAAATTTTCAGTGTACAGTTTTAGAAATATAACAATGATGCTGTATAGGGTGAACCTTAAGGTATCCTGTGAAGACCCATACATTTGGGTATAGGGGTTATCAGGCTCCCCGCTCTCCACCTCTTACAATGCAGTGCTGGGTGTCTTAATTTTAAAACATAACCCAAAAAAGGATGACATGAAACATTATTTTATTATTTTCCTTTTTTATTTCTCCCTGTTATATTGCCAGTAATACACTCAAAGCATTCACTAAAGAAAACCTCCACCACCCTCATCTCTATAACAAAGAGGAAACAATGATAACCGATCACAGGCAGAAGTTTTTTGTAGGCTTAACCTATTATGAAAATTTGGCATATATTGAACAGGTATAGGAAAAAATTTTTAATGGTATGTTTTATATATCCAGTTATTACAAGAAAATGGGAATTTCCAGACACTTCTTCACTGGGGACAAAACTAAATTGCGTTCCATTTACACCATATGTGCTTTGATTTGTGCTATTTCAGATATAAATGTAATATTTTACAGAAGTGGGCCAGAACCCCCTTTGCTTACTTTTGCCTTTTTGACAATAACCACCCTTGTTAAGGTAAAATCCTAGTTATGGTATCATTTAAAATTTTCTATACTTTTAAAAAAAAAAATATTTTTTTTACCCATCGGCCATAGCTTCATACCCCAAGACCAGGGAAGTTTCAGGAAAGCTTGGTGCATTTTGGTGTAATTGAGTGTGTAGGAAATTCAGTGCCCCCTTTGCCTTCCCCTTCTACAGAAATATATATTTATGTGCGGTGTGCTGATGTTATCCATCATCAATTATAACTAGCAACTGAAAGGTCAGATTTCAGCTTCACGCTTCCTGCAAACAACGCCAATATCATGGCAACAATGGACGGTATCAAACATAATTAATAAGTAATAATAAAGTACATGTGCTTGCTTTAGAAGCCTGGAAAGGGTAAGGGCAGATGTAAAGTGCCACCTTTACCTACTGCAGATCGTTTCCCAGAAATCATAATGGATGCATTCATAAACAAAAGTGATGAGCAGACAATAGGGATTTTTTTATATTCTTTAACAGAGCAGGCTCCTTAAATCCCTCGGCCAAGAAGTGATTTGAATCCTTCCGTGCACTGCTTGCTATGGCTCATTAAAAAGAAGCACCAGGTAACTCGGCATTATACAGTATTATTGTTTCTTTCTTTTTTTATTGTGCCTGGAGGTCCTCCAGATGTTATAAAGGCATCTAGTGATGTAAGGGTTAATATTTACTACCCCTGCATGTCTCTGTGTTCAGCCAATGAGGTGGCGGGGCACTGACAGCTGCAGAACAGACACTTCTTGGGTAATTAGGCCAGTCACTGTAAAATACATGGCTGGGAGAGGACATAATAATAAACCAGAAACACAAAACATAACATATGTGAGATTCAGCCGAAAATTCTTGAAGAGATGCTTCCCAAGATAAGAGTCAGCCGTCTATTATTATCAAAATTGTCCTAATTTTCCCCGGGAAATGATCAATTTCAGACATCCATAATTATATCTGTGAACTTTATGCTGCGCTGCACGTGACTACAACATGTTCAGGAATTAGCCTGCAGTCTCAGACGGTGTCCTTTCATGTCTGAGGGGTCTATTCATCAAAGAGAAATTGGACATGTCAACACTGCTCCAGCCTGCCTGTGTTTTTCCTCACTGCAGGTCTATGGTGTTTGCACAGAAGTGTACAGGGCTCGATTTCCTTCAGTTTATTGTATCTTTGTAGCTATAGACTCCCACATGCCTTGGGGGGGAAATTCGGAAACATGGTTAAAAACAATAGGCGCCTTTAAAGTACCTTGGCTCCTTTAGTAGATTCTGACATATCAAGCAAATTTGTAAATATTTCAACTTTTCCTGGTCCCCACTGTTCTTTGGGGGTTTTATTGGAATTATCAAGTGGCTGCCATCTCAGATTTCCATCTGATTCCTGATAAAAACCTCTGCTGGCTCAGAGCTCAGGTCCAGTGGGGTTAGATACATATAAAAAGATGTTTCGTTCAGTTGTGGATGCTCTGTAGGCCAGGGAATGACAAGCTGGGAGTTACTTTTACATAAAACATTTCCTCTCCAACTCTCACCCCTCTCATACACTGATCAGCCAAACCATGAAAACCATCTGCCTAATATTGTGTAGGTCCCCGTTGTGATGCCAAAACAGCTCTGACCAGTTAGGACATGGACTTCACAAGACTTCTAAAGATGTCCCGCTAATATGTGGCAACAAGATGGTAGTAGGAGATCCTTATAGTCACACTGCCTCCAACGTATTGCATCTTGTTATCTCTGCAACAATGCACACGCACCCAGCTATCAATATGATCCAAAAGGAAATGTGATTCTGCAGACCACCACTTTCTATTGCTCCATGGTCCAGTACTGACTATCAGTGCCATTGTAGGTTCTTTTTAACAGTAAATAGGTATTAGAATGGGCCCCCCGGCCAGCAACTACGCAACCCATACGTAGCAAGCAGCAATACATTGTGGGCCTGATGTATTATGGCTTTCAAAGGCTGGAGAGGATACACTTTCATCAGTGAAGCTGGGAGATCCATCAAACCTGGAATGGATTTCTTCAAAGTAAGATTTGAATTCTGGAGCAGATCCATTCCAGGTTTGCTGGATCACCAAGCTTCAATGTCGTATGTGTATCTTGTCCAGCTTTGGAGAGCTTTAATAAATCAGGCCCTCTGTGTCCTGATTTCTCTCATGACCAGCATCACATTTTTCAGCAATTAGTTCTGCAATGCATCTATTCTGAAATCTAACTAGACAGGTTAGCCTTCCCCCTTCCTGTGCACATCGATGAACCATGGGTGCATATGACCCTCTCGTTATGAATTAGTCTATGGTCCACTTTTGGTAGATACTACCCATAGCATGCCAACACCCTACAAGATCTGCTTGTTTGAAGATGCCCATATCCAATCATATATCCATCATACTTTGGCCATGGTCAAGGTTGTTCCGATCCTTGTGCTTGCCGATTTTTACAGTTTCTGGCACATAACCTTTAAACGGGGCCTGTCATCTAATTTCTTTTATTTTATACAACAAGCTAGATAGGGTAGATATTTTATATTGGTAATTATTGGTTCGTTTGGTTATAAGGTAATTTTGTTTTATTTTACCATTTGAAGGGGAGCCCCCTTCTGTCCCAACTGCTGCAGTGGTAAAGACTGAATGGGGAGCCCACAGCTTCATTGGATGCATACGTCACGCATGCACAATAAGATCAGCACTTTATTTTTACATTTTTCTGGGAGCGTGTCACCTGATGTCATGCCTGCATAGTGCGAGATCGGGTGATATAGAAATAAGAACCCAGAAAAGATGGAAGAAGATGGCAGCACCTGGTGTCCAGCCCATGCCAGGATGAAGGAGGAAGACGAGACAGTGCTGGGCTGACTTGACTAGGATCACAGGGATTGAGGGCTTTCTGCCTGTAAAGGTAAGTCGTATTTGTTTTTTTAGTGATAGTCCCACTAACTGTTCACTTTCTTATATATGTTACCATCTGACAGGTGCCATTGTATAGAGATAATAAATTTAATATACTTGTGTCAGAGATTGCAGTGTTGGCTTTTCTCTTGGTCACCCATAAGTAGGCTACAGACTTTTTTTTCTTAGAAATGATGGTTGATCAAGCACTTCAACCAGGACTTTTTTTCCCCATGGAAAATGACTACCGATAAAATCCCTTGAACTAACCTATAATGTAAATGTATAGATCAGTTGGAAGAATCCAACAAAGGTGATCAACTTTCAAGTGATGGGTCAATCATGCAGGGGGCATGAAAACAAATGTGCGGCTCTGCTAGAAAATTTTCATTGTCTACACCAAGGAATCATACGTGCTCACTTTAATGTTCTCACCTGGCTTAGAAAAATGAGAGCAATGATTGATCGCTATGGGCAAAGCTCCACTTTTCCTTCAGTTTTGATACCCAAGGTCCTATCAGCACAAGCCATAGAATTTTAGCACCTGCTGCTGTCACCACATTCCTAATTCTACTTTGTTCCTGTGAGTGTCTGACCCTCTGCTGAACTCGCAGCTGAATATCAATAGTGAATGACAAGCAAAGAGATGGAATTCTTCCTTACATTCATGTTTTCTTACAACACAAACTGTTGACTGACTTTATTCTATAATCTTATCTGCAGATAACACAGTTAAGACGTGTACATATTTTATTTCAGAAATGTTTTTTCACCAATGATTGGCTGCTTCTAACTGCTTCTTGGAAAAGGTTTTTCCCATTTTTTTTATCACAAAGAATAAATCCTTTAGCATTTGCTCGGCTGCTGGAAACACGAAGTCCACTTTCTCAGATGATCATGTTTGCTAGAAACTTAGACACGCTGTCAGCTTGTGGAAACATGAGATTAACTGTGCTGACGAGGTGAGTATCCCTATTGAAACACTCAGCTGTTGAAACTAGGGCAGGCACTTGTGCTTTTCATGCTTGGTGGCCCTTGAAAGCTTCAGTTCTCAGGATGCACATAAATAGCAACAAGTGTGCAGGTGAAAACAAAGACATTTTTTTCATGTAAGGGTCATTGCCGGCCGTCATGGAATTCTGTTGTCTGTGCTGAAATCCAAACTCTGTGTAGAATAAGATAAACTGATTTCCTTTACTGAAAGACAACCCGTGCTGAGATAAATACATGGGGTAAGATGGATGAGGCCTGGGCTAGCTTGCTGAAAAAGTGGCTTCAATATTCTTCATACATATATACAACCTAGGAGTTCAGAATTTACTTGCCACATACTTGTTCTGATCTACAGACTCAGAAGGTAATACATTTAGAGACAAAATAAGGACAACAATGGGAGCCACATTATTCCTTCTTTAAATGTTTTTACATGCACACCTACTAAGGGCTTGGAAATGCCCATTGGGCAACTCTTGGATTTAAAAATTAGGGCTCACATTCAGATGGTGAAGGCATTCAGCTCTAAACATTATTTTAGTAGTGATAAGAAATAAACTATCCATACTTATTATAAGCCACTAGAATCCAGGCGATTCAGTCAAGATTTGCTGTGGTTATTCAGAAAAGGAGACAGTCATAAAGATATGAAAAATCTCAACAAATATAAAGCTACCGAACAGCTGTCATGTCAAATGTCATGTCTTGCAAATAAAATTCCTAAATCCCCGGCTACTTTAATGACCAAGCTGGTGTACATCTCCTATAGAGGAAGCTGGAGGACAGAGATTACTCTTTCATTCTCTTCCTGTGCACAGGGTAGATGGTGTCACCAGCTGCTGGGCAGGAGGATTGGCACAACTGGCCAGTTACATGATAAGCTCTGATCCTTCTGCTATTTGCCCTCAATTAAAATATTCTTCCCTGAACAATTGCTCAATATCTTGAGTCAATGACCAGAAATTTAGTTAAATAATATAGGTACAGAGAGGGCCAGCATGACAGCCAGGCAACCAGTATTTTCAGTAGGAAAGGTCAGCAATGTCAGCCCTTTTTCTCTTAATGACAAGGTTTCTTTAAATAGGGAGTGGTAGGGCCTGAATGGCCTGTGTGCTAAGCTTTGATTCAGCTATAAGGCTTAATATTATAAAGTATAAAACTTAATGTATAAAGTAGGCTCAGCATTTTTGCTCACCTCCCAAAGTGGCCAGTTCCAGCTCCCCATCATTACTTTGTCACCACAGCTGATATATTCTCCAGGTTTCTTATGGTACAGAGTCTTCAGCTATCTTAAATGGCCTTCCATGAATGACTTTGTCCTGGCACCCATGGCATGCCAAGATTGTTGACTGAGCTGCACATGTCAAAATAAATGGTTAAAAAAAGAATGCAGCTGGCAAGGAAGAAAAAGAAAGGACAGGCAGAGTTTCTTCTGCCTGCTAGTCACCTCTTTACCTCTGCCACCTATAGGCCCCAACCTACTGCTCCTAATAGTAAATTCAGCCATGACTGTGTGAATACGTGGACCCAGCCATTGGCCTGATTTATTAAAGCCCTACAAGGCTGGCGAGGATACACTTTCAGCTGTGAAGCTGGGTGATCCAGCAAACCTGTAATGGATTTCCGAAAAGTAGATTGCTATTTGTTAGCAACTGTTTTCAATCCTAGATCAGATCCATTCCAGGTTTGCTGGATCACTTAGCTTCACTGATTAAATAAAGTGTATCTTTTCCAGCCTTGAAGAGCTGTCATAAATCAGGCCCTTTCTATACATGGACCCAGATTCCAACAAATATACAACCAAGGGCCTGGTTTATTAAAGATAAACTGTTATGGGAATTCATTCCTGGCACCTAGGTATGCCAGAATTATTTCATGCATTCATGTGCATGCATTCAACAAAGGACTGTGAAGAGCTAGGTAAGTTTGTTTTATTACAGAAAGAACATAGGCTGCCTCTTCTGCAATGTTATCTACCTGCTCTCAATTTTTATCACTTCAAGTTTCCTATATGCAAAGTTAACAAAATATGAAATTAAAAGTATTTATCTAAAACTTTTTTTTCCAAGTGAAGAACCTATAAATGCTGGACACAGATCAATGAATTGGAACCCAAAAGGTGTTGGACTATCCAGATGTGCAATGAAAACTAAATGGAGGCTCTTTCAGGGAGATGTCAATGGGTAGTTCATCCCTTTGGTGTTCACTCAGAACCAATATATCATTGTGCGTGTAGATGATATTAAATATTCTGCTAAGGATTTTTTTAAACCTATTTATTATTAGCCAGAGATCCCACACTAAATACCATGTATGATTTTATTAGGTTGCCTTTATTTTCCTGCCTTCTTCTCCTAATGAAAACCATTTTTTCCCCTTCGTTTCCTGCCCTTTGACCCCATGTCTCTTTTATGCTGTCGGCCATGTTGAGAAAGGAATCAACTTTCACACGCAAGGCTTGAGAAGTCTGAGATCAGAGAAAATGCCTCACGGTTTTCTTCAAATTTCCTCTCCTGTGTTTATTTTCAAGGAAAACCTCTACTTTTGTGGCCGGCTTAGAAACAATGTTCTCTTATTATCCTAATCACTACTGAAAAGCAATTAGTTCTTTCACCCCTCAGTGCAGAGGTTAAAGGAGGCTGGAAAGAGGGGGAGAGCCGAGGGCCACCTTCAGAAACATCCTGAGGGGGGAGAACTTTGGGACATTGTTATTTCCAAGGTATAAAGCTCCACAGAAGGCACATTGTATTCACATACCTGGTGAGCTTCTTTTACATTTATGTTCACCTGCTGTCGCTGATACAAGATTTCTTTGATATTTTACCCCCAGAGATAAAAGAATCCATAAAAGATTAAGCATACCACGCTATGACAAAAGTATCATACCTGTGTTGTGGGCATTTGGTCTTAATGCTAAACTTCGTTTGTTACACTCTGATTTAGGTGCATTCTATGAGCTTTTCAAAGTGTGCACAAAGTAAGATAGAACTCACCTTATTTTCTGGCTGTGGGACATTCAACAGCATTTAATCCTTTCTGTCTAGCTTTACTATTATTATTATTATTATTATTATTAATAATAATAATAATAATAATATTAATAAACAGGATTTATATAGCGCCAACATATTACGCAGCGCTGTACATTAAATAGGGGTTGCAAATGACAGACAAATACAGACAGTGACACAGGAGGAGGAGAGGACCCTACGCTGAAGAGCTTACAATCATTTTATTAATTGTATGTCAGCTCTTTCCATTTTGCAAGCTCAGCATTATGGGCCTGATTTATGAAAGCTCTCCAAGACTGGAGAAAATGAACTATCTTGGGACAGTCTGGGTGATCCAGCAATCCTGGAATGGATTTCTTACAAATCATTTGCTTATTTAGCAAATGTTTTCATTTCTAATTAGATCCATATCAGGCTTGCTGGATCACTTTCTCCCATGATAGTCTATCTTCTCCAGTTCTGAGGAGCTTTAATAAATCAGGCCCAATATGTAGGTGTTGCCACCACTTCCAGTTATCAGGAAGCCATGTATAGGACATACTGGCTCATCCCTCTAGAAATGATCTGCCTGCAGGGTTCTCCCTAGCTACCTTTCAACCGGGTGCACCACCCAGCACTTTTCATCCGGTTGTTTTTGGGTAGTTACTGAAAAGTCTGGACACAATACAGGGGCTGCCACACGCCTACAATTTCTTCCTGTCCAGCCTAAGACAATTTCTGGGTTGAACATTATGCCTGCATTGCACAGAGTACAAAGGCCTAGTTATGATGTCATGGAGTCTAAAATGGGGAATGTAAAGGAAAAAAAACTTTTTGAAATATTTTTCTAAGCATTTTGATCAATGGAGAAACAAGGAACCAGAGAACTTAAAATAAAAACAAAATAAATGTCACAGCTTTCAAGCAGATAGATAAAAAGATATCTGTACTTTTATATATACATTGTTTCTTTGAAACGTATCTGGGGGTATGAAGCAGCTTTGTTACCTCTTCCCCCTGCCTTGTGTAAACATTCCATTGTTTATATTTACCTGTCGGTGTCAGCACTATAACTGAAGACAAGGACTGAGAGGAAGAATATCTGTTTACATCAGTGGGCCTGGTTTACAAAAGCAAATGAATAGGAGAAAGAGGAATCACTATAGCCTAATTGTACGCTCCAAATAGGATCACCCAACATTTGTGATGCCTGAACTTCTAACTCCCATTCTCAACCAGGGGTCCATGGATCCCTATGGTTCCTCCAGAGGTTGGTATGGGTTCCTTGAGCGTTGGCTCACTTACCTCATGTGTGATGATAACCTCATAGTATCATTGTCACTTGGAATAGTCAGTAGGATGGGAGCTTCTTTTATCTATCTGTAAGGAGGACGTTCTTTCCATGGACCACCAGTATAAGGCAAAAATCAAGGGTGTGTACAGCAGTCACCCAATGTCATTTACCAATCTTCGGTGGCAGATAGCTAAATGACTGCATAGTGACCTTACTGTCCTAAACCCCAGAAGGAGTTGAGGGGCACCAAACGCATTCAATTTTTTATGTATAATACCTTTTTATTGAATGATAAACAAGAATTTAATAACACATCATAAAAAATAGAAGAATCAGAAAAAGAGAAATACAGTATAAAACAAAAGGGCGGAACAAAAAGACAAAATAGCACAAAACACAACCTTTCATTTCTCATCCAAAAACACAAAGGTAAGTACACTTTTCCTTATATGTACACATATTTACAGTTAATATCTGAAAACCGATTTAGTTCAGATAAGCTTGGATTGCAGGAGGGTTTTTATAATGGGTCCAAGAGTACCATGACATATCTTTAGAACCATGTATTTCCCATATTATTTGAGATTCCATAGCTTCAAGTTCATTCATTTCACACATCTATTCAGCAATAGTGGAAGCTATCGTAGAGCCTTAATGTCTAGCTATTCCCCTCTGGCCTGCTATAATAAAATGTTGAAGGAGACCTCTTTTTAATAGCTTTATAGTAGCCAGGTAACATAGGCAAGAGTGTGATATTCGGGTGCAGTTGAATATTCGGTCCCATAATATGATTGTAGATTTTAAATATCTTATCCCATTAGCTTTCTATTTCTGGGCAGGAGCTCCAGATATGAAGCATAGAGCCCTGGGGGTGATCACATCTCCGGCATTTTGCTGGGTATGTAGAATCAAACTGATGGATATCCATGGGGCATCTATACCCCCTACTAAATAATTTGTAACATCTCACCTGGTCTTTATTAGATCCGGACAATTTATGTATTACATTTTCGGATTTTTACAGGCTTTCTTCTGTAAAAGAGAGGCCCAGATCTCTTTCCCAGCATCTTTTTAAAAGAGGGATGTTCCTGCCTGTGTTCGCTCAGTAAAATTGTACAACCCATGTACAACCTTAAGCTACATACACACGTGCAATAATTGTCGTTTGATCTTTCACGATACTTTCCAACGACATACAGCACCGCTCTGCTCTATGGAGAAGGGGAAGGGGGAGAACGACGGAGCGGCACCCTGCTGCGAGCTCTCCCCCTTCGCTTCCATTAAGATCATTTGTCGTCCATCAACCTTGGATCCACCAGGATGGTCGTTCAGACAATAGATGACAGGCACTGTACACATGCCAGGTTCTCATCCGATATCAGCCATGAGACGAATATCAGACGAGAACCATTGGACGTGTGTATGCAGCCTTAGTCACTTGAAACAGAAGCTTTTCAAAAGCTCTTGGTCATCTGTTAACATTAGATATAGGGTTTAGGAAAGTCACATAGCGTTGTATTTGGCGATAGGCTCACCATGCAGTACCCTGAAGATCCTGAGGGATATCTAGATCAGGTAATAGAGGTAATTCACTGTTTCTTTCCCTAATTTCCCCAAGTTTTTTAAATTGAATTTTCTTTCAGTTGTTTTAGAATGTTTGGGATTACCAATGGGGAGTGCAAGTGAGGACTGAACATATGGCAATACAAGTAAATATCATGCATGTCCAACAATGGGGCAATGTTGAAAGAGTGCTTTGTATTGAACTCCTCAATCATTCCAATGATGACAGTCAAAGGGTATTGGTAAAACCCATTGGCATCCTTTGTGATCCATTTCAGACCCTTCTATAGAGATGGGATTCAACAATTTATTTTGATGTCAGTCCAGTGGTTCCTGAGGAAGCAGAATTTGCGAAAGGTGTCCAATATATTGGGACTGAATTTGTACATTGACACATTTGTGATAAAGACATTTTTCAGATTTTTAATGTTTACTTAAATTATTGTTTTAGAAAAGATTTATGTGACACTGTGTTTTGTCTATGAAAGATGCCCTGTAAATCAGAACAATAACTTTTGAATATATTAACAAGTACTTGTAAGGCTAATATATTCAAAAGGTATTGTTCTGATTTACAAGACCAAGTGGAGTCAGGGACACAATGAAGGAATTGCACTGAGAAACTAACCTGCCGCTTATAAGTCCCAGCAGACTTTGTTTGCTCCCTGGTTGACATGACATGCTGAGATTTGCTATGGATTTTTCAGCACTGCCCCTCAGTGAGACAATTATTAATGGGGTAATCTGGATAATGTGGCAATGTTGGCAATATAATTTTAAACTGTATTCCTCATTTAAGTAATACCTGGTTATCCAGCCATTAGAACATCTGTCCCCTAACTGTACTGCTGCTGTATCATATGCCCCTGATAGAGACATTGCACAGGTATGATCCACCATTCTCATGAAGTCTGTCCTGATAAAGGTATGTATCATTATTGGAGTGAATGCATATCAATAGTTATGCCGCGTACTCACTTCTAATTATAGTCGTTGAAAAGGATCTTTCATAATCCTTTCCAACGACTAGCACTGCATGATGCATGAATGAGTGCTGTACATACATCACCGTTCTGGTCTATGGAGAGGGGAGGGGGAGAACGAAGGAGCTGCACCCCGCTGCTGGCTCTCCCTTCCCTTGCATTACGTTCGTTCATCGTTCATCGTCCCTGGATCTGCCAGGACGGTCGTTCGGACGATGAACGGCGCACGCTGTACACACTTCTCATCCGATATCAGCCCTGTGCCGATTATCGGGTGAGAACCATTGGAAGTGTGTACGAAGCTTTAGTGTCTGCAAAGAGATTGCAGGAGATGAGCATCAATGAGATGCAGTAATCAGTAAAATGCTTTATATTTAAAAAGGGACGTTATTGAACGTACACAGTGCTTTAGCAAACTAAATGTAAGTCAGTTTTTTGGATACCGAACGTATTGAGAGATCTCAGGGACAGGTTTCTGTCAAAAGCTCCCAAAGTTAAAACTGCATCTGCATTATTCCCCTGCTCTGCAGCACTTTGTTCATGTAACAAAATGACTTTATAATGAACATCAATACTGGTAACAGTGCTGAATTAAGGATTGAAAAGCATGAACCAGAGCTTCACTTTCATGATTTGATTTTTATGGCTTCAGGAACCTTCACAGAGATTATTCCAGTAAACAGACATGCTCAGGGTGTTCTTGGTAGCGGGTTTTATATAAATAGCTCAGATTTAACATTTAAAACAAGACTGGGTTGTTTTAGGAAAAACACACTGAGCCTAACTCTATGGCATTGCTTAGAAAGCTGTGTGATACATTTAGATTTCATTAAATATTTATTACACATTTTGGACATTTTGGACAAACTGACACCCTAGAGGGCAAGGTGACATTGTCTCAGGGGAAGGCACCCCCACATCTGATATTTTTATATTTTCTGGAAGTGGTAAAGCAAAACTAAGAAAACACTTTAAAGCAGAACTCTAGAAAAAAAATTACAACCAGGCAATGTCTCTTTTGCCAGATCGCAATGTTTTATTCCACTCACCTGTCCTCATTACATCTTCATTACCATCTTCTTTCTTCTTTTCTTCCTGGTTCTTGGTCATCAAAACTTTCCGGGCTGGAATGATGATGTAACTCATGCGCATTTGCATGGGAATTCATTCAGTCCCTGCTACCCTGAAGGTCCTAGGATACCCAGAACATTCCCAGCATGATGCACTGAGCTTCCCTTTCTACAATTAAGACTTGCCTGAAATTTTCAAAAAAGAATTTTATTTCCACTTTAATCTCCTGGGCAGTTCATTTCTGTTTCGATTTATATCTATAAAAGCGGTACATTGTCTTTCATGAAAATGTATTTTACATTGTAGGCCTGTAATTCTTAGGCATAACTCACCAAAATATGTACAATATTTAATAAATTTAATAATAAACTTAAAATAAAAAAAACACAAAAATCTGTTAAAACAAGGCTGCTTAAATAAATAAATCAAAAATACTGAAACCTGTAATATAAATGTACAGCAGCATATATAATATATATATATAATACAATTATATATATATTATATGAGGATTTCTTTGTATTGGACTCAATACAGCTTTTTTGTATTGAGTTCAATGCAAAGGAACTCAATACAAAATTATATATATAAAAATATAATGATTGCTTTGTATTGGATCAATACAGGTATTTTGTATTGAATCCAATACAAAATAAATTGAAATTCCCACCACGCTCCCTCGCACGCACCAACATCACCGGGAACTCCCGGGGAACATCAGTGCTTTCTCTGGGGGAAGATCAGAGGTAGAGGACACGGCCAGAGGATGGGACCCGACACGCAGGACTCCGGAGGACGCTGGTAGGACAAGGTAAGTGTTTATTTTTTATGTTTTCAGCTACCCTAAGTGTGGCTCTAAGTTACCCTTTTCAGCAGGTTTTTTTCCACCCCGAGCCACACTTGGGGTTACCGCCAGAGAGGGTAATAATAAGAGGTGCAAATTAATGCTTATTGCATCATGGTCCATTGGACAAAATTTTTATTGATTTTACTGATCACCCATATTTGTGAAAATTGGTGATCAGCATGGGCAGCCAAATCATTATCATGGATAGGTAAATTGTAACACAAGGAGCTGGGATGAGGGTGATCAGACACAAAGATCAAAGCTACATACACATGTCAGATTAGTGTCTCTGGAAACAATCTTTCAAGACTTTTCCATTGACAGATGAATGAACAAGTATCACTCTGTTCCATGAAGGGGGGGTGATGAGTGAGTGGCTCCCCACTGTGCTCCCCTCCATAGAAAAGCACAGTTGTCATTCCCAATCGGTTGTTCATCAGCCAGCCCCAGAGGAGATTGATGGACAACATTGGGGATCGCTGTTTACATTTTCACCTGGGAAGAGCACGACTATTCATCTTGGGAAACAATTATCTGCATGTGTACAAAGCCTAAGGCCCCTTTTTCTGATTTGCAGTGGAAAACTATATGAATAGATACACCCAAGAGGTTAGCAACTGGTATGCCAACCTCTATGCCCCCAGAAGTTTTAGACCACACCAGAGGTCAGTGCAATTGCATGAGGTGCCCTTGTGTTTGCAGTGCTGGTGGGGTTCTTCCTCCAGAGGAGGAAATGCAACTGAATGGCCAGAAGCTACATGTCACTTCCAGGTACCATTCTGCAATCCTCTAGAAAACACAACCATGTGCAATAGGTTGCACAATGTCGTTCCCAACCATTTCCATACAGTTGAATGTCTGGTACAACGGAATGTTCCATACAGTTTAGTGTCTGGTACAACATGCCGGTTCACCACAAGTCTGCAGAGACCAACAAGAGTTCAGTGCACTCTAGTGAGATCATTTGAGAGATGATTTGTCACTGATTATTATAGGTAATTGCACTTTGCATACTGCTTCAGTAATTGCAGTACAGCTATGGATTTGGAAAGGCGCACAGGTATATTTGTGCAGCATGGTAGCAGCTCCTTAACATATAGTAATTGTAATTGAAGCCTGAATGGTCCTTTAAGATTCTATTGTTTTCCTAATGAAAGGTTTTGTGCTTGTTAATGTTTGTGTTGTTAGCATGAGAGAGCGGGGCACTGCTTGCCCACATGTACCTTGTGGAAAAAAAAAAACTATATTGCTAAGTGACTTTCCTCTGTTATCCACATACACACAATTAGCTGTCAGGTGCACGGCTCTGAAAGCGCTGGGCAATTTCCAGATTAGTTCTAATTGCAGGGTGGGCTGACACATCAGCCAGAGGACCCTGTATTAAGTGTGCTGCCAGGAACTGTGCCCCTTAAGAGTGCTCGGGAAGGAGGGAGGGGGTGGATGGCGATGGCTGGCTGTCTCCAGACTGCTGGCAGTTTGACTGTGGCCTAAAGTAATGGAGCTGGCAGGGTGGAATCAATTACTGGCCAATGAAGATTTTCCCACAGGTCGAGGCTTGGGAAAAAAGGACGTTCCTGCTGCCTAGACAGCTGGCATGGCCTGTCCACTGGGAAAAACGCCTGTAAAAGAAGAAAACAAGGGGACAGCTCACAGTGATAAAGTAGTGGCAGACTATAAATTTTCAAGAAAAAAAAAATTGGCAAAGGTTTCCAGGTCCTTTACCTCTTTCTTTGTCCTTCCCAGCTTCCTGCGCTATACCAGCTTTGTGTGGATTGAAGGAAGCAAGTGACATTGTCAATAGCCCGCCCGAGACTGGATCATCAAGTATAGTGTTTCATTTCTATAGTGCTGGAAAGGCCCAGTTGAACAGTCAGTCAGTTTAGCTAAGAGCGATTGTGTGTCAGCCGCAGAATTGGAACACACAGCCCTTGAGAGTAATTTACAGAGGTCAGGGAACATTTTAACCCTGTTCTTGCTCAAGGAGCACAAGCAACAGAACCTGACGTGTACAGATTGAATGAAGATGAAAACAGGTTTCAATTAATATACCACAAATTGTTCTAGGCAAACTTTATTTCTGCTTATTGCTGCTTTCAGAAACATACCTATAATGTGCTCATTTTGTCTCAGGGCCCATTCACACCTCTCCGTCCTGGTGCAATGTGTTAAAGTGCCTTCCTATTCAAATTCATGGGATGTCAAAGTAACTGAATGGACTACAAATTGGATGCACACTATTTTTGTGGAACACCAGATAGGACGATACTACCAGATAGGTGTTACTAAGAGTAGTAGTGCACTTCATCTGCATTGGAATAATGTGCTGGAATTATTAATAAATGATGGCACAAAGCACCCCTGAACATAACATGCGTTAACATACATTGTGGTGACATTCATGGACTTTAGGCTGAACCTGTGTTTTGCCAAAGCAGGGCAAAACAACAGGTCCTCTTAAACTTACCTCTAACCAGCATCTCTCATTTAATTTCCTTTACCCCCCTCCTCCCGCTATTTTATGGAAGGAAAGTTGCATGGAAGCTATGAGTTTCCAAAGAACATACACAGGACCATGGATTTCATGATTAACAAAGCTGATTGGTCCAGTACTGTAACACCGTAAGAGTGAATCACATGCTCCCCCATTGGTGGAAACTTGCATATTTTCTTTAGCTCCTGGATGGCAGTGAACAGAGTGGTGCAGGAGAAGAAGAAAAGTGAGTATATGCAAAAGAGGAGTGCGGATTAAAGCAAATATGTTACTTAGTTCTGTATGGGCAAATCACAGGTTTGGGAAACCTCAGCCAAGAGAAATGCAAGCTATTGCTGTCATCCTTCTGATGATGCTAGGCGCCTGGCTATCCCAGACCTGCTTTTACAATCCCTTACCCAGAACAAGCATGCAGTCAGTGATGGCAAAGCATAGCCAAAATTCCTGCTCTGTACGCTTGACCCAGGTCTGCAAGTCTATGAAGAAACCCTGTCACCAGACCATCCATTTCAGTACAAGTCTTCCTAATAAATTATATGTGAATTTAATGAATTTTAGGTCCATTTTTCCTGTAAAGCTTCTGTTGTGTAGACATCCAAAAACCCTGGCGCTGCTGCAGGGAGCAACCATCCTTGATGCCCTGGTCATGGCACCCGACAGTTAATAGTTTCCCCTAGAAGAGGTAGGAGCCTTGCTGTGGTATAAAGAAGGGGTCTGTGCTAAGAAATTGACTCTCTTGGAGTAGTCAAATTATTTTTTCTTTAGGTTGATGACAAGGTCACTAAAAGTACTAAGCATTTGTGTCAATGAAATGGCTGTGAAGCTAGGATTTTCAGAATAAGAACTCGGCATGATAATCTAAGCACTTTCCTTTAAAGCCCAAATCAAATTTCAGTTTATGTCAGATTTTTACTATCTAGACATCTCTTGTCTGTATAGAAAACTATGTGGTTCTACTGGGTACATGGGGATATTGATCTGAAGAAGTCAGCGGAAGGATGTTAACATGAGCCTTCACAATACAATCTGGCTGAGCATGGAGCTTTGGGGAGTAAATAGCAAAAGACTTTATAATACAATTGAAAGTTCAATTGTATTAAAAGATGCTGGAGAAAAACTACTGGGTTCAGGACAAAGGCTGTGTACACGTGTTCAATGGTTAACGTTGGAAAGAATCTTTCACGAACAATGCATGAATGAGCACTGTACATACAGCGTCGTTCTGCTCTATGGAGAGGGGAGGTGGAGAATGATGGAGCGGCACCCCGCTGCACTCTCTTCCCTTCACTTTCATTACGATCATTTGTTGTTCCTGGATTCACCAGAATAGATCCATGAATGAAGCGCACTGTACACACGGCAGATTCTCGTCCGATATCAGCCCTGAGGCAATTATTGGATGAGAATTAGCTGATGTGTGTACGCAGCCAAAGTCTTTGTATGGTGGTTAGATAGGTTGACTTAAAACAGTTGCAACTGGTGGCAAGATTGTTAAAAATGAGGACTCATCATAGCAAATTCATCAAGACATATTAACATAGCACAGTCTAAAACAATGGCCATCAGAATGGTCCTTCCTTATCCAAGGGTTATGAAGAACTTTAACATAGGCCATGGTCATTCTAAACAAACAGCAAACACCCAATGTTCCTGGCACTGTTCTCCTATGTAGATGCTACTTTCTAAAGCAGTCACCTTTTATAATCAAGTCTTTAACCTCCCTAGCGGTTCATTTCTTTCCGGTTTTATATGTCTAAAAGCGGTACATTGTTTTTCATGAAAATTTATTTTACAGTATAATATAACAGTAAGAGTATAATAAAGTTTGAAACACATAATCATGTAAAAAAATAATAAATTGAATAAATAAAAATATATATATTTAAAAAAAAAATTTTAAATTTTTTTTTTTTATTTAAAAAAAAAAAAATACATATTATACTTATACTATTATATATACTGTAATAAATGTTCTTGAAAACAATGTACTGCTTTTACACATATAAATCCAATATATTGCATTCAATTCAGTTATTTTGTATTGAATGCAATACAAATGGATTTTGAATTTCCCGCCCCGCCCGGCTGGCGAAATACACACGCAACAACGTCACTGGAACTCACCGGTGACTCGGTTGCAGAAGCCGGCCAGAGGAAGAAGATGGAGATTGTGGCGAAGGACGGCGCGGGGCGCCTGCAGATCAGGTAAGGCTGTATTTACTTCTACCTTCCATAGGTTTACATACCCCGAGTGTGACTCTGGGTTACCGCTTTTAGCAACTTTTTTCTACCCCGAGTCACACTCGGGGTTAACGCTATGGAGGTTAAAAAAGTGCAGATGAACAAACCCCATTTAGCATGTATAAAGTTTAATATAGTGGTCCTATTAATCAAAGAATTGTATCATAATATTTCTGCTGTCATCTAAGCATAACTATGTTTCAGATCAATGCTTTGTCTAGTCTGGGCTGTAACTTGCAATAAAAGAGTTTGATTGCTAAGACCTCCGTTTATGAATTTTTGATCTACTGGCAGGGTCCCCTATCTTCCTGAGGGCCAGGGCGGATGGCACGAGGCAAGCTTTGACAGACCAAACAAACCAAGTGAAGTCAGTATACACGGGATTATCACTGTGATTACCATAACAGACCCATTATGGTAACCATGTGACATTATTATAAACAAAGGTTTAGGGTTACAATTATCTTTAGGTTTAGCATTAGAGATAGTGATTGGAGTAGGATTACCATTACAGTTATCTCTTTTGGCACACAAACAGGTTAAGGGATGTTTTCTGCTGCCCTGTATATTTTATGTTTGGAAATACATCAGTCCCATATACTTAATGTACTTGTTTTTCCAATATCCAGAACAGTGGCTGTGGTTTATAGCAAGGGTTCCCTAAAGACCTAAAAGTTTTTTCAATGGTTTCCCCATGTTAAATGTTCTCAGTTAATGTGCAGATAGTTTAGTTCTGCTGCAATGGGTAATCGCTTACTCGTGAAATCCATAGACCTGTGTATATTTTACAACACTCAGACATCCCTGCCCTGTGCAATGCGTGACTGGGACATGGCCAGATAATGTGACATGGACAGATCCTAAGATGATGACTGTTGAATGGTTTTTGATCCTTACTAGTCCTCACTTTGAATCAACAACCGATGTTTTTTAGTTGTTTTCAGGTCCCAGGTGTCTTTGCACCAACACTAATCTTGGTTGGTCACCCGGACTATTGGAGCCATCACAATGGCTAAGGTAATTAATAATCGGGTCAAACACAACCAAACAGATGACTTCTTATTTTTCACATAGCATGTTCTTCCATTTGGTGTTTGTGCCCCGCACATATTAGTGACATGCGGTTGTCTTTACCTTTGCACAGATCCATAACTTGTGTATCTCTGAATCCTGTTTTTACAGCCAAGAAACCAAAACGTTTACACTGCCAAGAGCAGGATTCGTATAGTGCTGCAATCGCTAGGAAATGGCCACACAGGGCTGCTGGTTTGCCAAAGTCGAGGTCATTCATCTCTTTTACTGGTAACCTCTAGCACCCATGTGCATGCAAATGTTTACAGAGATAAATCCAGCCCTGTTTTGTAGATAATCTTTGGAAAGTAGGTCACTGCGTATTTTCAGATGAATAATTTATATGAGAATACATCATGGTGATTAATTTCTAGCACATATAGTTATAAAATAATTTTTTATTTAGGGATTATTCATACTTGTGATTTTTTGTGTGTTTTTACATTTTGTGCTTTGCTCCTAAAGCAACTAAAAAACTAATTTGTTGTGCCCATCAATGAAAATTGAAATGCCATTAAAAATGAATGGCACAACATTACAACCTGCTTACACTGTATGCACCAAGAACTGTGAGAAGGGGACTTGTCTTAGGCTGCTCACCAATAAGCTATAATGAATATACTGGCACCTTATGGATGCCTTCTAATACACAATAGCATTGGTTTATTTATGATACATGAATGCAGATTTGTTTTTAGCATTCTAGTTTTTTTTTGGGTGAATGATCTTAAAGTAGATGAGATCTCGGGGGAATGTTAAGATTGCTTGAGATAGGCCTGGTGCTTTTTTAAAGGTCATTCTAGAAAACATTCCGTATTCCTATAGCTGCTCTACCATGCTGTCCATTAACCTGGGAGGGGCCAAATAAAGTCAGTGTACACTAAAGCTACGTACACACTTCCAATTATTATCGTTGGTAAACGAACGACGAACGATCCTGCAAGATATATGCGAACGATCGTATAGCACCGATCCTGTACATACAGATAACGACAAGATCGTTCGCAGATATTGTACACACGATAGATGCGATCGTTTGAACGATACAGGAAGTGACGTGCACCACAGGAAGTGAGCGAACGTTCGTTCACCGCGCATGCTCAGACCATGGACGATCAATGAACGACCGTACACACGATAGATGGTCAATGATCGTCGCCCAATCCGATCCGCCGGTCCAGTCGTTCATTTCCAACGACTATCCTCGTTCGTCGGCGTCGTTGGTTACTTTTTTTACGAACGATTTTTGCCCAATCGATCGTTCGTCATTCGTTCGTCGTTCATTTCCAACGATAAAAATTGGAAGTGTGTACGCAGCTTAACACTAACTAAAGCAATGTGATAACAAGGAGAGGATAAAGCTGTAGTGACAATAGTACAAGAGGAATATAGGTGACCACTCAGCATGGGCACATCTGCAGGATATGAATTAGCTATCCCATACAATAGTGTACCAGGATGGCAGATTTAGGTGAAGTCTGGATGAAGTCTGATGGGGACACACTCATCCACTGCAAAAAAAATTTGGCTACTCTGCGATTCACAGGAATGTTCCCAGAAGGGCAGCAACAATATTCTCCCCTAGAAGCTGTAGGCAGAGGACATGGAGTAAGGTAAGTATAACTTTATTTTTTTTCTTAACCTTTTAAAGCTATGTACATACATCAGATAACAGTATGACCATTCGATAACATGACCAATTATCTTGGGAAAAAATCTGCCATTTGTACAGCGGTTCCCCAATGTTATTCATCAACCCACCATGGCAAACTGATAAATGGCTGATCGGGGAAGACTGCTGTGTGTATGGCACTTGTTCATTCATCTGTCACTGGAAACAATCACGAATGATCATTTCCAGTGACAATCACCGGACGGAGGAGCTGATTTGGGAAGGAGACCCAGACCATGTAATCAGACCTTCCATTTTAGGTCCACGTGCACACATGTGTCCAACCCTATGCAGTTTATGGAAAAGCGTGCAAGGCCTACAATAAATCCCAGTAAAAAACCTTTGCAGTCCACACATAGCTTTCTCCTGCTGATCTCTTTTACATCTGCTGCCGCTCCTCAGCTTTATGTGCCTCTTTCTTAGCGCTCGCCAGTAAAAGGCCTCCAAACAAAGGTCCCTTTACAGGGGCTGAGTGACAGGTATAGGGTGTCTACTGTAGGCAACCAGGACACAGGGGGGCCCATGGAGAAATGGTGGTGAGGGGGGGGGGGACAGGTCACATGAATGTTATTGCCACAGACAGCCCCCAACCCCTGAGCGATTGACATTGTAAGTCTATCCACAGAGGTTGTTTGAGGGGAGCCTGTCAGATTGACAGTGTAAATGTGTATCACACACAGCCTGGGACAGAGGAGACTGTCGGCGGGTGGGAGAGCACTGGCTGCGTGTTGGTCACACGGAGATTGAATTACAACTGAATTAGATCAGAGCTGTGGGAAACGGCACCTCCTAAACACACACACACAGAGGAGAGGCGGGGGGGCAGCTGCACAGCAACAGGCTGGAGCTAGAGGCTATCCTCATTACCGCATAGCTGTGTGCAACATGCAGGCCGAAGCCTGCACACTGCCACAATTAGTGCTGGAGGGGACCGGGGCCTACAGGGCTAACTCCTTACATAACATGAAATAAAAGGCATGTTTCTGAAAAAAAATAGCACTTCAACAATCTTCCCGTAAGATAATTGTGCATTAAATGTAATAAATGCATGTGTTTACCTTCCTTGTGTGGATGTCCAAGAACCCCCGGGATTTGTCACTGGGCGCCGCCATCTTGGATGGTATCCTAGCAACCCCACAATTGTATTATACTCTATAGCAGTGGTCACCAACCGGTGGTCTGCGGAAAAATTTGGACACTCTGCAAAAAAAATTTTCATCTGTCACGGCAATTAAAACCGCTACCCGTCTCAGCTTGAAATAAAAACTGCTCTCAGTCTTGCAATAAGGTCAATGGAGCCAAAAATCCATAAACTTGTTTTAAACAAGCAGAAACAAATGTCACACTAAATAAGCTTCAATTATTTTGTAATAATTAAATTAACTTTAATAATTGTGTTACACCTAAGCAAACTTCAAAGATTTTGTTATGATTACATAAGCATTTATATTTTGTTATATTTAATAGGTGCATTTCATAATAATAAAATGGAAGTTCTCTGATCATTATTTTACAAATGTATTTATCTTTATAAAAAAAAAATCATAATAATGGTCCACGGGATTTAAAATTTTGAATTCAGTGTTCCGTGAGGTCCGAAAGGTTGGCGACCGCTGATCTATAGTAGCCTATCCCGACATTTTATTTTACCATGGAGGAAGCCTTGATCTAGTTGGAGGTCTTGATGAGATGGTTCCTCCCAATGTCTATGCCTATTATTAGAATATTATAACACTCCATTATTGTGCTGATGGAGTCCTTCTGTATACCCATTCCAAGAAGAAAACAATACTTGTTCTGTTTTTTGTTATTTATTATTGTGGAGTTTTGGTATTGATTATATTGTTGCTAAATTATTAAAAAAATAAATTTAAAATGATCAGAGCTGCACCCCCTGATACATTATGGTGACCCAATGGTTGGAGACTTTTAAATAAAAGGATAAAGCATGGGGATTGTTTAGTAATCATAAAAGTAAATGAATTACTATCATGACCAGAAAATAAACAGGCACAGTGTAGTGACCGCTCACATTTGTGCCCTGTGAATTGTATACATATTGATGATCTGTAGTGGATTTCCCCAGCTCTCTGCACCAGCAATGTGAGTTACCAAGCAGAGATATCTGCACCCCATATCAACATGCCTGGGAATGTCATATGCAAAAAAGAATTGGGCCTGATTAATTAAGGTTCTTCAAGGCTGAAGATGATAGACTATCATGGGAGAACCTGAATGTATCTGGTCCAGGATTGAATACATTTGCTTACACATAGCAAATGACTTTAAGAAATCCATCCAAGTTTGCTGGATAACCCAGGTTCACTTATCAAAGTATTTCTTCTCCAGTCTTGGAGAGCTTTAATAAATCAGGTCCATTGTTACCTTCCCATGCAGGCTCCCTCACAGATCTTTGCTCCTCCACATCTGGTGAGAATACTTGCCATAAAAAAGGGGGCAATGTGACCGGCTCCCCATAACCAATGAACAGTTGTTACTTGCACCACAGTATCGGATCAAGACGCTTCAAGGAAGCCCAGGTAAGGTGAGTATATAGGGGTTGGTGGATACATTTGTAGCAACACTAGGGCATGATCTAGCAAAGGAATTCTGGGCTGTTCATCATGGGGAATTATCACTCTGCAAGGAATAATAATTCACTGTATCTAATAAATGATTTGATTCCTTCCTTGTTCCTTTTGCAAAGAAAACCCAATCACATGCAAGGAAATCTGAAATACAGAATTTTTCCTGCGCATGATTGGATGGTTAAAGTCAGCAGAGCTTCATTTTATGTACTAAGTGAAATAGCCCATGCAAATTAATTTTTTGCCTTGCAACATTAACAGCCTATATTCCTTTAGTAAATCAACCTCACTGTCACTTTGACCTGCGGAAGGAAGGTGACAGCGATTGTCTAAAAATCTAGGTCCCCTGCAGCCTCTTTCCCTGGCCCCTACATAATCACAATGGTTTTGTAGCAAGTGAAGACTTTTTGGGCTTAGGGGAAAAAAATAAGCATGGGCGGACTGGAAAAAGGTTGATGCCTAATGTTAGTGCTTAATATCAAAAGTATAAAATTGATGCAGCAGTGGGAGACATTGGGGCTGATTAATCTAGGCACTTTGAGACGGGAGAAGATAGACTATTATGGAAGAA
Source organism: Pyxicephalus adspersus (assembly GCF_032062135.1). Taxonomy (NCBI): domain Eukaryota; kingdom Metazoa; phylum Chordata; class Amphibia; order Anura; family Pyxicephalidae; genus Pyxicephalus; species Pyxicephalus adspersus. The sequence goes on from NC_092862.1 coordinate 28,966,959, forward strand.
CATGGGTGATCCAGCAAACCTGGAATGGATTTCTTAAAATCATTTGCTAATATTTGGCAAATGTTTTCAATCCTGGACAAGATCCATTCTGGATCAACCAGGTTAACCCATGATAGTCTATCTTCCCTAGTCTTGGAGAACCTTAATAAATCAGCCAATTGTAAGAAGATCTAATAAAGATTGCTTACATGTGTTCAGTTCATGTGGTAGGACGTGGTGACAGGGACTCTTCATGGGCTTTAAATATGTAGGGATGTGGCAAACTATGCTTCTTATTCATTGCTTTGCTTTCATGTGGGAGAAGTTATGCACATAAGTCTGCCTATGGCTCTTCCAACAATATTTTTAGGCAAAGGCTCTTTAATTGGATGATGTCACCCAGATCAACCAGATTTCATCTCCCACTTATATTGTTACAACTGGATACATTTGTTTGCTGTTGGGTTCACTGTGCTCTGCCTGACTGCAATCTTTTTGTCTCAGTTTCCTAAGTGTTTTTCACCTGTCAACGCAGGAAAATATCCTCATTTCCTTACAGCTGCTTTAAGAAAAATAGTATTTGATTTCCAGTCTATGGGAAAGGTTAGGGACGACAGGCACGAAAAGGGCTCCAGTATTAATACTGGCACATTGTAGTAACAAGCATTGTATGGAGTAAATCAGTGTCATACTATACTATATTTGAAATGTGCAATCGTATATTATTGCTCTCTGTATTTTTTTATGGAGTTTAGTTCTGTTTTAATTCATATTTGATGGATATTCATTCACTGACTGGTCACACTATTAAGTACAGCTTGATAGTTCTCAGTTGAACCCACTTTTGCCTTCGGATTGTCCATGACATAGATCTAACAAGGTGTTGTAAACATTTCTCAGGGATTTTGGTCCATATTGACATGATGGCATCACACAATTGCTGCAGATTTGTCAATTGCACATCCATGATGCAAATCTCATGATCCACCACAAGCCAAAGGTGCTCTACGATGGCAGAGTGGGCGGGATTATAGCGTTATGATGTCACTATGGGCAGGTTCCTTCCCTTTGATTGACAACCGACTCCCCGTGCATGCGCAGTCAGGCGTCGGTAGTTTTAGTGGTCTGCGGTTGGTGACCGCTGCTCTATTGGATTGAAATCTGGTGATTGTGGAGACAATTCAAGTATAATTAACTTATTGCAATGTTCCAGAAACCAGTATGAGATAGTTTGAGCCTAATGGCCTAACACATTATCCTACAGGAAGAAGCCATCAGAAACTGGCTACACTGCGGTCATAAAGGGATGGACATGGCCAGCAACATTACTTAGGTGCTTGTGGCATTTAAAGATGGTCATTTGGTACACAAGACCAAGTCGGAATAGACGATTTTACCAACAACAAATGTTAACACAGCGTATTATTATCAATCTTTATTTACACTGATGTTTTGCATTTTATATATTAAATGTAGCATTATTTTCATGAAACTTTCATTTGCCTTCTTTTTATTCATACATTTTCTAAATATAAGTTCTTCATGAAGAAGTTGTTTATATGGGCCTAATGTATTTTGCTACATTTGTGGTGAATATTCTCAGCAAAAACAGAGAAGAAACATTACAGAATTTGTGAAACAAGCATATCTTGAATATTTTGGTAATAAACTGGAGGACCAAGATAAGTATTGAGCTCCCCATATGGTATGCAAAACTTGTGTAGAGTGTCTACGTCAGTGGAAAAATAAAAAATTAGAAAGTTTGAAGTTTGGTGTACCTATGGTATGGCGAGAGCCCAAAAATCATCATAATGACTGTTACTTTTGTGCTGTGAATGTAAAAGTTTTCAATCGTTACAAGAAAAACAAGTGGGAGTACCCTGATTTGGAATCAGCAAGACGACCTGTATGGTGCTGATGTTCCCATACCAGTACAGTACATGTTCAGTACGCTCCCTGATATTCCTGTATCCGACATGGAGGATATACAGGGTTTGTGAAAATGAATATGAAAGAAGTGTTTCATCAAACCAGCAGTTCTCCCAAGAAGAGCTCAATGATTTAATACGTCAAAACAAGCAACCGAACTTTTAGCATCCAGTCTAAAATACCGGTTTATAGGAGAAGAGAGGTGACACTCCTACCATATTTCAGTGAAGATGGAGACTTTGTGTACTGCTGTAACATCCCTGGACTACTAGCCCATATGGGAGTACCAGAATACCAAGCAGAAGACTGGCCGCTTTTCATTTAATTTCATTTGTTAGAGCTCTGAACAAGGACGGCGATTGCTTCAAATACATTTGTAGATTCTTCCCTGAACTGAGTACTGAAAAATGAAAAGCAGCAATCTTTGATGGACCCCAGATTCGGAAACTGATAAATTATTCAAATTTCACAAGTTACATGACTGATACTGAAGCTTCTGCCTGGCACAGCTGTGCCATGGTTGTCAAGAACTTCTTGGGTAACCATAAAGCACAAAATTATGAAGAACTGGTACAAAACTTGCTCTTAAACTTTTAAAATTTGGGTTCTACAATGAGCATAAAAGTACGCTATTTACATAATTTTTCATTTCATTTTTACAAAATTTCCAGAAAACCTTGGCGATTTTAGTGAGGAACAAGGGGAGAGATTCCATAAAGATAAAAAGAAAGGATGGAAGAAAGGTATCAGGGCGGATGGGATAGAGGCATGATGGCAGACTACTGCTGGAGCCTTCACTGTCCTGATTGTCCTGATCATCAGCATAAAAAGAAATCATACAAAGTTTTTAAATGGCTTCTTTGTGATTAATTCTGTAAATATACTGAACAAAGAATATATTGACATTAGGTATTTCAAAAATTTAATTTTATATACATGCAGGTTAGGTTAATTGGCTTCCCCCAAAAATTGACCTTAGACTGTTTTTTAAAGACATATGACTATGGTAGGGACATTAGATCGTGAGCTCCTCTGAGGCACAGTTAGTGACATGACTATGGACTTATTACAGTGCTGTGTAAAATATTGGTGCTATATAAATACTGTGTAATAATAGTAATTTTATTTAGGCTTAGTGCAAGGGCTTTATTCAATCAATCAATTAGACTGTTCTATTACATCATTTTTGTAATCCTACAATAGTTTGCATGATCTGATAAAATATAAGGTAATTTTTATGGTTGCTCATTTGTAGTCCTAGGTGGCCACCTCTGTGTTTTTCAGATCTCGCTGAGGTCCAGACTTGTTAATTAGCCAAAGCCTAGAAGATTCTTATTACTAAATATTCCACCTGTGATTCTATGAAGTCATTTAGACTTTAGAAAACAAGCAGCTACTGTGCATTTAGTACACCACACTTTATATATAGAGGAACCATCCAGGTGCAGCTGCTCTGTGCTATGATCACACAAGTGTAGTGTTGCAGCCTTTCAAATATATCAATAGGGTGTATGTCTGCTCAGTTTAGGCATTGCTTTAGAACAGGCTTTCTCAACCTTTTTACCATGGGGGATCCCTTAAAATAACTTTCAAGTCTTCAGGGAATCCCTGATATAATTACTATATTCATGACTCACAGTCAGTTAGTGTGGTGGCCAGTGGGAAGAATGCCACTCTTACAGATTGCCAAAAAGATCACTGCTGTCAGTTAAACTGATCTGAGAGATACAAATTGCTCATTGCTCATCCCTAATTGAAAATTAAATTGACAAAATTAGTCATTTTACTGCTTTATACCACTACTTTAATGTATGTGAACACATTCAATTTGAAATGATCACAATTTCCTAATAACAGGCCTGCAGTTTCCAGGGAATCTGGGATATATACACAGAAGCTGGGAAAGACATTTCTAAACAGTTTTAAAATAACATTAGAAAATTGTAAAACATGATTCTAAAATTAGTTTTAAAATTCCATATCCAAAAATAATTTGGACAAATAATTTGAAATATGTTATGAAGGCTGCCATAAATATCTCTTTACTGCAATGTGATTCAACACAATTTAATTGCTGGATTTTATTTATTCAGAGAAAGACATCATAAATATTAATGATAAAAACTATAAATTCTATATATCATTCGTAGTAGTTGCGTGTTGTAAAGAATTAAAGCAAATGGAGCTCTGGCAATTTTTACCGTACTGTTACCTGTGCTTCTTTACCTGGAAAGGCTTATATACACTTATGCACTACATAGAATACCAGCTCATGCATTGCGTAAAAGATGCCTAATTATTTGAATGATATATGTATTATTTTTTTAATTTATCACACTATGAATCATGGTAGAGTGTTGTGATGCACTGTAACCCACATACAGTATATTGCCAAGGTCCACTGTGTGCATATTCTTCAGATTTCTGCACATACTGATGTTGTACTTACTTGTACAAGATCTTATGTATTTGGAAAAATAAAATACCATAATTGATACACAATGGCTCCGATAGAAAAACACTGTATTTATTTGGTATATTGTAATTCTGCATTTTACCATCCTGTGACTCAGTATTTTTCCGCAGTCTTCACTGAAGGTAAAACTGCTTATTGCAAGTAAAGATGGACATACTTGGGAAACCAGTATCCTACATTTCAGTTAATAAACGAATATTTGTGCTGTTTTTGGTACCTGCAATATTATTTTGATTTTACATTTATTTCGACCATATAGGCATTATTGATAACATCACCAAAGAGATATACAAAAACCAAGAAGAGGAACAAATATTGGGGGAATTGGCCAAAAGTGATTTGGTTTTGGAACAGGAACAGTATCTCCTATTGAGGGACTCTGCAAGCACTGATTACTTTATGTGCATGTTAAAAAAACAGAACATCTTTTAAACCTGATTGTTCAATTCTAAACCATATGTTCTCTTGACAATCTCCGAGATTGTAAGGGTCGTCTCTTTTTCCTGTGTCACAATCTGTATCTGTCTGTCATTTGCAGCGACTATTTATTGTACAGTGCTGTGTAATATATTTGCTTTATATAAATCATGTTTATTATTATTAATGATAATATTAATAATTATCTCCAAGTGGTTTTTGGGCATACAATAAATTCAAAGATCAATGCACAGTGCCCAAGTGCTTTGTATTTGGTCAAAAGCCTTAGGTTTACCATAGACACTTAGGGGCCATTACTCTATTAACGGATGGATCAAGAATGTCATAAACTCTCGAAGCCGAAAGTGGAAAAAACCCAAGTAAGACGACTTTCCCAAGAGTTTATAGCAAGCCAGATGACTCAGCCTATAAGACTCTATCTATAACCCAACATGTTAGCTGGGGTGACTTTTTTAAGTGTTACAGTTGCAGCATCAGATTCAAAAATCAATATTTTTTAACTCAGAAAAAGGCAAATATCATATATATTTGTGTAAATTACGGCAAAACCTAGTAGGCCTATTGAAAATCCCAAGAAACAGCCACCATGAAGCTGGATTGAGTGCATTGACTGTTCCTTTTTAAAAAGAAATAAATAAATGAAGCCGGTATGCATAAGTAGAAGAAGGAATAAAGCTAAGGAAGTGACTTGGCTTGTGAGCGAGTTCTCCCCACAGGAGGTAGAAGCCAGTTCCAGGAGACAGAAGGGTTTGTATTTGTTTGCTGGCTTGGCACTGAAACCTGCAACAGCAGTGACAAAGCTTAGCACTCTACATATAGCGTTTTGTGGTGCAATAACACCCTGGCGCCTTCAAAAGATTTCTTTTCCTCTTAGGAGCTCAGCTGGGGAGGGTGTGAGGAGGGGAGCTGCCGCTGTGACTTTCTCTCTAGAATGCTGAGGGAACAATCCCTAGTTTCACCATGACTTAATCTCCTGGGTCACAGCCGCTCCGCCTCAGATATTTTGCTTGGGATGTGAAAGTGACCTCTGTTGTATGTCCACAGGGCTTTGTGGCTTGCCTTTCATCATACATCAGCATTAGAGGACTAGATCAACAGGGTTACTGTGGTCAGTCGGGGTTGTACACAGTTTCCAAAAAGGTCTTGTGTATTTCTCTGCCAATTGTGCTAAGCTTTTCATAAAGTTCAGAAAAATAGTCTTTATCTGTACGCAGTAAAAGGGGTTACCCCTAGGTTGTGAAGTAGATTTGGTTTGTTGACAAGAACAAAGCTGATCTTTTTACCATGAAGGCCAAGACCTATTAACACTTTGATTATTGGGAGTACATGTTCTAAGATAAGAATACAAAGCTACTTCAGCACTAAACAAGCAGAGCCGCTGACAGGTGTCATGAAGAATAGGATATCACATGTGTTTGGAGAAGGGTGACCGTGTCTATGGACGCTTTTATGGTGCATGCAAATGCTTAGGGACTCATAATAACTTTTTCTAAGATTACAAATTTACTGTTAAGAATGTGAACTTTCACCTTTAACTTTTTTGGCCCATGATTTTATTTCCCTATGGTCTTGTCTCCTTAGTCTTTGAGCAAGCTTAAGGCTGAATGGCAAGGTCAATGTGGCATGCTTCAAATTTGCCTGTACAACTTTGTAAGACTGAGGGTAAGGCTGGAGTTCTGATTTAAATAGTAATATTAGTTAATAATAATTATTTAGGGGTTCTGATCTCCCCAATGGAATCACTAATATATTTTATATTTTAAATAACTATACAGAAGACATAAAATGCGAAGGATGAGCTGGGACAGCAAAATTCCATAGAAGGACAGAAATACAAAAGACATTTGTGACAAAAAACTTGCTTTTGAAGAATCCAGGACATAAGAAGTCAGGACCTTCAGTTACTAAAATATCACTTTGTGTGAACAGATCCTTTAACTATCATTTGTGTCATGTAAGCCACCCAACAGCACCAAACGTATAATGTCAACTTATGAATATCTGTTAAAAAGTTAAAGTTCGCTGAGTTTATGTAAACAGTACTCCTATACTTAAATATAAAATTTCGATCCCCCTACTCCTGTGATTGATCTTTACATACCTGGGGGCAAAATCCAGACACCCCCTGCAAAAAGGGTATCATCTTTGCCAAGGTCTTGAAATGCAAAAAGTGGGTCATTTTGCAGAGTTTCCTACAACAGATGTGTTTGTAGTAATGGTGGCCTGACAATTTAGCAATGAGTTTTAAGCTGCGTACACATGTCAGATTTTTATCGCCCGATAATCGGCATCGACCAAATATCGGGCGAAAATCTGCCGTGTGTACAGTCGGTGTCGTCCATCGTCCGAACGACCGTCCTGCCGGATCCACGGACGATGGACGACAACCGATCCTAATGAAAGGGAAGGGGGAGAGCGCGCAGCAGGATGCCGCTCCGTCGCTCTCCCCCTCCCCTCTCCATAGAGCATGAATGGTGCTGTATGTACAGCACCGTTCATGCATCGTGCAGTCCCTTGTCGTTGGAAAGGATCGTGAAAGATCCTTTCCAACGACAAAAATTGCACGTGTGTACGCAGCTTTAGAGTATTTGTATTTACAGAGCAGGACCAGCTAAAGATCTATAACTTTTTTTTTTAATCAGTGCAATGTATATAGTCCCTATTATTAGGATTATTTTACATTTTCTAATTCATTTTTAATTTAAATGTGAAAAGGTTTGGATAGTGAGATAGTAGACAAGTAATGTGTCAAGTAAACTCCTGGCATGCTTTGGTAATTCAGTATCCTAGTTTCCATCAGGCAGGGGCTGATTGATGATCCTCTGCTTCCCTATTATTGTAGGAAAGTATCAGCAGGCGTGCATGTCGCCTGTGTGTGTGGAGTGTCTGCAGTTATAAACAAGGCAGTTTTCTAAACCCTTAGCCAGCAGAAAAAGATCCTTGTGAAATGGAGATGGCTTGTGGTTTTTGTTTGGTCGATGGAGCAAGCAGGAGCTTGTGCGTTCTGTCTGTCAACTTTGACAAGCTGATGACACAGAGAAGCAATGAGTGTCCCACAGCTGCTCTGTCTGCTGAGGATCACATATCCCCGTGTCTCCTTGAGGAAATGTGGGGTTAAAAAAGACACGGCTTATCGAACCTTACATCTTTGACAAATATTGACCGAGTCTGCTGCTTGTGTGGCGAGAGCCTTTTAAACTTTGTTGCACAAAGAATGTGTGGAAAGGCCAAACTCTGATGTAGTGCTAAAACTCATTTGTTGGCTGTGTGTGTGCGTTCCGCAGTAACGGCCACCTGTTTGGTGCTGCCGATCGCCCGCCAGTTCCCACCAGTCAAGAATTGTAAGGAGCAAGTATGATCTCTATTTTCCCATGGAAAGTGACAACAGGCTTTTTGTATGAGATAAGGGCAATGGATTCATAGCGTGTGACTATTTATATCTCCAGGGCTTTAGGACTAAGCCTAAAGACATGCCTGGTCTTATCCAATAAACCGTTCAAGATGGAAAGTTCTAAATGCAAAGCCAGTAAAAATTTAGGCAAAGGCCGGTAGAAATTCAGAGATGTTCTGTGTCCTTCGCACACTTCCTGGGTTATCTCAAAGAGGTTGTTATTTGGTCCTCCTAGTTCTTATCATTGCCTACAGAATGATATGGACATTATGTTGTAGAGATGTGAAAGTGGAAATAGTTCAACAGCTTAAGCCCCAAACAGATGTCAGATAGATGCCAGATCACTGTCACTTGAAATGATCTTTTGTAATCATTTCCAGTGACAGATCAACAAATGATTATTGTACTCATGGAGATGGGAGGAAAGCACAATGGTCATTCCCGATTGGTCTTTCATCAATTGGCCATTGCAGTTAGCTGAATGACATTGGGGGACCACTGTACACATGTCTCCGGTGACAATCATCTGACATGTGTATGTTGCTTTGGGAGGATACATTGGGAGGGCTGTCACTACTCCCTTCTTCCTACAATTGTTCTAAGATATTTTTCTATATTTTCACAGTCTTTAAAGCCCAATACAACAATTTTTACTTTTTTATTTGAATGATTAATTAGGCAATGTCATTATTTTACAACTTAAGGATCTCTCTAAGTTCTGCTTAGAGCAGCATAGACCAGAGCAGTGATAACCCTTGATCCATGCTTTGTGAATAGCACAGCAGATGGCCAATGAAACCAATATGATTCATAGACATCATTTCAATGCATTGGTACTGGGCTGTACAGATCAGGACCCCAGAGCTTAGAGAGAACCTAAAATAGTAAAATCTTTAACACCAGTTTTTATTTTTTTATATTTTACCTTGACAAAGACATTCATTCTTCTTTTTTCACCTTTTTAATCCAATATTTATTTTAAACTCGTATGTAAATAAGATGATCTAACTATGCCTAATCCTAACCACCACCATCCCCTCCATCTCATACACACTCACTAGCTGGGCATGGGTTAATGGTACACTCTAGTCAAGAATAAAGTAAAGAAAGATTTGAACTTCTGCTAGCTGTTCTCAGTCGGGAGATTACCTTTTCTATGTGTTTCTACATTATCACTACTGACAATTTTACCACTTATGTTTTTCTTCTCCCATACTTTTTTATATTCAGATGTTCTGAAAGAAGAAAAAAATAACATAAAGTGTATCTTGATATTTTATTCTGGATTCTATTCTGGGTGACTCCACTATTTCAGGTTATCCCCATAACAGGGGTTGAATAGCCACATTGGTTTAGTCCAATGAATAGGAAAAGAGGAGGAACTTGGGGAAAGTCATGACATTGGGCAAAACATTAGCATGATTGTACATCAAAAACAGTTGTTACACTGCCATATGTTGCCACATAGAAACTGGATCATCAATCGAATCAAGCATAGGATCAGTAGACAGCCAGCCAAAGTCCTTGGACATTCCAAAGGAACTGTTAACATCTATGCACATGTTAATGTATATGAGTGAAAATACACCTGACTTTAGGCAACCTTGACAATCAATCATGTAACCTAATGAAAGGAATGGATATTACAATGTCAGTTGAAGGGCTCTAGAAGGATGACATTCAGCAAACCAGGCCAGTCACCATGTCTCTGCTTGAACTTTAATCCCCCTATCTATGGAAATTTGGTCAAATGCCAGCCACCAATAGTGCAAAACCCTCTAATTGAAGAAAAGCTGCATTCTAGTTGAAATTTGATGTCAGTCTTGCAACACTTGCTGTCTAATCTGGGATGCCAACTTTGGACATACAGAGAGACATCTTACAATAATGTTATATATATACCATTCATCAGGTTAATATCTTCTATATATGTTTTTTTAGCTGTATACTCAGATGCTTGGCTGAGAAATTCTCCTCCTTCAACACTGCTGCATTCCCTTTACTCATGGCCCTTACAATAGGAATGGCTCTCTGGAATTTCATCATTAAAGAGTAAAGGAGCAATGCCATTACTGATGACACGGACATTTTAATGGTTGTATAACGAATCAGCATGACACACATTACCTGTGACAATATTTTCCATCCTGAGGGGAAAGGCTAAAAGACTATAATTTTCCATTATTTTCCAGACTGAGTAAGACCTCATTTATCTTGATTAACATTAAGTGTCTACACACCTGGGGTTATGTAAAATGTTACATGAAAGGAGCGGAGAGGCTTAGTGCTGGGATCTCATCACTCTGAAAAAAGCTGTGTGATTTTAGCATAGGAAACCTTGCTATTGATGCAGAGGCTTCCAGTGCAGGGCAAGGTGAGTATGAATAGAGCAGGGTTAGAGGGAGAGATTAATTTACCTTCACTTTAGTGCTGGGCTGGGCTGGTTCAGTGCTGAGGACACATTCTAGCTGCTAGGTAGAGGATAAATGTTTAGGGATTTGTTTTAGGGTTCATACCAGACATGTTGGTCTATGTTGCTCCAAGAGGGCCCAATGTAATAATAGGTCAAAGGTCTAGTCCACACGAATGCCTTGCAATTGAAGAAGCTAATCAACAACTGCAAACAATAAGACTATTTTGAAAAATGTGCCCCAATGCATGGAGAAGACATATCTGATATAAATTTAGCATTAGGCACAGTAGGCCTGTGAACAAGGATAGCATTTGCAATGCGCCAACTTTTAACTTTGTTAATATTGGTTAAAGCATTCATTTATGATTACCAATAGAAAGACAATAATCACTTAAAAGATTATCTGCATTGTGTCACAATATTCTCGTCCAGGTCAGGACTATTAAAGCTGGGTGATCCCGCAACCCTGGAATGGATCTGGTCCAGGATTGAATCATTTGCTAGCAAAAAACAAATGACTTTGAAGAAATCCATTCCAGGTTTGATGGATCTCCCAGCTTCACTGATGATTCTCCCCAGCCTTGGAAAGCTTTAATAAATCAGAACCGCTGTGCCTGATTTAATAGAGTTCTCCAAGACTGGAGAAGATAGACTATCATGGGTGAAACTGGATGATCTGAAAAACCTGGAAAGGATTCCTTCAAAATCATTTGGTATTAGTTGGAAAATGTTTTCACTCTATTCAAGGTTTGCAAGATTTCATCATCCAGGTTCTCTCATAGTAGTCTATCTTCTACAGTCTTTAGGAGCTTTAAAAATCAGGCCCACTGACTGGCTCCAGGTATGGCAATCTAGTTTTTCCTTTACCTAACAGTCTCTGTGTTTGAGGATGTCCATCTGTGTGATTGCAAAGCATGTGTGAATCAGAAGTATTTTAGCAGAGTTTTCATGATGCAAATAGAGTCTTCCCTGTCTATTCTTTGTAATATAGTGTCAGCATGGTGAAGGGAACATGTGGCTGAACACATATATATGTATATAACACATATTCTGAAGAAGCAGTAACAAAACTTGGGCAATATCTTTTTAATGTAATTTACTGTCTATACTCTGGGCTGCACTTTAACTTTCTAAACTATATAGTTTTTTTAAGGGGCCAACAAAAAAACACTGAAGAATTTTAAATACCGGTACATGTAGAAAAAATATGCAAATCTTATACTGATGAAGCCTCCAGTGCTGCAAGACAAATCAGCCAAAAGATCTCTGTAATGAGTTGTAATGTACTAAGCAGATTATCTAGTGACAGCTCCCGCCGTAATGGATATGAATGTCTAGAAGGACACAAGCTGCTACACTAATGCCGATTTCTTATGCCAGTGTATTAGGGGGACATTTATAACAGCCTGTGTGAGCCGCCATAGACAAAGCTGGCTGCTTTTGGGGGGAAGGCCTGGCGTCACATTCCCTGTACAGAAAAGAAAGGATCAACAATATCATAATTTCAGCAGGAGACAACTTCCTATAGTTGGAGAGCATGTACGTAACCTAACAGTTAAGAGGGTTACTGCAATCTGACCACAGAGTATTATGTTATGTATCATATACACCATCTGCATGAGATGTGACCTGAACTGGATTAACATTTGATTCCTTGTAAGCGCTATTGAGATAATTTAGTAGATGTTGAAAGTTCCATAAGGCCAGGTACACTCTGTTGGTATTGTAGTCACCTCTACCTAGGAGCAGCTGTGTTCTCAGCAATCTGACCCCAGGTAGCACTGAGTTACTGCTAAACAGATGTGTAACCAGAGCTGGACCACAGCTGCTTGTGGTGTGGAGAGGACAGGAGGCTGAGAATCTCAGTGAACAAAGCGTGAGGAGCACAAACAAAATCAACGTGCCCCCTCCTATAGGATTGTGTGATAGAAGAAACCAAAGCCCGGTCTAGATGTCTCCTAGTTGAGTTTGCTCACGTACTTGTGGACAGTTGTTAGTAACATTTTCCATGTGACTTCAGGACAAGATATAAAAGGCGTTAGTGACAGCAAAATTATCTATTGCTCCCACCCTATAATATAAATAGGGAAGTTTAGTTTTTAACATCTGCTTTTGTTAAACTCAGTCATAGTCAAGTGTTTGCAGTTGTAAAGGGTTGTATTCTTCTATTTATAGGTATTCTGATTATTTTATTACAATTATTTATTGCTCAATCCTTTAAACCTACAATAAAAGTCCATTGCCAATTTTATCCCTCAGTTGGAGTTGTGCATTTGTGTTTACTTTACTTCTACCACAATAGCTACTGATAAATATACAAGACAAGGACATAAGAAGATAAAACTAATTTGTCGATAACTGTCTGGTTACACCTAAGCCAGTAAGTAACAATGGTGTCCATCATAAGGTCATATTAGCACTTTTCTGCACAAAGATGCAGATATTAAAGATTACATATCACTGTCTGTGTAATGACTGCTGTTGGAATGCAATGCAATACATTTAGAACTGGCAACAACGTTGACATAGTCTCCTCATACTGTGACAAGTGTGTTGTCAAGAGTGGGGAATGGACAAATGTTAATAGATCATCATCATAGTCAGAGCCTCACGGTATCTGTTGTCATTGCTGCCTTTGCCTTGTACATTCTCAGACACTCAAACTCTTGTGAAAAATTCTAGGATTGTAGATTACCAGTCTAGTTCCTGTCTCCATTATTTAGCTCATGGAAAACTCTGAAAATGCTATATCTTTAATCTACCCATTTTGAGAAGAATTACATGCCACAAGTGAATCTAGTCAATGACCTATTAATGCATTCCAGCCCACCACATCTAAAACAGTCACAGGCCACCACACAGGGTCGGTAGGAACGTAGATCCTGAAGTCTCTGTAAAAAAAAAACATACAGGATACATTAATCTTATATCACCAATCACATGCAAATACCCAAAGCCTCAAACCAATTGTTAACTGTGGGAAACTTTTTTAACTTCCTACAGGAAACAGGCATATCAGGATTTTTGTATGCAAGGGGCAGTAATGGGGTCTTCTAACATAACCGGCAACAGGCATGGCTGGGATCACCATATTACGCATTAAAAACAGTGGAGTGGTACAAAACCGTAATGTCTGCAGGAAAACTAGAGGAGCCTCCTGCTCATCCTCTCTCTTATCCTCTCCATAGAAATGAACAGTGCAGTGTGTACAGAGCTAATTCATTTTACTGTAACTGGAAATTATCACAAATGTTTCCAGTGACATAAAATTGACATTTGTACAAAACTTTAAATATTTGTGTTGTTTGCTAAAAGGTTTAAAACACTGGAAATATTTTTCTGAAACCTATTTTTTCTAGAAAAAAAACACTACTGTGTCACTAAAGTGACACTACTTTTTTAGAACATCAAATATGTGGAGCCTTTACCTCTTCTTCCTCTTCTGATTAATATCTGGACCACTTGATAACATCAGTTCGATGTTATCAAGCAGTGTACGCACGTTCAATATTTGTTGCTGAATATGATCAAGAGTGAAAGAGTGACAGAAGAATGAAAGAGGGGAAGGAGGAGACCGAGTGAGCATCACCCCACTGTTGTCTTCTCTATTGACTTGTATTGTGGTTGTTCACCGTCAGTTGCTCATGGATCCATGAACGATGTCGTGCGACTGCTGTACACGTGTCAGATTCTTGCCAGAGGTGAGCCCGACCGTTCATATTGGGCAAGATTCATCTGACGTGTGTACATAGCCTTAGCCAACCTTTGTATCACCCTCTGTTACCCATCAAAAGCTGCCCCCTCTAAACCATGGTTTGAACTTTTAGCTCACATGTAAAACTTGTAAAATGACAGCTTTTGATTGTTCTACTGGCTCAACCAAAAAAACTTTTTATCTGATATTCTGAATCTGGGTTTTTTTTTAATTGCCCTGGAGTTGTTCTTTACTAGTTGCATTTGAAAAAATGTATGGAAGGCAAAGAATTTGTGTGGAATTATGGGTGCTGGCCTGTGATAGACCTAATAAGTGCATTTAACCCTAGTTCGACATCTGGCTGACGTTGATAAATAGACCCCAAAATGTCTAGACAAAACATCAAATAAATTGTTTAGATCATCAATCAGCTCTGTTGCAGACATTTCATAGCTGTTAGATATGAGAAAGTAGTATATACACAGCAGTATATCATCATTAAGTTGTCAGTGAGATGTATGCCCCCCAAGTGACTTGCTTTATTTCATTTATAGATTTCAAAACACCTCCATGTAATCACATTGTCTACATGGCTTCAGAGACCTGGGTTCTCTATTTGACTAATGTCTACCTGTGGCCTCCAATAGTTAATTGGAGAAATGGAAAGTTTATTATTATGGTATTGATACTTATGTGAAATTAGGAACAAGTTACGTTAATACTTTTACCGATTATGCAGTTTATTTTTAATTCTATGTTTTTGAAGTTGGTGTCTGTTTTTTTTTTTTCTTTTACACCCCAACTTAGGCTTCATTCACACTCCAAGAAAGTGAATTGCTTTATGTTATACCGCTATGCACAGCAACACACAGCTACCTATGTGTCTGACCCCATTTATTACACTGGGGCAACACAAAAAACAGGGGTGTACTGAAGCATTGCATTGATGGGAGCATCAGACATTATTTTTTATACGTCTGATGTCCTTGTGTATCATAAATGTGAATAATGTGGCACCACACATAGCGCGAACAAGTCCTACAAAATAAATGGAAACCTAGTTACTTAAAAGCAATCTCCATATAACTAACTAACCTACCTATTAACTGACATAAAATAATAAAAATAATAATCTGCAGTGACCTTGGCTTGGACATCATTTCACTCAGCTGTCCAGGGACAAGGACCTTTCCGAATGGAGAAAAGGACATTAGCACTGCAGTGCTGGATCATTTGTTCTCCACACCCAGAAGCCGTTCTGCCTAGGGAGCTCGACAGTGGATTTAAATAAATGTATCTCCCTAATAAGATAAGAAAAACTAATGATGTGTTGGGGGTGAGAAAGAGATGGCTTTTGCCTGGAGAAGGCCATTAAACCTATGTATATATATATATTATTTAAGATTCCCAATGTTTTAGTTCACCTGGTAATTTTCTGGTATAGTATGGCAACATTGCTCCTTCTTTCCTGCATTGCCACCAATGACAGTACCTGCGGGAAATTGATGGCACTGATGCAAAAACAAGGTGAAATAAGTTGTTATTGGTACAATAGTGCCAACAATAAGATTTATACATATTACGCATACATATTACATATTACAAACATATTACGCAGCTCTGTACAAAGTCAATATTTCATGCCGCTATCTGTACCACAAAGGGGCTCACAATCCAATGTACCTACCATAGTCATATATGGTTACCACAGTCTAAGGTCATTTTTTGGGGGGAAAGCCAATAACCTAACTGCATGTTTTTGGTACTGTATTCAAAATTCTAAACCCTACATAAATAGATGGCCATTTTGAGGCACTGGCACACTATAAAAGAGAGACCATTGCATTAAAAATATAATTGTATATGTAATGTGAATATCATAGATGCAAACCATGCTCAATAGATTTCTTTAATACAGTTTAGGTACATTATATAGAGATCCAAATTACAGCATGGAGACCTAACTATTCCATTTAACAGAACCAATCCTGGAATCACATTAACCGGAAATGTAATTGTCAGTAAAAGTAGGCAAGCTTGGGTTTGGTCTCATTATAGAGCAGCATAGATACTGCACACAATCAGGTATTGTCTCCGAATTCCATCACTGGAACACTCTCACATATTGCAATGCTCTGCAACAATGGCTGCTGACCTTCCACACTTTCTGACACCATCTGACTCTATAAGAAATCACTGGTGCATAGAAGTAATGCTCATTATCACGGATCAGAGGGCAGGGGGTTAAGGATTCACAAAAAGTTGGGTGTGAGGAATTTCAATGATTTACATAATATAATGAGTTATAGACTGTTCCACCAGATTATGCTCACAGTTTCTTGTCTGCTAACACCAAGCCGAATAGGTTAGCTGATCTTGGCTACAAACCTGTCAATCTGATTTGTCTGTGGGTTTTGCTGAATTTAGAGGCTGAGAAAAGCACCCCAGTTTTCTGTTTTCAGGGATTCACAGTACAGGATCTTCCGCATTAAAGAATATCTAAACCCCAAATAGTAATGTATTATTGTAAAATATATTGCATATAATGATGATATATAATTTTTAATATTATCAGCTCCTTGATGGGGTTACTGGGAAATAAAACTCACTGTACTGCATCAATGGAGTTGTAAAGCCCCAAACAAATCTCCGATGGATGTCTGAGAATTGTTGCTGGAAATAATCTTTCATAATCGTTTCCAGTAACAGATGAATAGCTCTTGGCTTTCACTTACTAGTGTCACAATATAGTCACCTGCAATGGTTATCCAACAGCCAGGGGTGCTGAGCCACTTGGGGTCCAACTCATCCCAAACCACCATCTTGGATGTCCTCAAAATTTATCTACAATGAACCAGTGAGTGAAATGTGTCCAAACTTTTTTATTGGTACTTTGCATTTTACTGAATTAAGACAGAAAAACTGTGCTCTCCCTTCTTTTCTTCTCCAAAATAAGTGTGGATAACAGTGATATTGTCAGGCTACAAATACATTTTTTGTAAAAGACAAGAAAAGTAAACTAACAATATAATGTCCAGATATTTTTATATTGCATTGTCTTTTGTGTTTCTTGTCTATCACAATTATTGCCTATGATATACATGTATTATGATCCCTAATTACCCATCATATAATACATGTACCTAATTTACATGATGTATACCACCATATCAATATTTTACTAGTTTTCTCTGGAGCTCTGGCTGCACCAGGAAACATTTGATAAAATCCCCAGGAGGAAAGTAGCATAAACAGACCTACATAAAATAAACAGAATTCAAAGCTCACTGGCAGGGCCACGACATTAACCTTGTGAGGCTGCAGGTTGCCCCAGAACTCATGTGCATAGGCTTTGATGCCTGTGTGTAATTTGACCTGTCTAAATGGGCTATTACCATCTCCTATTCATCACAGTCCCCTGAGAATAATAAGCCTGTGGAGTGTGAAAATAAGTAAAGGTTAAGGGCAGACAGGTCTTAGACAAGGACATCCCTACATCAGGGATCTGTCAAGTCTTGCTGGACTGTCTCGCTGGAATAGGCTCTGGTCCTTATTCTGTCATTGTGAGTACTCCTTGTATATCCCTAAGGAACATGGAGAGTAACAATTACCTCCTCTCACTACAGAGGGTTATGTCAAGACTGATTTTTTTTTGTGTGTGTCCATGCTTCAACATGTCATAAGATGTTCTAGCTTTTTACACTGTCGGCTTTTCAGCTGTGTTTGTTTAATAGGCTCGTGATTAATCCTTACCACAGCTGCAGCGGCTGGTATGCACTTTTTCAATGTGAAATGCTGTCCACAGGTAGGAAAATACTAGGAGAAATTGCAGTTTTATATTTAACCCTCTAGTAATAAAAGTATGGCTGTAATAATGTATAATTAATCAAATATTTGAACGGGCACCTTTAAATCTAAGGGCCGTCCCTAGGTAAGCTCTAAAATGGCTCTAAAATGAAACATGGCCTGTCTAGTAGTTTAGGTGTCTTGGAATACAGTTTGCCACAGAAAGTGAAAAAGTTAGAAAACTGGGCTGCAGATACTCTGAAACTGTGCCTGGACCATATGTTGGATTAGTATTAAGTGTGCTTTGAGAAAAGATCAGTGGTTTACTAATCAGCTGATGTCCCTATCCTCAAACAGGAGGAATAATTGTGTAATAATAATGAAAAACTCAAGTTCGTGGGTACAGAGAGAAATAGGGTTTCTCTGCATGATTGTTTGACCTATTCTGCTATGCAGACAATATTGGTCTAAAAAGACTTGGTGTAGATCTGCTACTCCTTTGAGATGAAAGGTGGGCTTATTTCGGTAAATTATATGAATATACACTGAAAAGTTACCCCACAGACATAACAGGTTTCTCCAGCTTGGAAAAAGACTTGGTAAAGGAAAAGGAGATGCTGGTGTCGCAATATCTCCTTATGGAAAGCCCTTAGGATCCAAGAAGATCTGTAACCATTGCAGGAAACCTAATTACTTAATTAGCTTGCTTCAATTTCAAAATGACTTTAAAATAAAATAAAAAAATTCAGGCCTTGTTTTTGAGGTCTGGGTACTTTTGAACACTTGCTACTTTAACTGTTCCCAAACAAATGTGATTGATGATTTTCCAAGCCATATCCTTATCCAGTAGCATATGAAGAAGGAGTTCACAAGTTGCAACCATATGACCTACCAAGCCATTTCCAAATGTCTTCCCAATTACCTTCACCTTGGGTCAGTATGTGGCTAAATAAATTCTGTTGTAGGAGAGGGGACATAACAAGCAAAGTAGAGGTGGTGAAAAGGCATAATGGGGGGTTTGGTATGAAAGAGGGTCCATGAGAGTTGGGGATTGTAGTTACAGGAGGAAATGAGTTGGGAATATTAGCAGTGAAAAGAGATGTAGGAGTTGGGGATGTTATCTTGCAGTGGGTTTCAAATTGCAGCTAAGGGGTTCTGGCCCAGATCGTGTCAAGCTATGCCACTGCCTTGATCGGCCCAAGTATGTCTTTACTCTACATCATATTAATTAAAACAGTGCCTACTTAGATGCCAGAGCCTGTCCATGCCTCCTGTCCTGCCACAGTTTTGTAGTTCAGGCTGGACATCTATTGGACTGGTCTTCCCATTTGCTTTACTCGTAGACAGACTTTCCCCTACAGCGTTAGATATCAGCAATCTTCATTTGCAAGGCTTTGCCTTGTCTAAAGCTCCATACAGATGCTAAGCTCGAGCTTTCGGATGATGTTGTAATGAACTGTATGAGCAGCCTCTTCTATTCTATGGAGGAAGGATGCTATGTAGAAGGTGCTATGCTATATCATCTCCATTAGTAAAACAATAGGTGTGGCTCCTTGTTTAGGGATCCTGCATGGCAGATCACTATACGATACCTTGGGACATGATCATCTTCAGTAATGAAAATCTAGCTTCTCATTAGAACTTAGGAGTCCTTCGATACCGGATGAAGCCATTACTATATGATCCCTACAGCCTGAGGGATTGTACATTACACTTCATCAGGCATTCAGGGGACACACCCTACCCACTAAGTGACATTTGTATAGTTGTTTGCTCCATTCACCAAATTCTTCTGACTACTACTGTTTTTATTTTCCTAAAAACGTAATTTTCAAGTCTACAACCCAGAGTACAAACGGGATGAATTTTTAGAAACATCCATCGTAGCATTTCCCAACTTTTGTAAATAGGGAGAGGGGAATCTGTTTAGTTGTGGTGCCCCAACGTATGGGCTATAAAAATGCCAAAAATGAATGGTTAAACCAAATGTTTTTTGTTTTTTTTTCACAGCTACTTTCCCTTATTAAAAGGGAGATTATTACGCTATAGGAATGCCTTCTCTTCTTAGATACCCCCCAGGTTTCCTAGGCCTGCAAATTGCTAACTTAGGTACCATCTACCACGTTGTGAGAGGAGATATGTCTGTTACACACCTACATTTCATGGAGCTATGGCAGAACTTTGCAGGGTGCATTCTGTGCCATTTGTGTGGTCTGCTCTACAACTCTGGTGTTTCTTCAAAGTATTTGACCTTAACACAAATTTAGATAAAACTGTTGTTTTTTTACACAAAAATTTACTTTTTTGGCTGCTTCTCTCTAATCCTTGTTTTAAAAAATATCATTAGAACTCCAATTGCCATTTGGGTCCCATGACACTTCCTCTGCTGCACCATGGACATAGATCAGTATTTTATATTCTAGCATATATTTTCAATAGCAGTAAAAAGGAAAATAAGACCTAAACATTTACTTTAGTTGTAGTTAAAATAGATGAAACATGAAGTATTTGATGTACATTTACATTGTTGCTCTCAATTGTATTTAAAAATTGTATATAAAGTGCTTCATAAAAATTCTGCAGAATGCCAGACATTTTGTTACCTTTTCAGTTTTGAATATTTTCCTGTAAAGGGTTTTCAAAGAACAGATGTTGAACTTTTATTTGCTGAACTGGTTTATATGATCTGCAATGACCCATCCATGTCTTATCAAGGGATATCCATCTCTTTCTGACTTCATTACAATCTATGCACAAAAGCATATAAAGATAAAAATAACATAAACACAGGAACGGTTCCAAAAGCTTTTCAGCCTAAAAGCCAGGAAGACGATTTACATAGCTGTGTGTGGACAACAGACCACTTAGTTGTGATCTCAGCAAAACTCTCATTGTGGCCTGGGCCTTTAATGATGCACAGACTGTTGAAAACACTGCTTTGAACAGGCCAAAGTGATTCCTTTAATTGCTCCAGGTTGCAAATTGAGTTGGAAAGGAAATCTGATCTGAACTTTTAAAACACCACTCAACGCGGAGTGTGAGCCGAAACACTTTGATAAGACAGGCTGAGGCCGGGACTGCCGGGCTCTGAGAAATGCACGTATTAATTCTTGTCAAGACCATAATTGAACGCCACTTCCTGCAAACATTCCATTTTGTTAGTGTCGCCCGTGTGATCTGCCACCTGGGCGGCTCTGTGCACATGGGCACAATGAGACGCTCATTTGTTTTTTATTTTTAGGCTGGGAAACAATGATGGCCAAAAGCATTGATTGTTATAGGGATGATAAATGCTTTGTAAATATTCAGAGTGACCGCATACATGTATAATAATTATAGCTGAGAACAATTAACAGTCTGGAAATAAAAAGAAACTGCAGGCAGCAAGTTCAGATCAACTGCTAATGCCAGACAGAAAATTATGCAACTGTGCTTAGGCCGTGTACCCAATTAACAGTAGTCTATGTTTAGTAGGCTTCTAAAACTGCTTTTAGGTAGAACTACATTCACCTAATCCTATTCTGTATAATTGTTCTCATGCTCTGTTGTATGTGAGTGAGGCTGCAGTTTTCTTTTTTGGAAGCGGGGAACATACTGATCTTATAAGTTTTATGTAACTTGTGATGGTCAGCTATATTCAACCCACTTACTCTGAGTCCAGATCATCCCTGACCTACCTCGGCATGTGAACTTTCACCAAAGTTTATTGTCAGCACATATATTGGTTCGACTCCTTGTGCTGCTTCTTTTTTCACACATGACTTGTACATGAAACCAGGTCAGAATCAAATACCTACATTTATAAATGAACTCCAGGCAGAAATAAAAGACACAAAATAATGCACCTCCGTATTTATTAATACACCTTTCATAAATCCATTGTTTGTAAGTATCATCTACCCCTTGCAGTCATTGTACACCAGAGATGAGACTGGAGGAAGACAATGCACAATGAGCAAGTCTGCTACACTGCGAGAAGCAAGAGAGGCATGTAGCCGTAAGAAATTAGGCACAGAGCCTACATGGCGAGGTTGGAGGCCTAGCCCTGGGGTTTTAAGGGTTAATAAAATGTAGTAAGGCTAGAAGGGGCTGTGCTAGTGTGGAGCGTGGGGTAGGAGGGGATTAGGAATAGGATGAGTTAAAAGGGGCTGAAGGGAAATGAGAGGACCTCTTTTGGAAAAAAAGTTTCCCCCACACCCACCCCTTTTTTATAATTTGAAAGTGTGGTTAATTTTAGTGGTTGGGGTCTTGGAAGGCAAGGATCCAGTGCATTGGTGGAATTTGGTAAGGGGGATCCTCTTTGGTGGGGCCTCCCCCTTTATGGTGAACGGATGATTATGGCTCCCGAGGCAGTGCTGGGTGGCTAGGGGCCAAGGTGGACAGGTTGGAACAATTAAAGTCCTGTTAGGTGCAGATTTTGCCTTCTGAGACCTTCAACCTGGTTGTTTGGGTGTATAACCGGGAGTATGGAGATTGATAACATTATGGATATTGTTGTTATGGTTAGGTATTAAAAAAAAGTGAGCAATTAGGTTGTTGGTTAAATAGGTTATATTCAATGTATTATGTTTGCGTTATATAATCCCAGTTAAGTAATATTAATGATAATAATGGAGTGTTCTGTTATGTTAATGTCTGCTTGCATATCAAAAGTGTAAATGTATTTATTTGTCATTTATTTATTATTGGATATTTGTTAATTACTTGATTGGTCAATTTATTTAATGTTTAAATAAATGACTGCTTGCCAGCCAATTTAAATCCAAGATTGGCGTCTAGGTATGTAATGGTGGGGGAGTGGTTGGTAAGCAGGTAGAGGGTCGGGGGAAGGCGGAGGTTCTGATGGTGGTGAAGGATGCGCTAGAAAGTCCGAGCTACCCTCGTCATGCTTATGAGATAAAAGAGAGTGGCAGAGATAGATTCAATGTCCAGTCACAGGCTGGTCAAAGACCTGTAAGTGTTGCTTATCTGCAATATAGAACATTCAGGTCCTTGGCCCTGCCAGACAAGGCTGTACTGTGTGCCAAAGGTCTATTTATTATCATACTTGGGGTTCAGGTTTATTGGTGCATTATTGATTCATTAATTTGTTGTTTTTCTATTTATGTTTAGAGTTAACTTAAAAAATCTTACAGATATTTGTAATAATATTATTGATACAGGGGGACGTTGCTGGTTTTTGGGGGGATAGTAAATACAAATCAACTGTTTTTAGAACCTCTTTGGCGCCCATATTGATGTCAATTCATTGAGACTTTCAGTTACTTCTCCAGGTTCTTTTCATCTAATTGCAATCTAACTTTTTTTTGGTAGGTGGAAAGTATTACAGTAAAGGTTAATTTTTCCAGACATCAGGGGCAGCTGTACGCAACACCATGCAAATGACAGGGATACAAATCTGTTATATTATTATGTATTTATAACAACAGCATTCTCCAAAGAAATCTGGCTGACTATAATGATGTGGATGTTAATGCATAATGTACATTGTATGATTAGATTTCACACCTCCTTGTTCTGTGCTAATAATTATTCCATCACATTTAACAAGAACTGGAATAGCACCATTGTGTGCCTATTCTCATTTTCTCAGTGGATAGTACACAAATGACATTTTTCATATTTTCCATAAAAATGACTCAAGGTCTCTAGCAGTATGTCTTATTCTTCTGTTCAGATTTCTCTAATTGAAGGGAACAGATATGCTAAAAAAAATAATAGCAGCTGAAAATGTCAATTTATTTGTCATTTGAAGTGAAAACTGATGAATATTTTTTTGTTTAGAACTTTCCTTGAAGAATAGTGCACTTTTAAAACTGAAGGACTCCTTGTGAAGGCCACAGCGGGTGTGCAAGCTTGGAAACTGAAGCAAAATGTTAGAGTCCACAACAGTCATAAGAAACTGTTAATTAGTGGCAAGAGAACATGTCACCAAGTAAATGAACAATATGAATGAGACACAAGTACCAAAAGCTACCTGCGGATCATGAAAATCATTGTGCATCACTAAGGGAGGCCCTGGTCCCAAATGGGCAATCTGTGCCTCTCAGGTCAGTTTAATTGACACCAACTATTTTTTAGCTATCTGTACGGGTAGAATTCCTCAACTTGGCCACCAATAAAAGAGGCATTCTTACCACACTAATATACTGTGAGCTGTGGATATAATAATTATAGCAGGGGGTTCCCTGAAGACCTGAAAGTTATTTCATGGGTTCCTTCAAATTAAAATTTTTAAATTGAATCTTTCAATCCCTCCACATTTTGGTCCCACTTGCCTGTCTGACCTGGTAAAAAATACTTCCCTAGCTGCTCTCTTCCCACCTCCAATGACTTACCAATAACTTCCTCACTCATAACCTCATCACACGCACGACTCCAAGACTTTTCTAGAGCTGCCCAACTCTCTGGAATAGTATTTCTCATCCTATTCAGCTTGCTCCTACTTTCTGCTCATTTGAAAGAGCACTCAAAACCCATTTTTTCAAACTTGCCTACCCATCTTCTTCTGTCTCCTAAACCCTCACTACTTCCCACCACTACACATCTCTACTCCTATTGTGTGAGACTTCCCCCACCTCCTAGATTGTAAGCTCTTCTGGGCAGGGTGCTCTCCTCCTCCTGTGACAAGGTCTGTCATTTGCAACCTATATTTAATGTACTGCGCTGCATAATATGTTGGCGCTATAAAACTCCTGTTAAATAATAATAATATGGAAAATACACTATTCTATCATCATTAAACAGTTCAATACCTGAGCTTCAGCACCTTTTAGGTCTCGTATTGTGAAATATTAAAGGAAGGGCTCAGTGCGGTGTGTTTCAGCATTTAGAGGTATGTTCCATCATCTCCAGAATCTGTGTCCCAGCATTCCTAGAAGATGTGTGTTCTAGCATCACTGGTAGATGTTTTCTAGCATCTCCAGGTATGTTCCAGAATCTCAGGTGTGTGTTCTAGTATCATGAGCAGGTGTGTTTCTGCAATTCCACAAGTTTTCTTCTAGAATCTTAGGCACATGTGTACAACAGGTGTTGCCCATGATCTTTGGCAGGTTTGTTCCAACATAAACAGCAGATGCCTTCCAAAATCACAACATAGGCATAGTATAAAAAGGCTAGATATAATTAGACAACTTGTAACTTTAAAAATAAGTCAGCTTTGGTAGCCAAGGACCTTGGGTAAACCCAATGTGTAATGGTCTGATAACATAATAATTTAATTATAAAAAAATTAACTATTTATTAACTATATTGGTATTTTGTATCACGTTACAATTCATCTGTTAAAAGAAAGAACATGAACGTTGTGTTCCTGTGGGTAGCTGCTGTCTCCTACCCCTATGCAATCATTGCTGATTCAGAGTCAGAAAACAAAAGCTCAGCTACTATGATTCAACAGGAGCTCCTTTTATTTTTGTCTGTAAGTATGTAATGAAGGATTGTAAAGAAATTATTTCAAGGCTGTCAAAGGTTGTACTGCACTTTTGCTGATGCCTCACTGCAGCCCAAATATGTAAACTAGAGATTGAGTTCGACAATTTATCATAGAATGAAACAACCTTTTTTATAGAACAGGAGTTCTCCTTTAATAAAATCAATATATCAGCAGTGCTGCCCAAATTTACATTTTTGTTTAACATGAAGCAGCCCTCCATACTGTTTTTCATAGGTAGTCCCAAACCCAGGCTGCCATGCTGACCAAACATTTGCAAATCTAAACATGTGGCTTTTCTTCATGCATACCTGTACTGTTCCAGCAATTTTTAAAATACTGAGCCCAGGAAACCAACAAAGTTTAGAAATGTGCTAACAACCTATAAAGGGGTTGTTCCAAAAACTGTCATCTGCAGTGATAATGGGCGACAATTATTGAGCATCTGTAAAGGCTTTAGTCAAAATTTACATTTAGTTAATGTAATGGCCATACACTGCTTAGTATTTGCCCATCCGCAAATGATGCACCTGAATCAAGCAGGGCTTGTGAGAATAGAGACATTTAAATACACAGAGACATAATAAGCACTTTCAAGTGTCGGAAGGGCTCATTATCACACGCGGAAGCTTTTAAATGGTTTGCAGCCCTTCCACGATTTTCATGTATTTTGTGCAAAATTGCCTCTGCACTGCATGTGTGTGCAGCCATATGTCAGCTGATTCCAAGGAAAGATTTGCTGGCTCCCAGCAACATGAACTTTAAGTAAAGTTGAGTAAATCTGTTACTTCCCGTTGTTCTTGGCATTAGGCTTGTAGCATATTTCAGCTGTAAAAGTTGTCTTTCCCAATACTTTTTAGCAAATGCCTGTTTTTGTGTTGAAAAAAAATGTGCTGTTCAGTTTATTTGCATCAATAATCCAGAAGTTCCAAGCCTTTCTGGCATAAGACAAGTAAATACACTGACAACTATAGAGCTGCAATATGCAGTTCACGGAATACAATTGTATATACTGTCTGTTAAGGAAAATGTACAATGCATTGCTCTAATTTTATTACATAAATCAAATTCCCTAGTGCTCAGCATGGCAGCTAAAAAAGGGGATTCAAGTTTTATTTTGATTCCAGAGTTAATACAAAAACCAGGACTTGCATTTGCAAAAACAAGGCTCACTGTCCTCAAAACAACCATCTATATGTGTAGAGCTGCTGTAATCTAAAGATGTATCAATGTTAATAAATATATAGTCTTTTAGGGTACCCTTTCTTGTACAATTCTTATGATATAAACAAAGTTCTCTGCAGTATTGTACTATGAGCCCAGGCTGCTGTGAAGGTATGTACCCATAAGGGTATGTCTATAACAACTGCAACCCACGGAATGTAAACTGTAAGAAAATAATGCTCGTTGCAACAAAACTTAGCCGATGGTTGATGGCCATTGGCCAGTGGCAGAATGAGTTTTGCTCTTGCCTGGAACAGTGCTGTAGAGGAGATCTGATTCTCATTTTATTATATATATATGGTTTGAGATCACTAGATGACCACTGAAGATTGTAAGCTCTTCAGGGCAGGGTCCTCTCCTCCTGTGTCACTGTCTGTATCTGTCTGTCATTTACAACCCCTATTTTATGCTCAGTGCTATGTAATATGTTGGCACTACATAAATAATGTTTTTTATTATTATTATTATTATTATTAATAATAATAATAATAATAATATTAATACCAAGTCTAATATTAATTCGAGTTTGATATTCTAGTTCATTTGGCATTTGCTCTGCAGGCATTTGCTTGAGAGTATGACACTTTTATCATCTGATTATCAAGGGTAATCTTCTATCTGGCAAAGTTATTTTTTTATGTTATGAGCAGCAATTTACGCAATATAACATTGTAGTTCCTTTTTTATAAAATTAAGATCGTTGATACCAACCCACAGCTTTTAGTGCCATCATAACCACAGATCTTTATTGCTTTATAGGATCAGGGCAGTTGAAGGATCTGTATGGCAGCTCATTGCTATTGATAAAATACCAAAAAATAGTTGAGACGATTACTTTGGAAAAGTTAAAAAAATTATTTTATTCCATAATAATATTGATATATTATAATGACCTCTTAGCGATAAAGTATCCTTTGAATTACTGGCACATGTTGCCCCATGGAGGTTTTTATTAATATGTATGTATGTCTTTATCATTCAGATAATATAAAGAAATTGATACCTTTGTATATGGAAGACTTGTGAGTGGTGCCTCTACCTACTAAAATCAATATTTCTTTCATACCATTTTTTTTAGATTCTAATAATGGCTTTTTATTTTTGTGATCTCTGCTGGCCATGATAAAAAAGCATGTTGTTCAAATTAGCTATCTCCTGTAGACGTTGTGCACGAGGACATGGAAACAATTAGATGTGTTGCTTCTGGTCTATGCCCCGGAGGACCTGGTCTCTTTGTTCCTCAGACACCAGCTGAGATGCACTGGTTTCTTAAGTTTATTTCCTGTAAAACTCTGGTCCTTCTTCTGCAGCCCATTGGGACCCCTTATTAGACCACACAAATCGAAGGCAGTTCTCAGACAGCGATGGGATAAAACATTATGAAAAGGACTTGAAAGATGAGAATGTGTTCTATAAAGGCTGGGGGATGAAAGTACAGGAATCATATAGAAACATTTTCAATGCCAACGCAGTACACTGTATTACATGAAATTTAGGATTTATATGTGTAAAGTCAAAATTAGGCTCACCCATCATTTGATCTTTTATGATGGTTCCTTTTATGATACACATGTACAAACATGAGTTTAGGAAATGGGTAACTATATTTATGAAATAAAGACATTCAGGCAGATAGATATGAACGACAGAGAGAGATATCATACATAGATATAACTGGATTAAACAGACTGACAATGTATAGAAAGCTTTGACATTAGGAAAGATAGATAGATAGATAGATAGATAGATAGATAGATAGATAGATAGATAGATAGATAGATAGATAGATAGATAGATGATTTATAACTAGATTAGATAGACAAATGGAATAGACAGGGAGACAAAACAGAACACATAGATATACCTTATTATATATGGATAAAAAAACAGATTAGATCAGTGTTTCTCAGGGTTTTTTCAGAGGTTACTAGAGGAGCAATAAGAGCAAACTTGTGACTTTCAATTAACTTCAACTAAAAACAATGATATTTTTGGCTATCTGTAATGGTGGCATTTATTTATCCCAGTGGCAGATAATGTAAAAGGCATTATTCTTACTCACCACCACACTAATGTACTTTGAGTTGTAAATATAGTAAATATAGCAGGGATTCCCTGAAGACCTGAAAGTTTTCCAAGGGATTCCCCCATGGTAAAAAGGTTGAGAAACACTAGATTAGATTGTCAAAAAAATGTAGACGAGACTGAAAAGACGCATGGACACAATGAAATGGACAGACAGCTGGATATATGGATGGCCATAACATAACAATAGATGGACAGATAGAAATGAAAGACAGGAATATATCATATATACCTTTATACCGGGATTAGATATTAGGTGGATATATGAATGGCCATGACATATAGATAGATGGATAGATAGAAATGAAAGACAGAGATTTATCATATATAACTATATACCGGGATTAGATATCAGGTGGATATATGGATGGCCATGACATATAGATAGATGGACAGATAGAAATGAATGACATGGATAAATCATGTATACCTATATACCGGGATTAGATATCAGGTGGATATATGGATGGCTAACACATAACGATAGATGGACAGATAGAAATGAAAGACAGGGATATATCATATATAACTTTATACCGGGATTAGATATCAGGTGGATATATGGATGGCCATAACATAATGATAGATGGACAGATAGAAATGAAAGACATGTAGATATCATATATAACTATATACCGGGATTAGATATCAGGTGGATATATGGATGGCTAAGACATAACGATAGATGGACAGATAGAAATGAAAGACAGAGATATATCATATATACCTATATACTGGGATTAGATATTGGGTGGATATATGGTTGGCCATAACATAATGATAGATGGACAGATAGAAATGAAAGACAGAGATAAATCATATATACCTATATACTGGGATTAGATATTGGGTGGATATATGGTTGGCCATAACATAATGATAGATGGACAGATAGAAATGAAAGACATGGATATATCATATAAAACTATATACCGGGATTAGATATCAGTATGGATGGCCATGACATGAATATAGCCAGACAGATGAATATGAGAGACATACACAGAGACAGATCTATGAACATATAAGAGGATGGGATGGACAGATATGTCTACAGATAGATGGGTCTCAGGGTGGACACACGCCTCTCAGCCAGCCAGCAACTCCAACTAATTAGCACACGTGATGAGAATAGGAAACGCTGTAGTGAACAATGGTAGCGTGGGAAACTAATGTAAACTGCAATTACAGAAGGCCTCTCTTGGAGGGAAAATAAATAAATAAACACATAAACAACAATAGCTTTCAGCAGGCAGACTGGCAGCATGAGAAACGAGCTTGTGGTGGAACGCTGCCGTCACATCTCCGCCAAGCACAAACGGTTCCTGTTCTGTTTTTGAAGCCCCTTTTTTCTGGAACGCAGAGGCTTAGCGGCAGAGAGGAGGGGGGCGAAGACGGGGAGAACGTGTTTTAGGAATCTCAGCACTTGCCAGGTCGCTGGGGAGGTCATTTAACTTTTGTTGAGGAGACAAGGGAGCAGAAATGAAAAGGGGGTAATGAAATATCCTGCCTGAGACAGCTTACAAGCACATGTCCCATGCTGTCATCTTGATAGGCTCCGAGGTAACATTTGCAGCTTGTTGTTGGGTTGCCAAGCTGAGTGGTTGGTGGGCATTACGTATGTGAAAAGATTTCAGCCTCTTTCCTACCCCAGTCAGCAATTCTAGAAGGAGCATAATAGGGTTATTGTGAGGGATGTTTTCCTTGCTGCAAGTTCACCACCTAAGCACGGCCATTACATGGCAGGTAATCAGAACACAAGGACAGTAATTTCTGCATATAAAACCTAAAAATATGTTCCTGTAATGTCAAAAATCATTTTTTTATATTTCTCCTTTTTTTTCAATAAAAGTATAGTTGGTAATACTACCAGACAGGTGTGTCTATAGGCATTTATTTCTGTAAGGTGGCATCACTTACTGAATTCAGCTGTTGTGTTGCTATTACATGTTTATGAGTTAGTCTAGAATTAGAGATGTGAACATACTGAGATGTATTTACTAAAGTTCTTTAAAAAAGTTTTTTAAACAGATTTTGTTATAAATTACTGTTCTTACAGTGGGTGCAATGTACCTGGACTTTTTTATTCTCACTATTATCTGCTCTGACCTGCTCAAGTATTGAAATCATTTGCTACCTAATAACAAACAATATTAAAGAAACTGATTCCAGGTTTGCTGGATCACCGTAATTCAGGCTCATTGTCACCCCAATAAAACTGATGTTCTGCTGCAGCAAACAGATCCACAAGTTCATACAGAAAAGGAATTTGAGTTGTTTACCTACCAAGGTAAATTCACTTTGCAAAGGATAATTCACTTAGCCTAGTAAACGTGGTGAAAGTTCACTTTGCAAAGAATACCAGCCCATGTTGAAGAAAATCTAAAAAAACAAGATTTTTCTCTGCATATGAGTGGATGGCTGAAGTCAACAGAGCTTCATCTAATTTACTAAGCTAAGTGAAGAATCCCTTGCACACAGATCAGATCGGGATAATTCACTTTGCTATGTGAACAACCTATATTTATCAACCCCAATTAGTTTATAGGATGTGAAAAACATAGTTAGGGAAAATATGAACAAGGTAAAGAATGTGAAACTGTTTAACTTACAGTGCTCTACAAAAAGACATAAAACTTAGTTTTATATTTCTAGGACTAAGAACCCCCATCACTTATTATTAGACATATGAAATAAATATATGTATCAGAAAGATGGTTTTATCATCTATCCTGTCTTTTAATGTTAAAGGACATTTACCAACTTTTTTGCATGTTCACAGTTGCAAATTTACAAACTATGGGTCATAAAAGTTCCATAGTTTCCAATGCAAACTTAGTGAGTTGAAGGCTTCAAGATTTGCGACAGTATCAAAGATTACTACACAGTAATGTAGTGCTTCAATTATTTGGAATTATTCTATATTGAATTTGCTATCATTAACTTTTCTTTCCACCATAGAGAGAACTATCAGTCCCATCTAGTCTGTAATAAAAAATGACCTACTAAAATTTGCTGGTTTTTATATAATGGACTATGGTCCAGGTGCTCAATGTGGACCTTGGAAAGGTTTGGTGTTCAGCGAAGCCAGTGAGAAATAACTGTTCCTTGGATTGGGTTGTAAAACTTAATACTTTAGGTTTATCCATTTTACACTATATATGTTTTCTTTGTAGTCCATCCTTTTTATATTTTATCCTTTTAAATTAAATCTTGCGTAAATAAATTTTGCATATAAAATTTTTAGGTCAATATTATTATTATTAATAAACAGGATTTATATAGCACCAACATATTACGCAGCTCTGTACATTAAATAGGGGTTGCAGAAGAAGAGGACTCTGCCCCGAAGAGCTTACAATCTAGTAGGTGGGGGAATTTACACACAATAGGATGGGAGATATGTAGTGGTGGGAAGAAGTAAGATGGGTAGGCAAGTTTGAAAAAATAGGTTTTGAGCACTCTTTTAAATGAGCAGAAAGTAGGAGCAAGCTAAATAGGACGAGGCAGACCATTCCATAGAGTTGGGGCAGCTCTAGAGAAGTCTTGGAGCCGTGCGTGTGATGAAGTTATGAGTGAGGAAGTCATTAGTAGGTCATTGGAGGAGCGGAGAGAGCGGCAGGGGGAGTATTTTTTACCAGGTCAGAAATGTAAGTGGGACAATAACTGTGAAGGGATTTGAAGGCAAAGCACAGGAGCTTGAATTTGATTCTAAGGTGAAATAGAAGAACGTGTAGAGATGTAGAGAAAATGTACCTTAGAATGTTTTACTTTTTACTTTACTTTTACTTACTTTTTTTTTTATTCTTTAAACACATCACATAATTATTTGCTGTTTATATCTCATTGGGGAGGATATGTCCCCATTGCCAGACTTTTATCATCACATCTTGTTTTAGTAAAAACTAAAAAAAAAAAGATTTCTCATTTTCTGTCTTAACTATGGCCATCAGGACAAACAGAAAGATAAATGTATTCAGCAGGGATACTGACAGCAATAAAATTTGCAAGGGTTCTAACTGCTCCCCACCCTATTCAAAACTAATAAAACGGTTTTGGCTTTACATGCACTTTAGTAAGGGTTGAAGTGGAAGGATTTGTCAACTCACCTTCACCTCACAGTATTTTTATAAATGAAATCAGACATACATACTTTTTACTGCAGTCCTTTAGCTGCAGCTTCATACAAACTCCATGCAACTAGAATCCAGGCCAACATTCAAACATCCCTAGTGCTCCAAGACAAGAATTCCAGTGAAGTGAGGAGTAACAGCACTTTCCCATTTTCCCATATCTCCTGTTGTGCCCTTCCCATCAAACTTTAAAATAGAACCAGCCAGGTTGGCACTGCTACAGCTTGTTTAGGGTCTGCCAGTCTTCACATCCTTCAATGCTATAACTAATGAGATGCATGTGCCAGTCCTTTCATGTACAAAAACATAGTGCAGAGATTGCTGGGAATATTACATTCCTGTCTGTCTGAATCACACAAAATCTAGCTATTTAGGTTCTGAGAATCACTGGGTGGCATGAAATGCTGGGACCAGTAGTGCAGCAGCTGTACTGTGTGAACTTGCCAGACCTCTAGAGCAAAAATATTCGGTTCAGTTTTAAAATTGTTCTGAGGCATGAGCTGTGTAAATGAGTTTTAGAAGTTGCCTGTGTTCACCATGCCTGTCGGGACAGACACAGTCTGCAGCCCAAAGAATTCTAAGTATGAGAAGCAAATTACTCCATAGCTATATTAGGAGCTGTCTTTTACCCCTGTTCTATACTTGAAAAAAAGAATAAATAAGACTGGCTGTCATTTGTATATTTCCTGTAGACATGCAATTGTCAAAGGTGACATTTTATGTACACTGGAGTACCTATTGTACCAGGGTATAAAATTAAAAATTATTATTAATAATAATAGTAATATTAATATATTATACACCTCTCCCCCCATGCTCCTCTATAAGCAATTTTTTTAAATTAACAAATGTATCTGTAAGGATTTCTTTATCTTAAAGTTTTATTATAATCATTTTAGTTATAAAAAAAAATGTTTTTTTGTTTTTGTTTAATTAGTGGTGCAAAAATCAGTTATTTGTGACAATATTGAGGCAAATGCACCAAAATGAATACATGGGGGCAATAAACGGACAGTTGTCTAACTTACGACAAAACGATCAACATCAAATGGGGACATTTAAGGCAACTTAAATTGTCACAAATATAATAAAACAAAAAATTTATTATAGAAATTTTAAAATGACAAACAACAACAATTGCTCAAAAAATAAAGAATAAAAGGCTCCTAAGTAATCTAATACAAATCTCAATTCTTCCTCAATGCCTTTCACAGACATAAGCTGCTTCCTCAGGAAATCTATTGAGATATGTTATACATTACACATCTTTATACATATATATCCTTTATCCCAGTACAGGTTAAAACACCCATCTGGCAATATGTATAACATATCTCAATATATCTCCTGAGGAAGCAGCTTATATCTGAGAAACGCGTCGAGGAAAAATTGAGATTTGTATTAGATTACTTTTTAGCCTTTTATTCTTTAGTTTTTGACCAATTGGTGTTTGGTAATTTAGAATTGCTATAATAAATTATTTGTTTTATTATATTTGTGACGATTTATGTTGCCTTAAAAGCCCAATTTGATGTTGTTCTTCTGTTGTTACTTTAACTTGGGATGTGGCAGCACTCCCTAAGCACTAAGAAATAAAACATGTTGGACATTAAATGCTTTTCAGTTGCAGTTGTATAAGTTATATGCCATACTTAGCAGCACCATGCAAGCTTATGGACCACAGTAGATAATTCTAAAAGCCGCCTTGGTGCCCAAAAGCTTCTACCACTGGAAACTGGAGTAAATCTAGTGAAATCTCAGTAGGATCTAGCAAGGAATCCTATACATCTCTATTGGACAGAAAGAAAGGGCAAATCTTTGAAATTTTACAAAGTTGGCTTAAAAAAAAAACGTTCCCTACTCCATCCAAAATGCAAAATAAAAGTTTTGGCTTTGGATATGGTCTGTTTATTCACGCTGGTGCAGCATCCTTAAGGTGGTGCCACTCTGCACTGTAAAGCCATAATTTTACAATGGCATCAATGTGAAAAACTCTTTAGACCTGAATTGTAATGGGAAACGCCTGTGCCAGGTATCCATATGTTGACAAAACTATTATTAAAATTAAAAGCATATAAATGAATGTCGAATATTAAATCACCAATATCACTCGGAAAGAAATGATAAATGGTAAAAATCCAAAAATTGAGTTGCCTCCAGAACAGAAATAGAGGTGAAATCATCTGATAAAGTCACTTATTCCTATGGCACTTAATACTGGATTTTTATTATACTGGAAAGATACCCACTTACTTCCTGTTGTGTCTTCAGGACAGGAAGTGAGGAACAATCCAGTCTACATGTAGGAATGGGAATATCTGAGGACAGGGACCTCACAGGGATAAAGTAAAGGTAAAGTAGATAATTTAAAAGAAAATATGCAAATATTTCTTATTTAATAAAGATGTCCTGAGTTTAGGTATACTTTAAAGGCTGAAGAAACGATTTAGTACACTCAGCCTATAAATTCGGTATAAAGCTTGGTGAAGTTTTATTGTCATTATAACATCTGACATCTAACATCTAAAATTTAAGCAAAATAGAATATGAAAGCCATTTGTTTTTTATAGTTATGGATAGACTTAAAAAAGTGCATAGTGTTTTTGGGGGGTTGACCTTTGTGACTAGTTGAAGAGAAATACCAATATCAGACAACTCATAACCACCAACTATATTTATAGTGTAATTCTTCAAATGTCATTTACACATTTAATCCTGTACATAGCTTGTGAGTTTTTCTCTTAAAATGTAAGTCCTGTGTTAAAAGTAATATATTTGGCTATATATAAGGCAAAACACATCAGATCCATATTCAGCTACCTACACTTCTAAAGCTATTTACGAATCGAAAGGAAACTAATGAAAATTAATTTACTATGTACTGGTAAAACATAATGCACTTTGCATATAACTATTGCTTTTATTAAAGTTTGTTGGCATAAACTAAACAGAGAAAATATCCTGAAAATATCTACAGTTTAGAAAAGATGTTTGGTGGTCTGGGATTAGGTGTCACGCTTGAACCCTGAGTAGTGTTTCCATAATACATTTTTTTATGATAAACATTGATAAAAGTCAATCACTCTGTCCATGGTGCTGAATTGAGAACACTACACATTAAAGCTAATCTAATCTAAAAATGAATGTATGTTCTTTTTTTTTAATAATGTCAGTCTGAAGAAAACAAACAAAGGCAGTCATGTATATTAATTCCTTTCTGCAGACATTTCTGTAGAAATAAAACAGAGGCAGTTATGTGTCACCTTGCTGTGGTTTTTCCAATGTCCAACTGTATTGAAGAACGTATGTTTGAAATTCAATTATTATTAAGCTCTATTACAATGTGATTTTCCCCTGCACAGAAGATCAATGATATCACTATAAAAGATGATACAAGACCTTAATATGTCATTATATGGGACTGTATTGATACTGAATATGTGACTGTACAGGCTACCAGGGCCGATTACTAAACAACACATTGGGACAAGCACTGCCATTTCCTATGGAGGAAGACACAGCAGGATGCCTCCTGTCCATCCTCCCCCTCAATTGAAACGTTCACATTCACCGTGCTCACTATACAGCAGGAAGTCTACAACCTGTCATATGTGCAAGCTTCAGGCCAGGCTAGTACAAATAAAAATGAGGGGGTCTGAATATATAAAAGTGATTGGATTTCACATTAAATGTGTTTGGAAATATCAGTATAACATACACAAGTTGTACATCCAAATGTAATTCTAAATATGCAATCTTGTACACAGATGTGCAGTGTTTTGGGACTTCTGAATGATTACCGATCAACATTTTTATTCTGATTGCAAAATTTGGTAGCAGATCTGGTTGTCTCTGCTGGGCCCTTAGACCTTGGCTGCCCTTAGATCTCATAGCCTCACCATCAGGTAATAATTAGAGTTGTTCTATGCAAAGAATTTTTTTTCTTTCACAGTATTTTATTTCAGGGCTAGCAATATTTCTGTGCAAAATTTCAATTATTCTAAGTCTGTTTGGTTTTTATTGCTGTGTATGAACTGATTGTGGAGAATCAGGAGGATTTATTTATGAAGGTTTATGTAGCACGTTTTGTCTGTCTGTACCGGGGACAGGCACACGCTCTAATTTTTTGTGCTGGTGACACTGGGATAGAAAGTAACTGGGGATCTCCCCAAAGAAGACATGTTAACAGGAGGTAAGAGCAAAAGGATAATCTTCTCAGAGTGCTGCTACTCCTTTAGTGTCCAATCACAGGGTGGGATGAAGCCTGGACATGGCTGTTGTGTAACTATATGCACGTACCTTGCCAGCAGTATGCTGACTAAATTATATTGTAAGAATAGTCAGCCAATGTCTACATTGTTCTCATGTTATGGTACCCATAATAGGAGGTAGCCACAGTTTTCACCTATCTAGCTTTTCTGCTACAAAGAGAGTATAGCTACAAACAGGGCATGGTGAGAAATGCAAGGGGGCATTGGATGGTTTTATGTTACCATTGGTTGCTAGTAGAATGGCACTGCTTTAAACTGATTGGCTTGGTAATAAATATATCCATATACTATTCTTATCTAAGTTAAAAATGCCACAAATGAACACAGGCATGCAGCCACCTACAGAGTAAGCCTGGGTGGCTTTCTGTACACCTGCTACTGGTACTGTCATCTGCTGCATGAATGGAATGTTCTCCAATGATCCTCAGCATCCAGACACACTTCATCCTCTGACCTGCAGTCCTGCCAGGACACGGACCGTTCACATTCATTACTTATTTTTGGGATGAAGATCACGTAGGAAAAATATATAATCTTTATAACAAAGAAGTTCAGGTTAGAGTTACACTTAGGTTGTATCTTGAATCAATTTTTTTTATCAATATTTCAGTTTTTCACTACACTGGTATTCTTTAACCACATACTGAAGAGGCAAAATCAGAAAACAAAAAAGGTAAACAAAAAACAAGTTACCCTTATAAAATGAATACCAATCACAAAAACACAATATGCATGTTGATACTTCTATGTTTGGTGGAGTCTGGTGTGGAGGAACTTTAGTGACCAGCAAAAAGCATTTATATAAAACCTACCATACACTTTCCGATGAACTGGAACTCTAAATGTGAGACAAATCTCCTCATCCAACATCAATATCTGACCTCACAAATTTGGCTGAATACACTCTAATTCACACACTCCATATTCATGAAGAATGTCTTCCCATGAGAATGGAGGTCGTTATGGATGTAGCGTGTGTGTTGGTGGCAAGGGGGACAGACCCATAAAAATACCCAGGGTTTAGGAAAAAATATTCAACAGGCTCAAATCGGTATTTCTGCATATTTTGGCCATGTTTGTGTTAAAACTCTTATGTATTTTTTATTAGGTTTTTACCTGTTTATATAGCTCTGGCTTATTCACAACACCATTCACAAGAGAACCCACGTATTGGAAACATTTTTGGGAGAAGTTATCATAATAAATTAATATAGAAGATTTGGTCTTCCTCCTGCTTACTACCTTAACTGCCACATCCGTTGACTGATCCAATTCAGATAAACATACAAAAGAAAATTGGGACTTTCAAGGCAGTAACAACAATTGGTGTTAACAACAAAATTCAAAATATATTTTATTTATTCCATTTATTCATTTCATCTCTAAAAATCACATAAAATCTTCACCATAAATGGTTTACAATTTCAGATAAATAGAAATCTTTGTTCGATCTAGAGTTCACTATGCATTTC
Organism: Pyxicephalus adspersus; assembly: GCF_032062135.1. Lineage (NCBI taxonomy): Eukaryota > Metazoa > Chordata > Amphibia > Anura > Pyxicephalidae > Pyxicephalus > Pyxicephalus adspersus. Next base: position 29,005,682 of record NC_092862.1, read on the forward strand.
GCAGCATAATCATTTGCTTCCTCAGGAGATATATACCCTGTTAGCTCCCTCAAATCACAGAAAGCACCTCGGCATTGATGTTATATGACACCAGATACAGGGGAATTGCGAGATCATCAAACTGTCCACTTTATAAAATATCACATCTCCTTTCAGTAATGGATTCAACTTCCAGACTATGATGAAGCCAATACAAGCTGAAAGTCAAACTTACTCACCTCTGGATAGCCAGTTGTGATCCTCTTTACTTATATGAAAAGGCTTTACTTACCGGAAAAGACTTTTCAGATAAGTATAGAGGAACACAATTTAGCTGGTAATGCCCATCTTAGAGGAGGACTCCATGCAGTCTTCTACTTTGAAGAGATAGGGTTCATCAGATGTCCACATCACGGCCAGCTTGATGTGGACATTTTCTATTAGCTATCTGTCATCAAGGCCCCCAAGAATCCATGAAAGGATGATTTTAGAAAAAGTAGACCAGTGTTATGGTCTGTAAACCACAGTTATTGAGCTGAGGTTTACCTAAGCGTCCTGTTAATGCTACAACATACAAAGACATTGTAAACACCAATGTATGGTATATATTTGGTAAAGCATACTACCTGTACTTTAAAAGTAACAGTTATGATTCAAACCTCCTGTAATCCTCTGTTCTGCAGCCCTAAGAATCATAGAGTTGGGGGTGTAGGTGACCTGCATTCATATGTTGTATATTCAATATGATGAAAAGAGATAAGAGCAGAGAGATAACATTATCAGGGCTTTTTTGTTTCATCACTGTCCAAGCAAATGCGAGAACCAGGGAAGGTAACTTAGTTGGGTTGCTTAACACTTTTGAGAAAGAACGGGTCACCAGGACAGCTGTACTATCTATCAGGGCTGAAAAAATCTCTGCACTGGAGTGGCAGCTATAACATGTCCTTTCAATGTATTTCTTCTGTGTATTTAGCTGTTTATCTGCAGTTCATTTTTTTTTTGCTCTCAAAGATCTTTCTTTTCTCACTTTGCAACAGATGTCCTAAAAGTTAAACTACTAATATTACTGAATTATTGCTAGTTTGCAGATAAATGACTACTGGACAGTGTAGATGTAACAGGTGCTCTTTACTATGAACAGTGACCAGTTATCCCAGCTGTAGGCAGAATTTCTCATGACAATTACAATGTAGGAAGTTTCTGCCATAGCAATTCACATGTGTGCATCTATTTCCCAGCCATTAACCACTGCTCACAACAAAGAAGACTTATCTATCAGCAATCTAACTCGTATTTCCATTATTCCAATAGAAAATACACAAGACAAAACAGGATGTTCCTTACAAAGGCGGCCAGAAGCTAAATGAGCACACAATGCTGTCGATAAATGGACTCCGCTGACGGAACACCGCGCATCCACTCTTAATAAACAACTTCCTAACTGTGTTATGGGGTCTTTTTCTAGGAAAATGTCTGAAACACTTGGGGTTTAAAGTTGTAAACTGTAAAGTTACAGACAACCAATCACACGCAGTCTTTGCCAGAAGGACTATATGTAAAAAGTAATCCAGTAAAAACAAAATATATATTATGGTCTGTTTATTTTTATTTTATTTTTTTTAATTTTGCTTTATATATTTATACTGTATATATTTATTTGTTATGACCATCAGTGTGTAAAGCATGTTCTGTTTACTGTCTGCATATCTGTTACCAGTCTTTGTGAAGCCTAGTTTCTGCTAGAAGAAATGAGGGAGTTTGATTTAAATTCAACTCATTTAGAAATTTGTGACATCCTATTTTTCCTGTTATTCAGGTCTACTTTACTGTAAAAAAGTAAACTAAAAGTAAGTAAACTAAAACTAAAAGTAAACTAAAGAAAGATGCTGTGGTACCCTGCTTGCTGTCCATTGGCTGCAAATGGTAACTATTACATATTAATTTATATTAATTAAATTTTGTAATATTTTTAAAGTAATAAAATTATTCACTCAGTTAAATTAAAAATATTTAAAAAAAAGTGTCTTCTTTTTGTGTTTTGAACATAATATATAGAAAAAATTCATGACATCTGAGACAAAAACTTCTGCAATCCATTTGATGTGATCATTATTAGGCTCTTGATCCAGAACCAAGCTGACTTGTTCATCCTCATCAGCCTGGGACTGGACAGTGAAGGAGCAGAAGTGCACTGGGGATGTCATCACTCCTTTCTCCTCCTGACAGCATTATTCAGCATTAGAACCTTACACTGCAGCACACTTGATTGATGCCCCCCCCCCCAAAAAAAAAAAAAAAGATTCTCCAGTCTACAAGGCATTGCACAATGCTGATACTAATTGTGGGTACTGGCAACAGTGGCATTCAATTTACCTTTTTTAATTAACAGGCTACAAAAATGTACCAGCACTATATGTGAATTGCAGCATATCACAATGCAGAGCATGTGGCATACCTACAAATCTCTCCTATTTTATATCAAACCCTAGACCAGACCCAAACAAAAAGGCAGTTTCCATTGCTAACTAGACAGAGTAATCCACTGTATACAAAGTGGCAATAAATGACAGGCCAAGCTAATGGGGTCCCAGAAAACATAATCCATATACCTGCCCTTAGTGGGCCCTTGTGCAGCTGCTGTGTTTGCAAAAATAGCATGTTAACCCCCAAAAAAGAGTGGGTTATGATGGTGCACAATAGCAGTATCTAGGAGAGGAACTAAACACACTGGGTTCCTCTATATTTTTCAAAATATTTTATATTGGACTAAAGAGCATCCTAATTTCAATCTGAAGATCCCTACATTTTTCTTTAAAAGTAATGAACTGCCCACTAGCAGTTTACATATAAACAGACCTTTGACAAGGAGATTAATACAGGTTGACATTCAGAAATCTGGACCTGACGAGTGCCGGATTTATATATGCTGTAAATATTACAATTAAATAACACTAAATGAAATGACACTAAATGAAAAGCAAATACAATTGTATTGTTCACCTGCTAAATAAAACAAGTTTTACAGAATTTTGGTTCAACTAAACAAAATAGTGTTTCAGAATTTTATTCATTACGGTACACTCAAAAAGAAGCTAAATAGCGGATTGGCTGTCAGGATGATCATCTTCATGACTGACAGTAACAGCATCCTCAAAAACAGCTTCAATTTGTGGGGGGAAAGCAAGACCTAACAGCTGATTCTGGAAGACAGCACCATCAAAATGTAAACGGCACCTCCAGAAAACAGTGTAAATTTAAAAATGCGCTCCAAAATCTTTGCTGGAAAACTGAAGGATCCAGATTATCGATGGCCCGGATTTTTGAATGTCAACCTGTATATAGACAATAAGATGATTTCCCAAACAAGTCAATGATGAACCCCCTGAGTCTGAGCCAAGTCTGTTTTTGTTTCATTTATAGGTGGTAGAATACATTGCCATCAGCTCTGTAACACAATTTACAGACTGCTAATGGCCAGACGTACTCCTGGTTGGATCTGGTCTAAGTTTTTTTTGTTTTTACTTCCCAGTTTTGACAAACTTAAACCAGCAGTTTCCCATGCTAGCAGACTAGAGGTGATCTTTGACCTCACTTTTCCACGCTCAATTACTATTGCCCCCTGGCCATAATATATAAAATGGTCTTTCAAAGTCTTAGCCTAGACTTTGCATCATCATTTTGTTTGACACCTTCTTTCTTCTTTGTAAGCCTTCACATAATGCATGCTCCATGTTCCGGATATCAATATCAGAGGACAACCCCAACATAAGTATAGTAAGGTTCAATTAGGATGTTAGAAAGTTTTATCTGAAAACATGTTAGTGAGCCTGAGCGTGCCCTCACCTATATTTGTTGAATCTCCTGGAGAACTCTGATGCCATATCTCTTTTTTGCATCAAACTCGTAACTTTATTTTCTACAGAAGAGAAGAGGAAGATTTCACTGGGGGAAGAATGACCACTCCAGTTGGCCTACAGAAGATTTCCCACTGAGTGACTATGCTGGTTGGCCTGAGGAAGAACATCTAAGGGTTGTGGGTGGTCAGGTCATGGAGTTGGTCATTACTGCAGGAAGCTGTGGGTATATGTAGGCACTTCAAGGTTACTAGTCACAGAGACACTTTAAACAATTCTTTCATAAAAGCTCATTGGCTGATCCTGGGTGTTTAATATTCAGGAAGCAGAATATTTGTACCTTATTGAAAGGATTTTGCGAGGAGGTTAAGGGATTGTGCTAACCAGGACCTACCTAAAGCTGGACATAGATGTCTTAATAGAAGCAAATAAGTCTGTTAATTGTGATACCAAGGTGGCAGTTAAAGGCATGTACATCAAGTATGGCAGTTGGATGTACTTACATCATCCATGGCAGTTGAGGGCACCTACATCACCAATGGCAGTGGAAGGCAAATATATCATCCATGGCAGTTATTATTATTAAACAGGATTTATATAGCGCCAACATATTATGCAGCGCTGTACATTAAATAGGGATTGCAAATGACAGACTAATACAGACTGTGATTCAGGAGGAGAGTTGAAGGTACTTGTATTTGCACAGAAAGCAAAGCTTTGAGTCTTCTATTTTCCATGAAAAAGTGCTAAGGAGCATACTTGATAAATGCATTCCTGCCAGTGCCTGTGGAGTATCAAAGGGTGTCTTGGTGTTTTTTGAGAGAGACCTTGAAATAAAAAAGTATTTCCTGATAATTCTATAGCTACATTATAAAACAAAACTTATCTGAGCTGACAATCATTGTTTTGGCTAATGGTGGGGTTCTATGCATTGGCCTTTATGTCCTTACTGGGATTGGTATTGGGATTGGGATTGGTATTGGCTGGGGTGGAAGGGATAGTATGACTTTTTGATGTATGGCTGCACCAAACCTCCAATAGTTGATCCCAATAATGTATAACTAAGGGAATGACTGGCCAGAACAATAGAAAATCTTATCAATATTAAGCATTTTGCAGCCCTTTACTCCTTTAGCCCCAATACGGTGTGTGGTACCCTGAGGTAGTTTTACTATGAACTAGCATATGTGGGGTTACAGCTGTCTAAAGGATCCTATTATACAATTTTACATAAGGGTGTCTTTTATCAGAATAGCACATTTATATTAACAAATCATTTTAAAATGTAAATATTGTCATTATTTGAACTTAAAAAACAAAAAAGTATGGGAAGTGTACCAAGACACTATCCCAGGCTTCTGGTTAACCCCTTAAATTCTGGAGCATATTGTATATGAATAAATCAGTAGTAAATGGAATAAGTAACTTGAATACTGCTGCTGAGCACTGTGCAGGTTTCCTGTGGGTATATTTAGGAGGAGGCCAGCCTGGTGCCAGCCACCCAGACAAGTGTGTATGGCACTCCACAGCGCCGTCTCTGTGTGCGCTCCCGTGGGACCTCTGCCTTGCTGAAGTGCATTGATTCAGACTTCTCTTCCTTTCCTTGAGCTGGGATTACATTACAGGTCCATTCTTTGCTGCCCAGAGCCAGGGCTGAGACACAGCACCATGGAACATAGAAAAAGGTTTTAACCCTGTGCTTTCCAAACTAAGTCTCTGCTCTTCCCCTCCTGTGCACCGTTTCATTGACTGACATGACCCAGAGACCTCATAGTGGACAACAGCACTGATTCCTATACACCCCTTCATTGCCAGTAGATCCTTATTACATTCAACCTTTTATTTCCAGCTTTTGATGACATACACCCCTGCATTACCAGAAATTCCCCAACACATTCACCCCATACATTGTTGGCAGTCTCGATCGGTTCCGATGCACACCACCTGAGTAACTATGTCTTGGAGGGATTTGGCTAAAGGAATAGGCTATTCCAGGGGCTGGCTCAAAGTAATGAAGGACATTTAGAAAAGGAAGATAATAGTTTAGTAAAGAAACAGGATGTAAAATGTATTGGCTGATCTGTATTGTGGAAGAATTTTAGTGGAGGGCCTGCAGGGTGTATTCTGCAACAGCACAAAATTTGAAAGGGTGGTAGATAATTGTATAGGGTTTCCCTAGGCAGTACAACTTTTAAATAGAGGTAGAGGGCCACTTGTAATGAAAGCTGCTGGTAAAAAAGAAATCAATGTTACATGAAACAAAAGTACCTGCAGTGGATTAACGATTAATAATTTTGGGATGCATGGCAAGTAATGAAGGGGTTAATACATGACCTTAGGTGTATGAAATGACCTGTTACTGGAGACATAGGGGTTAACTGGATGGGATACCCGTAGTAATAAAGAGCTTAGGTAAGCAGTTGATGGTAATAGAAGGGTCCAGTTGTAAAGGGTAAAAAATAAAAAGAGCTGCTGGCAATATATGAGTTAATGTTACCAGAAGAATTTGCTAATGAAGAGTGGAGAGTGAAGAACTGCTAGTTATGGAGGGTATAAAGAAGTCATTATGCATATTGATTGGTATGGTTCGTTAATGTTGGGATGCAGAGTTGCAAGTCACAAAGGGGTTAATAGGCTGAAAAGGTGTCAGTGGGAATTAGCTGTTTGAAATGATCTGCTTCTGGTAATATATTGCTTAAAAGGATGAGATATCTTAATGAAAGGTTTAATAAAATAGTTGATATCAGTAGAAGTATTCTTGACATAAAGGGCTAATAAAATTAGTTGCTGGTAATATGGGGCTTATTGGGGTGAAAACATTCCTGTGATAAAGGGGTGAAATAATGAGTTACCGGTAATAGTGTTCCTGACATAAAGGCTTAATCAATGAGTTTGCTGCTGGAAATATAAAGGGTAATGAGATGAGATACCTGTAGTAATGAAGGGGTTAAGTAAGTAGTTGATAGTAATAGGATTCCTCACTTAAAGGGTTAATAACATGTTGATGTTGGGATCATAGGGCTTATTGGAATGAGAAAACTCTAATAATGAAGGGGGTTAACTAAGTAGTTTCTGCTAATAGAAGTTAAGAATTGTTCCTAACATAAAGGGTTATTAAAATAAGTGTCTTTTACAATATAGGGGTAATGGGTTGGGATACCTCAGGTAATGAAGGGGTTAGGTAGGTAATTGATAGTAATAGGATTGCTGACTTAAAAGGTTAATAAAATAAGATGCTGTTGGGATCATGGAGCTTGATGGGATAAGAAAACTCGTGATAGTAATGAAGGGGTTAACGAAGAAGTTTCTGATGATAATGTACCCAACATAAAGGGTTAATAAAATAAGTGTCTGTCACAATATTGAGGTTAATGGGATGAGATACCTCAGGTAATGAAGGGGTTAAGTAAGACGTTCAAGGCAATAAGATTCCTGATATAAAGGGTAATGAAGAATAAGGAAATATATGAGGTAATGCCACCAGGGGGTATTGCTAATGCAGGGTTAATATAATAAACTGGTGGTAGCGAAGGGGTTAATATAAAGGACCATCGCCGTGAGGTGAGGCGATTAATGAAACAGCAGCAGAGGTCAGGAGCGCGCACAGGGGAACCGCAGGGAAGCGGCGGCGTGCACGCGCAGCAGGAGAGGGGTGTGCACGCCACTGGGGGATAGCAGGGCCACCATTGTTCATGTAACGCCGGCGGCGGCAGCTCCCTCTCCTCCCGGCCGCAGGCTGTCACCGCCCGAGCCAGCCACTTTCCCACGGCCTGCGCGTGCTAACAGACTGCCCCGCAGACTCCAGGTTGGCCCGGTGCCAGACCAATCCAGAGCGAGCGGGGCGGAGCCAACCCCCCTCCCCGCCTGTCAATCATTGACATGCCAAGTTCTTTCAGAATGGAAGACGGGTTCCAAGGCTCCTTTGTGGTCTGTGACGTCACAGAGAGGAGGAGGAGGCGGGGCCCAGGGAGAAGAATTATTGGCTACAAGAAGATAATTGTGTTCCAGGAGCAGGCGCCAGTGCTCAGCCCCCCTCCCTCCCCCCCAATACATGTAAGAGGCGAACCGTGGGAAAGGGATGGCTAGAACTTAACCAGAGGGACAGCCGGAGGAGGCAGCACTGTGACAGCAGCCGGGACAGCACGGACACTCAGCACTGTGACAGCAGCCGGGACAGCACGGACACCCAGCACTGTGACAGCAGCCGGGA
>NC_092862.1:29013771-29115846 GCF_032062135.1 Pyxicephalus adspersus
CAGCACTGTGACAGCAGCCGGGACAGCACGGACACCCAGCACTGTGACAGCAGCCGGGACAGCACGGACAGCCAGCACTGTGACAGCACAGACACCCAGCAGCAGTCTCACTTCACCCTGCTGCAGCATCATGAAGAGAACACACGAATACAGCTCCTCAGACAGCGAGTTGGATGAGAACATTGAAGTGGAGAAGGAGAGTGCTGATGAGAATGGGTAAGAAGGAAAATCCCCCTAGGACCCTTCCAATGTCACTGCTGGTAGAATCACATAGGAACACATAACTTGTACTGACCCCTGATCCACCACTTTACCAAACTTCCAACACTTCACATACACCAATCCGAGTTCTGTTCCCATTTATTGATATATTTGTTTTATTCTTTTTTTTGTTGTAGGAACTTGAGTTCGGCTCCAGGTTCCATGTCTCCATCCACCACCTCCCAGATTCTGGCTAGGAAGAGACGCAGAGGGGTGAGTGTCACATGACATGTCCAGTTTGGGGGGCTTCCTATGCCAATCATAGAAGAGATCTCTGCCATTGTACATGTGCCAGCCTCACCCACTCACTTTTACACCAACCTCATACAGCCAGTCTAATCATTTCACTTATATGATTTTCATGAAATGAGTTCTTGCCATGTATTGGGTTTCCATTAAAATGTCCCAGTCACATTCATCCTATTATATCACAGTTGCGTTTTATTGGATGTGCCAGTCCCTTGTAGCTAATCCGGGGGTCTCTCTCTTCCTTTGTAGATCATAGAGAAGCGTCGGCGGGACAGGATTAATAATAGTTTGTCTGAGCTCCGGAGACTGGTGCCCAGTGCGTTTGAAAAACAGGTAATGATGTCATTTCTGTACAACAATCCTTTGTATTTCAAACAATCCACAAAGCAAACTTTTATTTTATAACATTGACTTCCTATTTTATCACTTTCTGACACTAATCTCAAGAAGTTTTTCTTTCCGCAGGGTTCTGCAAAACTGGAAAAAGCGGAGATTTTGCAGATGACTGTGGACCACCTGAAGATGCTGCACACTGCTGGAGGCAAAGGTAATTCTACCTTAAACATGACTTACCTGTGAGTTATCCTAGTGATCTCTATAGACTGCTGTAGGGTGATGCCAGTGATCTCTATAGACTGCTGTAGGGTGATGCCAGTGATCTCTATAGACTGCTGCAGAGTGCTGCTAGTGATCACTTCTAGCCTGTAAATGTTGTTTATGATATTTGTTGTGTCTTATACAAACATGATGTGGATTGGTGTCACACCAGGAAGGCGTCCTAAGTCTATTTGATGGTCAGGGCTGGGGCAGTTATGCGGAGCTGTAAAACCGTCTGCCAGCACACAAATAGACGAGTTTACTGAGCTTGTGTGGGGATCATCCTGAGCCTGGCCTTTTATTGCGGTGTGTTGTACATCCTGTAACTGCTTCTGTGATACTGGGGAAATATATTGAAAGTCCCACGTCTGTTATTCTGCATGGAAACAGTTACAATTATATTGTATCAGGAAACCACAATTACCAAATGTACAATCTGAGGTTTTCATAATAGACATTATTGCCCATAATAGACATAGATTTTATGAGCGGGGATGTAATAAGTTACAATGTTGCCATCTGGAAACTGAAATGTTTTGGAATGTGTGAGGTATTTTAATACCAGGATTCTGTTCATGTGACTTACATTGCGATTGTATTTGTTGCAGGATATTTTGATGCCCACGCTCTTGCAATGGACTACCGTAGTTTGGGTTTCAGAGAGTGCCTTGCAGAAGTTGCCCGGTATCTGAGTATAATCGAAGGGATGGACACGGCTGACCCTCTCCGAGTACGGCTGGTATCACACCTGAACAACTACGCCACTCAAAGGGAGGCTGCCACCAGTGCCCACTCCAGTCTCGGACACATTCCCTGGGGGGGAGCTTTCACTCATCACCCTCACCTTTCTCACCCCTTGCTCCTGGCACAGACTCCTCATACAAACAGCAGCAGCAGCTCAACGTCTTCTACGGAGTCCCACCACCAGAGCAGACTTCCTGGGTCACCCCATGCTGAATCACCAGTTTTACGTGTCCCCTCCAATGGAAGCCTTACGTCAGTTCTGCCGGTTGTCACTCCTTCAAAACTCTCTCCTCCACTGTTGTCCTCAGTGGCATCGCTCTCTGCGTTCCCATTTTCCTTTGGATCTTTCCACTTACTCTCACCCAATGCACTAAGTCCAACAGCACCGGCACCCACAGGGAAACCCTACAGACCCTGGGGGACGGAGATTGGAGCCTTTTAAGAACTTTTCCTAGAACTCATTAGTTTTTATGCAGGGGGTGATCTGAAAGACGGGGGTTCGGAAAGTCCAGCTGTGCTGGGCTGCTATCGCTGACATTGTAATGTCAACCTGGGTAATCTGATGGTACCATTGCAAAGAATTACTCTTTTTCTTCTAAAAAGATCCCTAAAAATATTTCTTCTAATGACTTTCTTAAACAATGTACCTTTTCTGACCCCGGCTGAATATTTAACTTGCTTTGTAATATAAAAAACTAAAGTTTTATGACCTTGACAAAGTTTAACCAATAGTTTAGTGTTTTGGCGTTTCTTAAAAAAATAAAATTGTTTTAGCCTTTAAATCTGAATTCAGCAATAATGATGTATTTTGCTAATTTTGAGTTGTGATATTCCTAATATGTTAACTATTTTTTTTATTTTGGAGTTACATATTGCCAAGCGTTGACAAATCAAGTTTTTAGCTTTTCCCCAAGTGCACCTAAGTTGGTACAAGTCTCCGCTCTTTCCTTACCTGAATCCGGGAAGCCTGACTTTATTCAGAGCCCCTAACTTCTAATATATTGGATGGTCTCCTGCACTAGAACTTTATTTAACAAGTAGACTAATTTAAGAAGACACGCTATGTTTGTACATATTCCCTACTGTGCATGGAAGAGTCACTACAAGAAAGGTGGTCTCTGCTGTATTGGGTTCAATCACTGTTGTACTGGTCTACTGTGACTAAATAAAAATAAGTCAGAGTGTGCTATTTTAAACCTGATGTGTTTTATGTTTTCTTTTTTATTGTTATAAATGTATTTCCTTAATAGTTACTAGTGTGTAAATAAGTTGGTGGTATGGCTATCGTTAATTCTAGCTCACTAGGCACTTGTCTATGGTGCTTCTGGCACCTTTTCCTTTTTTGCTACAAGGGGGTTTTAGAGAATTTTAACAATTGGAACTTGTAATATATACTCTTGTAATATATATATGTAATATATATTCCTGAACAAATAATGATCTTCCAGCACACGAGAAGATAATTCATGCAGCCTATGTTGCTGCTTTATAACTCTGCTTCCTTCATCCCTGCCTGGGTATCACATGGGGCATTGAGATGTTCTTGCTATCACTGACATGGCAGATGTTCAGTTATTTTTCTGTAAAATGATGACTGTGCACTATGGAATCTGCTAATACACTTCTAACACTTCTACTCTGGAAAACAAATTAATTTCTTATTTGGAAGACATCAGCTAAGGTTTGGCTATGCTCACACGCCTATAGCGCAGGGCATCCAGCAGTTCTGCATCATTAATTGTACTGGGTCAGATGATACAAAGTGAAAATATATTGGTTGTTAGGGGAATGACATGTTGCACTGTTCTTTTTATTTTCCCATTGGATAAGGCAAAATCTTTATTTCCCTCGTATATTACTGCAGGTCACACGCAGAGGTTCCGGGAAGGTGAGTGTTAAACATGTAGTATAAGCAAAAAAATCTTTTGGTAGTAAAATGCCAGCTATTGAATAAAGCCTCATTATTATCATTACACAGAATTTATGTAGTGCCAGTATATTATGCAGCACGTTACAAAGTCCATAGTCATGCCACTAGTCCCTCAAAGGGGCTCACAATCTAATGTCCCTACCTTAGTTATATGTCAATAATACAATCTAAGTTAATTTGGGGGAAGCCAATTAATCTATCTGCATGTTTTTGAACTTATCAAATATTGTATATGTACATACACATTGCTCAAGATATTTCTTAGGCACTGAAAGCGCCATTTGCAATTCTCCAGCAGCAATTTATGAGCACCATTTTTTAATTTACATTATAAATGATGTCATACCATGTGTGCACCTTTAGTCAGTGTTTGATAAAAAGTAGGCACAGAGCCAAGAGAACTTCCAATACATGCCAGATAAATTGTAATGGGACCCTCATTACTTTACTTGTCATGTTACTGTGGTCAAATTACTAGAATTGAGATGAATTCTCTGCTGTCCATACAGCTGGCAGTATAGGAATTGCTGTAATCTCCAGTTACATGTTATAAATCTGGAGGTCCCTCTGGCGGTGGATAAGCAAATTACAGCATTAGACACAGTTACCTGGTGTACACTAACTAGGGACATTAATTTAATTCTTGATTGTACAGTTTGTTACTAAAAATAAGATAAGTTATTAACCAGAAATGGTAAATCACATGACATGTTAGGTCTAAGGTAAATTGTGCATTTCTTGTTTCTCGATTTCTTATTTGCTTGCTCAACTTAATCCAGCTTTACATTCAGTCTTGCATTGTTCTGCAGGCTCCTCTCCTGTCCTGAAATTGTTTACTCTGATTTTCAATGCACAGTGTGAGCTTTTTACATTATGCATCAGAAGCTGTGGATAGAGCCTAGATTTTTCCTCCCCAACCAGACTATCTTTGGCTCAACATCACACTTGGATGTTACTGGGGCATTTGTAAGCCAATATATCCTTAAAATGATCATTTCTCCAACACCTACCAGCCAACTTCATGCTCTGGGGCTAGGGGCTCCTGAGATGAGTACCGAGATGCTGTGATGGAAGCTATATATAGCACCCTGCTGGCTCCTCATACCAGCTATACTCCACCTGCATTGCCATGGACTTGGTTATCACATCACAAAAGGTTATGTAATGAACATTAAAAGGTTTTATTTTAAAATTCTCTTAGCATTTTCTATGAATATGTGGTATGCTTATGAATGGCAACAGATCTCAGCAGATGGATCATGGTGATCATGGCCATGTTTTTTTTAACCAATTGACGTGCATAATAGCAGTATGAATATTATTGTTCTCAATGATTGAAAAAACTTGTTCAGATTTTAACATATTCTAAGACCAGCATAAAGGCTGACATGGACAATACAGGGCTGTTGGCTAAGCACGGATGGTCCAAGTACTCCCAGAGATTTTAGTTGTGTGGTCCCTTTCATGGACAGTCACATTGGGGGGGTTAGAAATTGATCTTCCTTTACACACAATTGGATGGTTGAAGCCAGCAGAACTTCATCTCATTTACTAGGTTGTTGAAATAACCCTTGCAAGGGGCTAATTCACTTTGCTTTGTGAACGGCTTTTTTTTTTTTTTTTTTTTTAGTAAATTGACTCCACTGTAAGTCCATTCAGATGTTGGAGATGAACAAATTGTGAAAAGATTCTTTGGGCATACAATGAACAAAAGTGACATCACAAAATTAAAAATACAAAAATAAACTCTAATGACAGAAGAAAGGGAAATAAATTGGTCATAATGAATTTCCGAATTACTGGGAAATCACTTCCTGCAGAAAACCGACACATTTTATCAGTACAGATGACTGTATAGCACACAGGACAATTACAGTCTAAAAAAAAATCTACTATTGTTTCAAGCATGAATAACAGTAAAGGATGACTAATCATCCTAAAATCATACAAGTAACATAAAATGATTACAACATGTTGTGTCCTTCACCTAAAATACCCATAAATATTCTTTACCAATTGTCTCAAAAATATTTATCCCAATAATCAACCATCCATGGATGACAAAAAGTCCAACGCTAATTGAATAAACTGGTAAATTGATTCACAATACATCTGATGTTGCTAAACTGTTTCTGCATACATATTTTGTTCCATTATATTTTATTGCTTTATTGTTATTTGTGTAGTGTATTGTGTATAATTTCAGTGATTTGGAAGATTATCCATTAAAAGTATTTCTGTAGAAGATTTAGGTAAACTTCAGAACATCATTTATTGGTTTATAATATAATATAATGTAATGTAATATAATATAATATAATATAATGTAATATAATATATAATAATATATTGTAATATAATTTCGCTAGTGTTGAGATGATGGCAATATAACCTACGCGGCTATATTCATACTCGATATCGCCCACATGTGGTCACATTTATTAACACTGCATTTTGAATTTTTACATGAAACATTTGCTTAAGTGATTTGCATATTATTATTTTTTTATAATTAAACAGGATTTATATATCGCCAACATATTATGCAGCGCTGTACAATAAATAGGGTTTGCAAATTACAGATATATACAGACAGTGACACAGGAGAAAGATGGGTAGAAAGCAGGAGCAAGCCCTATAAGGAACAGAGTTTCAGAAAGTGGGGGCAGCTCTAGAAAAGTCTTGGAGTGGTGCATGTGAGTGGTGAGTGAGGAAGTCATTAGTAAGCCAGTAAGTAGCGAAGAAAGCAAGTAAGAAGCGAAGAGAGCGGCTAGGGGAGTAATTTTTTTTACCAGGTCAGACAGGTAAGTGGGACAAGAACTGTGGAGAGATTTGAAGGCAAAGCACAGGAGGCACAGGAAAAATATGGAACACTTCTGCTCACTGTCATACCTTCCATACCACTCCCCTGCACATACTGCTCACTGTCATACTTTCAGTGCATACTGAAAAAACATATTGCCAAGCAATGTTTGTTGTATCCCCAACATTTCCTGTTCTAGAATTGTTATAGAAAGTTTAGAAATGCTTTTAAGTAATAGTTGAAATCAGTTAAACACATTCCAAATGCATCAAAACCAACAATGGGAATAAAGCTCTTCACTTTTCATTTTATTGAAAAAGCAGCTTCCGTCTCTTTGTAAGACTCTACCTTAAAAAGATATGTGTTAGACCTCTGCAGAGAGACATCTGCTTCCACAAGGAGGAGGCTTTTCTAGTCTATGGCAGTGGCCAAATCCTAAGGAATGCAAACTGTAAAACTTTGCACAGCTTTATATTTCATGCACCTAGATCATCTTCAGCTGTTAAACAGAAAGTTTGGTGGAAGCTTAACTATGGCAAATGTTTAGTTAGGATAAATATATACACATTTAAAATGTACAAACATGGCTGATCATTAAAAGTACACCTGAACTGGTTCAATATCACAAACATATAAATATATATTCCTGATAGTGTCCCAATTGTCTACCGTATCACGTCTGTACTGTCTGAGCCCCTATTGTATCAGCTATGAGAGCATTAATTGTGTTGAAATACCGGGCATTACAATGAAAATTTCCGCTACTTTGTATGTTAAATGCTTTTCTCAGGCAATTTATAGATGATATTTTTCATACACAGGGTGTACATTGTAATACAATATTCATCTTTTCATTGGGGCATAAAGGGAGCAGTCTTCCCTGTGGCCTATTTGTTACGTTTTTCAGCAGTCAGGCAGTGTTACATTTACTCTGATTTTCTCAATGGTTAATGATACCATTTAGCTCATTCATAAGAACGGGGGCTGTTCTCGTTTTCTCAGTCGGTCTGCTCAGCCATGCCAAATTCCTGGCTCTTTGTTTTTCCTACTCTTTCATATTGTTCTTACTATATGCAATTCTTTCTAATGGAGATTTTCCTTTGCTATAAATACAATTATAGGCCAGAACTCAATTTTAATAGGTAGTAGAATTCAGATCAGTAACGAATAAAGGAAACTATAGACAATATATATATATTCTATATTATAATATATATATTAATTATATTATATATTATATATATTATATATATATATAATTTCTGCCCACTTTTGCACATTCCCTTTGCTTCTGTTTTTTCCTCTTGTCCCATAGGGACAAATCAGAACATAGAATCTGTAAGAAAAATCTCCTAGACCAGTTATTTTCAATCATTTTTATGTAAGGAACCTTTTTAAAAACTCTTTATAAAAAACTTTAAAAAAGCTCTGTAGGAACCCATTCTATAACCACTATATTGGGGGTAAATCTGGAAAAAGCTTCCTAAATTGGAGGCAACTAAAAGCATCATAAGCGTCATACAGTTGGCCTTACCAAGTAGTGTATACAGCAAACCTGGTTCTTAATATTCATTTGCTATTAATTGGCAAATGTTTTCAAACCTGGACCAGATCCATTTCAAATTTGCTTGATTACCCAGGTTCTCCAAACATAGTCTATCTTCTCCAGTCTTAGGGAGCGTTAGTAAATCACGCCCATATAGTCTTTGTACTATCAACCTCTATTACTGTTACTTTTGCTGTAGTTTATTAAAAACACAAAATGAAAGCCATGACTTTTACAATATTCACATTTTTCATTTTTTTCACTGATATTTCCTATAATTAAAATGTACACTTAGCATAAATTGAATTGAACATTTCTCTATACACAAATTCGTTAAAATGTCAAATTGAGGTATTAAAATCTTTAAGGCTTCTGGGGATACGGGGATAAGAGGGCAAGAGCATTAATGTTCAACTTTTTAACTATAAAGTTGAGCTGAAGGCTGGGCGATGTCTGATCCCTTATCTGAGATCAAACTTTGTTAGATATGTTTGTTCAGTTTTATGGTTATAACACCTACCAGTTTTTTTTGTTTTTGTGCTGTTTGTGACCAGCTTTGGAAGTCTCCTCTCTGAAGACACAACAACAAGAAATAAAGTAAGAGAATCCCTATTCTATACCCATTGGTATCGGAAAATGTGAACTTAATTATACATGAGATTTCCCTTTACTTCAGTCCAGACAGAAATGAGGAGCGCGGAATCTCCCCAATAAAACAAAAAATACAATAAAAAATTGATGAAAGTGTTAACCTTTCCTCACTTTTTTCAAAACTAAAAAAAAAAAAAAAATGTTTGCCGTTACATTTAGCTTACCCGCCATTAGCGTACCAGCGCTCACAGAAAAGGCTCTACCCTGTTAAATTGGTGGTCAACTATGCTGCTCAATGCACATTACTGTGAAGAGTTCAAACAGGCTGGTAGGTTTGTTTTATTGCAGAAAGGATATAGCTTAGGTCCAGTTCCTCGTTAAGTCTATTTACACTGAGACTTTCCTAAATTAAACTCTACAAGCATTATGGCACCATGACAGGAACAAAGTTGTTCTATATAGCTATATGTTTCCCCCTATATTTATATAACTTAGATGAACTCTGAGATATTAAAAATAACTTAATGACACAAATAAGGAAACATTAAGTTCTCATAACAATGTTGCTTCCACCTACTAAGTGACTTGCTGTCTCTTTAGCCAATTTGAATAATCCAATGTTCTCCATGTTGGTCTGAACAGAGGAAATTATCAACAAGTAGAGGATATCCTGTACTAGTATTGAATGGCCTTTAGCTTAAAGGTACTTCCCTTCTGGTGGGAATTTTATGTAATCAGGATCAAACTACACTGCTCCTGAGTGATTTCATAGAGTGAGACTCTGAGACTTTATAAACATGTCTGTTCCATTGTATTCCAGTGAAAGAGCATTGTTAGAGCGGAGAACACTTCCCTTTTATGCATAAAACTTTGAGGGAAATGTTACACTTCATTCTCATAAAATTCTCCTACTGTATTTAAAGTAGTGCTACTGTTTCTCACAGCCGCCGTGTGTTATTCATCTGCATGAAATTAATATTTTCAGGGTTTGCTGGTGGCAATTTACACACAAGGCTGGGTGCTCAATGTGAATCCTTTAGAGATAAGACCACACAGTGATATTTAATCATTCAGAAAGCTTAGCATTTACACAATGTACAATCCATCACAGCTAAAGTGACACTAATATATGCATATTTCAAAAGGTTTTCTTCCAAATTTGTATAAACATTTAAATATCATTTTGTGTGTGCTGTAATATGTATAATAAATGACGAAACATATGGTAGCACACAGCATCTGCTTAGCACACAGTTTTTGGTTTTACCTATTTGTTTATATGAAATATAAATACTTAATAAATACATAAATTCTTTATGTCAGAAGTGTTTTAAGACTAAGAATACCTAAAGCTCAATAGCACACTAGAAATTGTGTTCCATGCTTTAAAAAAACATGTTTGTGGTGTCAGTTTGGTGTCCTGGTGAGGGAGATTTTGCGGTATTTGATCCAACAAGGGTGCCACTACTTGCTGTTCCAGCCATTGATCTATAGTAATACAGTCATTAGTAAGATCGCAGAAGAGACAGAATTGTCACATATGGTAATTCAACATTTTGGGGCCTTTCTTGGGGCTACCCCCAAACCTTGGCTAGATTAAGATATCTGACAATTCTTCCACAATGAAAGGTTAAATAAATTATATTGGAATGCTGGTGACATAGAATGACATAAATATACTTCTAATCTATTTTATTCATTACAGCATCATCCATTGCAGTCATTGCAAGCTGACACTTTTTTTTTTCTTCTCTTTTCTTTCCTTTGCTTTTTCTCTTCTTTTATTTATTTCACGTTGCTTTTTTATTTTCTTTTTTTCTATTCATGTTCTTTTTCTTTTTTTCCTTCTTTCTATTCTTTTCCTTTCTTATCACTTCTTTTCTTTTCACCTTCACTTCTTTCTTTTTTTCCACAGTCATGGGCTCATGGCTTACAGTACTTCTCCATCCAAGACTTTTTATTTTATTTTATGGGATTTAAGTTTCAGAACAAAGTTGTTCAATCTTCAGATTTTCAGATTTAGTCAAATTGTATATTTTCCCACAGCCAAAGGACAAAAGTACCTGTAAGTAAACTTGCTGGATGCGTAGCAACAGGCAACAAAAGCCTACTTGATGTATGTACAGCACATATATGCTGCAGCATTTGTGAATGCAAAATACCAAAGTGTATGTAAAATTAAAAGTGCATTGAGTGTCATTGCGAGTATAAATCTACAGCCCAGCATACAGAGTGCAGGGGTAAGAATGTGTGTGTAGAGTGTGTGAAGAGTCATCTTAGTTTCATGCATGGAGAAGGTCCTGAAAAACATATTAGGGGATCCAACAGCACTTTTTAAATGTTTTAAATAAATAGTAAAATACAAACTGTCACAAAAAATGTACATCTTTAAGACATTTCAAGTGTTGTATTAGATTGAATTGGAATTAAAATTAACTTGTAACAATGTTTTCTTTAGCTGCAGCCAATTGTCATTTATTGAAAGTGTCAAAGTTACATGAAGATTGCTAAATTACTTGGAACTTGTGAACAAAACCTGTTGATAATGAAAGTATTCAGATGCTACATTTTTATGCAAACTACCCCTCTTCCCAAAACCACATGAAGATATTTTATGGCAAATAATGAGGAATACTGCAAAGAACAGCTCTGGATTGAATGTCAGTGTGGGATGGGATTCAAGTAACCTTTTTTATTACAGCTCAGAAAAAAATCTCAAATTTTGGTACAATTCTGGTCAAGTTTTTATTACAGAGGGCACAAAGATGGGGCTATTCGGAATAGACTTTTTCAAGTCAACCATGCTTGCCGTAAGTCTGCACCCATCTAAAATCCTTCATGATAGTCACCATTGTTCTTTAAGTTGGCATATCAGCTAAAAAGGAGGTCATTCTCATGGCAAAGTATGGTAACACAAAGGGCCAACTATAAACAGACATTGAGCAGGACCAGCGGCAGAGGACTTCCTATTTCTACTATACACGTTATGACACAAAGTCAAAGTTCCGCAAGATGAGAACTGACATATAAAGAGCAAGGTGATTAAGTCTCATAAAAAGGTCATGTACTGTACAAGTCTGAACATATAATAATACCTTCACATCGCCAGCATTGAAATAAGCCCAGGCGCTGGACTGTGAGAAGAAAGGAGGCGAGGGAGGAGGAGAGGGTTAGTAAGAAGATACAATGATATGGGCTACAGCCAAGGGTGTGACTATCCAGAACAATTAGCTGGGGGGACAAAGGGACCTTCCGTTCCCATATTGCTCATAACATATTAACCTTTTCCTTCTAGTGGAAGTAAAGCTTCCTCCAACATTCAGCAGGCCCTCTTGAATAAAATATAATAAAAGAGCCCAGTCATTGCTGCCCATAACAAACAGCTTTCTAAATACACAGCTATGGAGCAGTAGGTGATTGGATAAATATATGTAAAACTGATAGAAAAATATTTGAATGATAGGTATATGTGTATGTCATAGGGAAGATACAAGAAGATATTTCACTAATAAAGTAAGTTTTTGAAGATGTAGAAGTGTCTGAGATTGAATGTACTGGAACGAACGTACCCTACAAAGATGATTGTTATTAAGAACGAGCGCCACCAACACTGTGTCATAATCACCGGTCTCATTTCTGGTATTTTGTTCTATGAATGGAATAAATGCTGCAATGTATGTATGGTTTATTGGATGATTCCAAGATTTAAAGAGAATATGTTACTTTGTACATTCGGTGTAAAATATTAGGCTCTCTTGGCGCTTCACCAAAACACGTCTCCATGTTCTCCTGCTACTCCAATAAACCCATAGACATAACTGGTTCTTTATAGTATGAGGGGTGGGTGCCATTATTTCCAGAATGTAGTCAATTGTCATACCAGAACACATGTGGTCATGTAGAGAAAAGGTCTATAACACTGTATCGGCTCCAACACAAACCAATCATATCCGGGGATTAGGCTCACACAAAACAACAAGAAGGAAGAGAGAGCGTGGGGCAGATAAGTATTGGTGGGTGGTAATTAGTGACTGATCTAGAAAACGTTGTCCTAAAAAGACAAAGTGACAGGTTCTCTTCAATAAACAAAATAAACAACTTGTGCACTTTCACGAATGGGAGCTTAATTACATTTTTGTATATATATATATATCTACAATGTTATACGATTACCAACTAATTAACTACCAATTAATTAGTTGTATGATTACTAATTATAGAAGGCTCCCTCCTCTCATTGTGACTCATTGTGGCTATTATTTTGGACTTATATATACCTGGATCATTGGACATTTTTTAAGCATTTCTTGCATGCTGTTATTTCAACTTCTTTTAGGGCTGAGATTTAGGGGGATTCCTTTTTTTTGTCTAAAGATCATCTGTTTATCATTATTTTCATTTTCTTGCTCACTGTTAGAAGCAAAAGTAATGTGCGTTGAAATTTGAGTGGTTTAATGAAGTTTTTATATGATCCTAATCTGTTATTTGGTCCAGCAGACCCTGTTAATGTGTATATATTTGGTGATAAGGGGATGTATCTATCTTCCCCCACTTCAATTGTATAATTGATATTATTAAATAATTATATATAACGTGGGGATGGAGATTTTTTTAAAAATGTGTCTATTGTGTTTAGTAAAAAAAAACTTGGAAAGATTTTAAATAATATTTTCTGATTTCAAGTACTTATGATTAATAAATACATTTTGCTCACTATAGAGTACCACATACCCAATGTGTTGATAGAAAATACCTAAATATGCTTAATTGGATATCCCTGGGATTTTAATAACTGAAATTTCCAGGTGGATTTTAATGGGGAACCATTGTTTTTCTTCAGGTTATCACTAATTTATTCCCCAATATATTTGATGTGATCATTTAAAAGTTCCATATGCTTGTTTGATTAGATTTTTTAAATAAGAATATGATTTGATTCTTATTAGAATGATATCTTTTCTTGCTTTAAGGAAGCCTTTTTGGTGAAATGTGTCGAGAACACAATAGGGCTGAACGTGTAAAGAATACTGATGTGTATTTGATTTTGGGCTTCCACTCATATTTATAATATACATAGGAACCTTCCCTTAATGGAATATTGGTGAAGAGCTGAGATAATATTAAGTCTTTAATATAATTTTCATGTTTTACGGTACTAAGGTCTATTTCTGCTGAATAAAATACTTTGTATAGAATAATGCTATTTTTCATGCACCATTTCAATAGAATAATGCTACATTTTTTAATTGGTGGACGGATGTCTTGGGCACCCTCAAAGCCCTGTTTAGCATATTTAAAAATATGGTCTCAGGTAGCCTAAAATTCCCAAATTCTTGAATCTGTGTATCCTAATATAAGGGTCCAATATAAGGCAGATGCTAACCCTGATTATTAGATGACTGTTGGTAGATCTACAATCAGATTAATGTGCATTATCAGTTTCAGACATTAGAGATTCAGACAGCACTAAAGGGACCTTGCCGCAACATTTTCCCCAAGGAAGGTATCACTATTTCTTGCACAAAGTTTTATGTTAACATTCAAGAGTTGTTCAAGTTATTAGAGTTTGAAAATAATTCCTGAAAGTTTCAGATATGCAATAAAAGCAAAAAATCATCACAAGGAAATGCACACATATAATTCCTTTCTCGAATATTTTTAGTATGCGGAAGCAGAAGCCAGTAATTTGTGTGTTATCAGATGTGGGAGCATTTTTCCACTTTCCTTGATTTTCTGTTTTAGATCTCAGAATCAAAGTTGTTTTGATGAAGATGAAAAGGCGAAGGAGATGGCAGGACAGCCTCTTAGCTCAAATCACCACCAGAAGTACAGTGATTGATGGTTATGCCTAAGGGAAGATTAACTCATGCTCAGTCACTGATGGCACAATATGGCGGTAATCGCTGAGTGCAGGGAGAAGGATTTCCAAACTTGCCATTAACAATAATGAGAAAAGCTGCTCGAGATGTAAATGATATAAACGCATTGTCCCAGCCAGGTGCTACCTGCAATAGTGTTTATACAAGAAGTGTGCGCAGGAGATCAGGGTCAGATAACAATGCAAGGGGTCAATGCCAACATACAGAAAAAAACTGTCAACTAATTGTGTTTGTCACAATGCCGATTTTATAAAGGAAATAGAATTCCCTGAAAGGAACAGGGGGATGGATGGTGAATATATTGTGGATGTATTCCTGCAGTATAAATGAAACATCTGGGAAGCACAGGAGTAAAAGTGAGTTTGTTAGACTTGACTTGTCTAGAAATAAAATACATGTTTATATCTTGGTGTAACAATTTGTATTCATTATTGGGTTGAAGTGGAACTAAATGTAAAAAAGTAAAACATTTTCCCAGAAAGGTAAGGTGATGTCCCTTCCGCAGATCCAGATCCAGAGAGTAGGGGCAGCCCCAGAAAAGTCTTGGAGCCATGCAGAAGAAGAGGTTATGAGTAAGAAAGTCATTAGTAGGTCATTGGAAGAGCTGATTTCCCCTTTACAGCTTTTGACCTATTATTATTAATTTTATAAATAAACAGGATTTATATAGCATCAACATATTACATAGCGGGACAAATACAGACAGTGATGCAGGAGGAGGAGAGGACCCTGCCCTGAAGAGCTTACAATCTAGAAGGTGTGGGAAGTAAAACACAATAGGAAGCTAGTCTGTGAACAGGAACCCCTCACTGCAGCTTGAATAATTATCTCCAGTGATCACAAAATAAAATTTGGTAAATGTACTGCAATGTGCAATGTACATTGCTGTTTTTATTCCATTATTATCGGTAAACTTGAGCTCTAAAGCACCAGCCAAAATGTAAATTATTTTTTATTCTAAGTAATCTTTATACTTAAAGTGTATCTCTTGCAAAGGCATTTTTTATTTTCTTATAATTGGATAAAGGTGATTAAGTGGTGTTTTTTTCACTTTTTGGGCCTGATTTTTTGTGCTGGGTCTGATTTCAGAAAGCTCTCCAAAGCTGGAAAGGATACACTTTTATCGGTGAAACCGGGAAATTCAGAAAACCTGTAATGGATTTCCTAAAATAATTTGCTAGCACGTTTTGAATCCTGGACCAGATCCATTCCAGGTTTGCTTAATCACCCAGCTTTACTGATGAAAGTGTGTTCTCTCCAGCCTTGGAAAGCTTTCATAAATCAGACCCTCTGGGCCTGATTTATGAAAGCTTTCCAAGACGTGAAAGGATACACTTTCATACCTGCAGACCTGGAAAAATTCTTTCAAAGTAATTTGCTATTTGCTAGCAAGTGTTTTGAATCCTTAGCCAGATCCATTGCAGGTTTGCTGGATCACCCAGCTTCACTGATGTAAGTGTATCCTCTTCAGCCTTGGAGAACTTTGATAAATCAGGCCCTCTGTGCCCATTTTTAAAGACTTCCCTTTATTTCCTGTACCTGAGACACAAAAGGAAGTGAAATAAGAGAGTAATTCTCCCTAAGGTGAAGGAAATTCCACTCCTTGGCACTTGCCACTGGAATAGGTTTTCTCGCAAGACCTCTGGTGACCACTGTAAAATTCTACAATCTTATCATTTTCTTTGAAAGCACCATTAGTCATCAGACCATAAAGAGGCACAAACATCTGGCGAAGATCATGTCAATCTGACTGGGCTCCTTTTTGGGGGTCTATGTTTCCGGACCAGGTGGGCTTTATGCAGCACAGACAGGCCCCGGATCAGACGAGAAGGGCAATAGATTTGATCTCAGTGGTTAACTCTAATTGGGATGGGGGTCCTTCGCGTCAGGCCATGTTGCTATCCCTTGATAGTATATAGTGGAGATATCTCTTTCAAGTACTTGCTAGGATGGACTTTGGGGCTTATTTTATCAATATGCTGCTGGCATTGTATGATTCCCCAGAAGCGAAAATATCGCTTGGGGGTTTTTTTTCTAAAGCTATCCCAATTAAAAGGGGGACCAGACAGGGATGCCCACTTTCGCCCCTTCTGTTTGCATTAGCAATAGAGCCCTTAGCGATCGCAATGCGCATGAATGCTAATATTAAAAGGATTAGCTGCAACCAGGCAGAACATGAATGTGCCCTCTTTGCCGACGACATCCTGATGTTTGTCACCTTTCCAATCACTACCCTGCCAAACCTAATGAAAGTTCTGGACGAATTCTCCTTATGCTCGGGCCTAAAGGTAAATAAATCTAAATCTCAGGCCCTAAATATAAATATCCCCATAGAGACATTGAAAGGGATTAGGGAGACATTTGATTTCAGCTGGCATGTGGACTATATTCAGTATTTGGGTATCCGGTTGGCTCCTACTTACAACGGCCTCTATAGGGTTAATTATACACCTCTGTTTTAAAAACTTTATGCGGATATACAAAGGTGGTCCCTCCTGCCCCCTTCGTGGCTGGGACGTATAGCGGCTATTAAAATGAACCTACTATCAAAACTACTTTACCTGTTCCGTACTCTTCCGATTCAGGTGCCCATTAGGGAGCTTAATCTCCTTCAGTCTAGAATAATGAAGTTCATCTGGGCAGGGAAGAAGGCTAGAATTCGTAAAGATACATTTTTTGCCCCTAAACAAATGGGGGGCCTGGGGGTTCCAAATTTGAAATCCTATTATGTGGCTGCGCAGATTGCACAAATCTCAATGAGCACTCTACATGGCTCTCGTCCTCAATGGGTCGAGATAGAGAATCAGGATGGTTTTTTGGGCTCCATAGAATCAGAAAAATGTTCAAGAGGTCCAGTGAAATGCCCGGCCTTGTCCCACTCGATTCAGATATGGGACAAATATAGCAATCACCCGAAACTCTCTTCTCCTCATAAACCCTTAACTCCACTCTGGCATAATCCAGATTTTCCGCCGGGCTTTTGCCCAGCTGACTTTAACTGGTGGATCTCCAAGGGGTTTAAAAGAGTGAAAGACCTAATGGATATTCGGGCAGTGCTGACTTGGGAACACTTGTCTAGCAAATTTGAAATTCCCCTAACAGAACATTTCCGATACAGACAATTGGCATCATATATCAACATGATTATTAAAGAGGCCCTGAGACCTATGCGTTCATCCACATTTGAAAGTACCTGTGCCTCCATAGCTTCCATAAAAGGGCAAATTTCTGTGATTTACTTGGCCTTAGTTGCCCCTACCAGTAAACTGCAATATATGCGAGACTGGGAATTGGAACTGGGCATCACGTGGGAATTGGATGAGTGGCGGGATATGGTGTACTCCCTTTCCAAGGTCTCCTTGAATACAGTGGTGGTGGAAGCCAATTACAAGGTAGCACTTAGATGGTATTTGACTCCAGCTAGATTGGGGAAAATGTTTCCCTCAGCCTCTCCTTTATGTTTTCGGGGCTATGATTCTCGGGGCTCTATGCTGCATATTTGGTGGTCCTGTCCGATAGCCAGGGTGTTTTGGGACGAGGTATTTAGTTTGATCTCCAGGATTTTGCAGCAAACTATTTACAGTACTGTTGAAGCAGCTCTATTCAGCAAGTTTGAGGTGCCCCTTTCTAGACCCACAATGAAACTAAGTAGATTGATACTACTGGCGGGTAGAATTTCGTTGGCCAAAGCTTGGAGATCACCCTCGATATCTCTAGATCCCATTTTTGCCAAATTGAATTGGATTATGGTTAATGATAGAATGACTTATACCCTAAAGAATACCTTGGGTAAATTTGAAGACATATGGGAACCTTGGATCTTGTTCAATAATACTTAGCTATTAGCCAAAGCTGACTCATTTTAGGACATGATGTTTTAATGATATGTGCCTTCCTAACTTCCTCTCTCTTTCCTTCCTCCCCCCCCCCCCCCCCCATAGTTTTTATCCTTTTCTGTTTGTCTTACTTTAGTGGCGTAAATACGACATGTTATAGGTTTATTCACGGCTCAAAGGCGATATGTTCATGATATTTTTGGGTCTCATATTTTCAACTTATGTTTCTTTATGCATGTTCTGGTAAATATCCACCTGAATCTGAAATGTTCTCCGGAATTTTTATTTATGGAAGCAATGGATAATTTTGTTTGGGTATTTAGGCAGTGAAAAATGTTTAAAAGTTAGCGTACACATAACGTGTTATGTTTCTTATTACGACAATGTTTTTTTTGTTCCTTTTTTTTGTCTTGTTTCCATGTGAAAACTTTGTATTGTACAAACTAAAATTTAATAAACATATTGAAATACAAAGAGGCACAAACAACAATGCAAACTGTCCGGATTTGTAGACCCCATTCATACCTAGAAAACAACATGATTAGCTGCTCCTCCTCCTCCGCTCAGGAGAAGGCGTTGACTTTGCAATTGCAAAAGTGGTGCAGTTTTTCCTTTAGAGAATAAACACCAAATGCATGTTCAGAAGTAACATGCTGCTACCAAGAACAGTGCCATAACCACACAGCAATGCAACTGTGTGCAAACGCATGCACAAAAATCATTTCAAAGTGCTTCTATTTGGCTGAATGGGAGTGGTTGGGAGCGCTATTAAACCTTTAGTACAACACTGCAGTCAACCGCAAGTCTGAGCAGTCTTTACCTCCCTTCTCTATCCAAGTCTATGAAAAATACAAAAAAATGATAACTACACTGTATCTAAAATTAGGCAATATATAAATATTGCTAATGTTTGATGTAGCTGTTTTTTTTTTCGCTTTTGAGTCTAATTTGCGAAGAAATGACCATGTAACATTACAATGTCATACAAAAGATCCAAGAACAACTAAACAGAAATGTTCAGGAAGGGAGAATTATGCTTTTAAATCAATAAACATTTGTAATGTAATACAACATAATGATACAAAAACAGTGAAAAACACTGTAAAACCCAGTCTACAGAGCTGTTTATGCTGTTGTATAAAATCTTTTCTGTTCAGTAACAGAATGTATTGCATTAGTTAATATTTTGTGTGACTGATGAAAATTTTGATATTTTTATATCAGATGACATATGCTGATAATGTTAAGATTATTTCATTTCCATTAATAAAGTTCTTCAGTGCCATCTAGTGGATCTGCAAAATCACTGCAGCTTTCAAAGTTTTTTAGGTGTAAATTAAACTGAATCTGTCCCAGCCAATTCTCATAACTGCTGTTTAAAAAAATCTCTCCTTGGCAGGTCAGTATATAATTTGTAGGTAGTAGAGCGCATTTGTTTGTTCGTTCGGTGGATTTTGAGCAATAGCTAAATCCTGTTGAGAAGTAACAAAAAAGTGAAAACCTAAATATATTTGAAAAGTGTAAAAACCTTCTGATTATTGAACACTGTGTATAAAAACAGGTAGCTTGTTTGAATATTAAAGGTACCATGAATTTACATTTGCCCAGCTTAGGGTTAGTGTTACCTAAACAATAAATAACATTTAAAAAATAGTGAAATATCTGTTATGGCCAAAATTTGGATGAATTTTAGGTAAAGTTGGGACTACAAATTGTCTTTGAGCATTGTTCACCCATGCACAGATTCCATGGATTGCATTTTTAAAGGGTTACTTGGGTTTGCTATGGGAATGAACCCAAGCAATTATATAATTGTAATGTCTTCTTGGTGCACAACTGATGCAAGTAGAGCAGTGTCATGAACTTGCTTTAGTTGCTGTAATCCCAAATCGCCTCTAATACAAAAAAGTGGAACTGCAAACAAAAAAAATATAGGGTCTATGCAAACAAATAAAAAAAAGGGTCTATGTAAGGTTGAATTGAACAAGCAATATTATTTGTTAGGGGCAGGGACCCTAAGCAAATATAAAGTTGGAGCCCCAAATGCACAGCATTCCATCTCTTCGCACCCCTGCCATTCTGTTAACCGGGTGAAGGAGGAGGTGGGGGACCCGGCCAATAGTTCAGTGTGCCCTACCCTTAAATTGGTCCCGACAGCTTTCAAAATCAGGGTGGTGCAACTCTCCCGGCATGCTATAGAACAGTGTTTTATAACCAGGGAACGCTAAGAGTTTCTCCAGAGGATGCTTAAGAGTTCCTGTAGCAATCTGTGCCTCTCAGGTCATTTACCACTAATACCAATTATCTTTTTGGCAAAATTAAAGCTGGGGTTCTCTGAAGACCTTAAATTTATTTCCATGTTAAAAAGGTCACAATAGGCTACTGTAGAGAAGGATGATGATGCTGTAAGTCAAAGAATCTCCAAATGGT
The DNA here is from genome assembly GCF_032062135.1 of Pyxicephalus adspersus. Lineage (NCBI taxonomy): Eukaryota > Metazoa > Chordata > Amphibia > Anura > Pyxicephalidae > Pyxicephalus > Pyxicephalus adspersus. Next base: position 29,034,638 of record NC_092862.1, read on the forward strand.
GGCTGTGAAGAGGAGCACAGAGCCATCATAGTACAGAATAAACATGGGGTTTTCCATATTGTGCACAAGTATGCACATTGCAAGTGCTTCCTCCCATCTTTTAGTTTAGTCTTTATATGGTTACATGATTGTGTTGCAGTTTGGTTAAATCCCTGCTCTCTGCACTACCGCTGCCTATTAGGCAGTAACAATTATTATTATTAGGGAAAACATCTGAAAATGTCAGTTTCCGAGGCTTATTGGAAATAGAATGACAAAGGTGGAGAATCACTCCAATTACAGGAAAGTGGCTGGTTATGGAAATGCTTAATGAGATAGATCCAACGATTGAGGTCATTCTCTCCATATATATGATTATCAGATCACAATTCTTGCAATATTGTATTTTAAGCTAAAGCCTGACATAAGTGGGCGATGGCAGTGCAGACTGTGTGTTTATTGAAGAAGCTGAGGGCACTGGGGACCAAGATGATGACATACAATGTTTCAATTCTCTGAGACATGAAGCTGAAAAATTGACAGATTTTATAGCAGTGCTGTGCTGGAAATGCCTAATTAGACTCCTAGATGAGACCTGCTATGTCAGAAACACTACAGAGAACATTATTAACCACACAGTCACATGTTGTGGAGTAGAAGCTTTCAGACTTTATTAACAGTAATTTGGATTGTTCAAATGTGGGGTAATCGAGAAGGAAAAAGGACAAACACATGATTAACCAAGTAGTCAGAATTAAGCAGAACCTTTCCTTTTATTATCCAGGTTCTTCCTTTAGAGCAGAAGTAGCCATCCTTTCAGACATCATGGACCACTACATTCATAAGTCTAAATCCTGCGCATGCGTGGGGAACCATGTGTCACTCAAAGGGGAAGAAACTTCCCCCAGGGTGACGACATGATGCCAGAACCCCAACCCTCTCCCATCGTAGGCTCAGACCTGCTTGCTAAACTACCCAAGAGGACATGATCCTTGACGCAGGGGTCCTTCTCTCATGTTCCCAGTATGGACAACTTTTGTTGTGTCCAAAGCCCTGCGCTACTGTTCTCCAGGATGTTTAGCAAGCAGGCCCGAGCCTGCGAAGGGAGATGGGGCGCACCGGCCAGGTAATTTTTCCGCGGACCACCATTTTCTCGTGAACCACCAGTTGGCGACCACTGCTCTAGTGGAGCAGTGGTCCCCAACCTTTTGAACATCACAGAACACTAAGTTTACGGACTCTAGACCAAGCGTGGACGGGAAGCCATGTGTCACTCAAAGGGGAAGAAACTTCCCCTGGAGTGAGGACATGATGCCAGAACCCACCCACTCTCTCAGGTCTGCGATGCATACGGGAGACCGGTGCACCCCCCTTGGTTGCACCCAAGGGGACCGCTGCTCCAGAGGACCTAGATCGCAATATGAATTCTTAAACTGAAAACCTGAACATGATAACTAACAGTTTAAGCAAAAAAAGTTTAGGCTGTCAGGATCTTTTATTTATAAACAATATAAACTAGTAACCAAAACTTCAAATACATTTTATTTATGTTAATGTAAAATATAACCTGGTGGTCCTTGTGTAGGCACTTCTCATTCAAGGGGTGGCAACATTATGGGGCTGATTTAAATTAAAGTTCTACAAGACTGGGGAAAATAGACTATCATGGGTGAACCTGGGTGATCCAGCAAACCCAGAATGGATTTCCTAAAAAATTTTCTATATTTTTGCATATGTTTTTGGTTCTGGACCGAATCTGTTCAAGTTTGCTGGATCACCCAGGTTTACCCATTATAGTCTATCTTTTCCAGTCTTGGAGAGCTTTAATAAATCAGGCTCTCTTCCCCAGTCTCACCGTTGTTCTTCTGCATCCTGTGGCTTCTCATGCAAACTAGACGTGGCAATTTCTAAACAAATTAAATAGGCAGGGTCCACAGTTGTTTGCATGAGTAATCCCACCCTGAGAAATGCATTGCAGCCATGGATGGACTGAGTGTAGGCAAAAAGTTTCTGCAAGTTGGCTGCAGAAGAGTAAAAGATCTGAGAGGTAAAAAAAAAGAATAAGCAAAATGTGAAAACTTACCTTAATTTTAGAAATGGCAATTGTTTATCATATGATGTTCTTCATCAACCTAAATGCCACAGATAGAGTTTATTTCTCCGTTAAATCTGCACCATCAAGCTGGGTGTTAAATTGTGGGGTTGTTGGCGAAGGGTGTGTTAAGTTACTTCACTAGTGGTTATGGTTAACATAACATAAAAAACTGAGTCTATTTTATCCTCTTTTTGTAAGGGTTGGTGGTGGCCACACATTTGTTGCCCCTTCCATCTTCATAGATTTGAATTTAAACCTCTTATGCAAATGTTTTTAGGCATTTTTTCTGAAGTTAAAATGTTGTGCTAGGTTTTTGCTGCTATTACAACTATTAGAAGAGGCCAGTAATAAATGCCACAGTATTTATCAGCTAATATGATCCACTATAATATCTTCTACCTTACTTATTAGTTCCTCTTTGAGGGTAGATATATACACCTTTATAATAAAAAGTATCACTTTCCTATTTAAAACATATTATTTAACACTAATCCTTTCATCTAGCCCCTATATCAGTGTTTCTCAACCAGGGTTCCTCCAGAGGTTCTTTAAGCAATGAGCAGTTTGCACCTCTCAGGTCAGTCCTAGTGACACCAATGGTCTTTTTGGCTATCTGTAAGGATGACAATATTCCCACTGGCCAGCAATGTAAGAGGCATTCTTCTCACTGACCACCACACTAATGTACTGTGAGCTGTGAATATATTTGTAGCAGGTATATATTGAAGACCTGAACGTTATTTCAAGGGTTCCCCCATGTTAAACAGTTAGGGAAACACAGCTCTACATTATTGTGTACATTAAAGCTAACATTATAGAAACATAGGCGTGAACTGGGTACTGGAAAGTTGCCATTTGCCTACACACTAAAAATTGTTCCTTTTCCCAAAAGTCAAAAAGTGGGCATTATGATATATTACTTGCGGAAAGAATGTTACCAAAAAATGATGCTTTGAATTTTATATGAGAGGACTATAATAGAGTTTTGAAAAATATTACCTATTAGCAGAATATTATACAGTAGTACATACATTTTGTATATCTCTTTCATATAGTAGGTGATGCTGTCAGGGGTAACAGCCAGAAAGCCAAAAACAGCACTTGTACAATTATTGATCCAGGAAAGATTTGCTACTGTTCGGTACATTTGAAGATCCACGCATTTCTGCCAACTGCACTGCTCAGGTTTAATTCCAAAGAAACATAATGATCTGTGAAAAATGTCAAAACAGGCTCCCTCAGTATCAATAATGTTGTTATCCAAAATTTACTCCAGACAAGTTCTTATTTTAGATTAGGTAACAGATGGAAGTCCACAGGGGGAAGATAAGGAGAGCAGGGAGGATGCTGACGCAGTTTAAGACCACGTTAATTAATGGAAGTCATGGCAACTAGTGTGGCTGGGAGTATTTTCCTGATGCTTCATATTCTCTTTATTTTCAGATGTTAGCCTACACGGTATGGGCATTGTATTCAAACTTAATAAAAAAAATTGAGTATGCAGGTTGTTTATTGCAGAAGGAGCAGGTAATGTCCCTTATGCAATAAAAAAAATTTATCTGCATAATACCAATTTTTAGGGCACTCACCATTTTTTGCTCCATTGCAGATGCCATCATTTTCACCTTCTTCTAAGTTCCTGAACTTCAACCATCTTAAATAACCAGGCCAGACTGATGTAACCCAAATGCATGCAGTTAACTCATTCCCAGTAGCCTGGTAAAATTCTAAAATTCACAAACCAAAAGTTGCTTATTCTTTGAGTTTTTTTTGGTTTGTAGATGTTGTAAAAGCATAGATTCTGCATGGTGCTGGGTTATATCTCTGAATTGTGTAGACCTTGCAGTGTGTCTGGGTTATATGTGTGGATAAAGCAAACAATTTAGTATATCTAGTGTATACTGGAGAAAAGTGAAGAGATAAACAGCATAAAATTGCCATATACAGACCTTTATTTAATCAATAAAAGTCTATTATTTCATAAAGTTACTGATAAAAAATTATTAATTTAGGGGTTTAATACAAAGCTGTTGCAAAGACTTTCTTTTTAATACAGAAGTTTTTATAAAGATATAAAGATGTATTTCTATGCAAGACCGAGACAATGGGGTTGATTTACAAAAGCAAAATTGGGTGTTAACATGGAAAATGTATTTATTCTCAAACATAGGATATTTTATAGGATAAGTAAATCAGATGAAACTCTGATGACCTCAAGGAAAAAGTGTAATTTTAGAAAATTCCTTACATGTGATTTGAATATTAGGTACATGAATTATCCCTTGCAAGGTAAAAAGTACAATCTAAATTCCTTTAATAAATCACCCCACTGTCTAAATGCATGAGTCCACCTGGCTGTGTGAAATGTTGTGGCTGTTGTTAAAATAATGTTTGGGACATGTAGAATTCTTTAGCAATGCAGGTTGAACAAGACGCGTCAGACTGGATTGTGATACACACGTGTCTCTCTTCCTTCTTCTTTGTGGCTCACAGTGATTTAAGAATTTTACTAATTGATAAGTTAGGAAATGGTGTACAGTCCCTTTTACTAATACAATATGTTGTAAGTTGCCATTGTTAATGTGAAGTTGATTAGTGCTGAAACTGAAAATAAATAGGTGCAGTCCTCTTTCAGTGTAAAATGGCCTCATTGAAGATATGTTTCCCTCAGCTGTTTAATTGGAGCTTGACATACGTGGACTGGACAACCTCAGCTCTGCCCATCAGGGTCTTTTTGCATGCATGTAAAGTATATAAACTATATTGCTGATTCCTGGAATCATTGTTCTGTTACATGTTTCAGAATGTAAAAGTAATGTGAATATACGAACAAAAAATTGTTCAAAAACTGTGTGCAGGTTTTGCTTGTATATATCTAGAAGTAATTAGTCACATTTACCTAGACATTATTGGAATTTTGGGGTTGCATCATACCTTGTCCATGCCACTTCTTCATCCCAATATTCGTATCCATGCAGGCAGAACAGACATCTAAACCCAGGCACCATAGAATTAAGTTGTCTGTACTGTCTGTGTGGATATAGCCCCTGGCACTCAATAGAGTTTAGGAAAGGGTTTAACTGAATTATTGAATATCTGTAACGTTTGAAGAACAAGGCCATTTGAATGTCAATAACTAATATTAGATACATCATGACCTGGATGAATGAGAACCTTCATAGTCATGTTGCCTAATGCTGTTTAATATGTACAATGATTGTGTTATCCTTACTGCATAAAATAGGGATATGAGGGGTAAATATTTAAATGTTAATATACAGTTAATAATACTGAAATGCAAAGCTTTGTAAATTGTCCCCAGTGGCTGGTCGGGATAGAAAAGTAGAATATAGAGTCTGTGTTTATGCATTTATTGCATCCTTCTATTAAAAAGGCATACTGACAATGGAAGATTCTATTCTTCTGCATGGTCAACTGTCCCATAAATGTTGGAGTTTGTACATATAATTTAGGCTGTCAACTGAATGCATAAAAACATATAATAATATAAAAACATGTAATAGTTGCAGAATTCCTTTTGTTGATGTTCCTCTGCATTTCTGTTGGTTCTGCTATCTCCAACGTTAAAAGTGCAAAGCTAAAGGACAAAAGGGTACAGAAGTTCAATTCAATTTTATATCACTGTATACAAAAAATAGTTTGGGTTCTCTATAATTTTATGGGGCAGTTATTTCGAAAGGAATTCCATTTTTATTTGGCAAGCTTGTCAATTGGCAGTATACCAAATCCTATTCAGCAAAGTCTACATTGCAGTATAAATTGTTTTAAATATAATAATAATTAACTCACAAACATGTATGTTGTTATATTTAAAAGTGAACTTTTCCTTTTATAATAAATAAATATAGGTATGTAAATGTATAAAGCTCAAACTGAGAATTCACAGTGACTAACACAACAGTGTAATTTTATGGAATAGTAGTAGTGATCAAATATTCATGACGTTATAACTTGGTCTCTGTTTAATTAATGCACAAAGTCAATTAAATTTGCTTCCAATGGCGATATCCTGTTGGCATGTTTCTGTGATCGAATGTTATTGAGATTTTCCAGGCCAGTGGAAAAAGCCTGAAAGTCACATGCCCCTTAATATCCTGACTATTCTCGGTGTTGCAGAAAATGCCTGAATGTGTGCCATAACCTTGTCATCTATTATACATGGCCTTCTCTGTAAAAGCTGAAGAAAAAGTCCTGCATTGCCCAGTGTGGTAATATATTTCACCTGCTATTTTCTAGTTAGGCTTAGAACATAAAATGGTTTATTGCTTTTAGAAAGAACTAAGTCAATAAATCAGGCAAGATGAAGCTGCTTACTTTCCTTGAAAGATCTCATCTTAGTATACCTAGTAGTAGTTAATCTCATTTAACTAAACTTTTGCAGTGTCAAAGCTATTTTACAGCTTCCTCTGTACAATTAATACTAAACAACTTTTACATCTTTTAATATCCAAAGTATTATGTATTTCTCCCTAAGGTATTCCTCTTAAGCAACTCATTTCTGTGCTCATCTGAATCAGGATAAATGTCCTGCTGCGAGAATCTAAATTAAGACTTTTTTCCTGGCTGTGTGTCATCAGATTATTGAAAAAAATACTAATTCATCAGCCTAAACTTTAAAATTGCTAATATATGTTTCATCATATAAACCAGAACAATGTACTAGTAGTGTTCCTTAATGTGCCTTGAACACATTACTTAAAATATCAAATCTGTGCACAGCAATGGTTTGCCATATATATTTATGTATATACATATATTTCACAATCCATCATAAGCAATTGTGTTGTGCCTATAATTATTGACAGCTATAGCTAAATAGTAACATACTGCAGCACAATGCACTAACAGCAGGAGGACAGACATTCCTGTATATACAGCAATTACACTCTATTGAAACTGAAGGTTGTGCATTTTCTTCTGTTTTACAAATCCTGTGCTTGAAACATAGACTCACAGTATGTCTGGTTTTATAGGATCCAATGTGCAGTTTATTCTGGTATTCAGGATTTTTCCCATATTTTGTGTGGCTTTTAAGGAATTTTGTACTTGTATGCCCCCTGTAGTTGTCTAGGGTTCTGCTCTGTTTTGGGGTGTATTTTGATTGTTGTGTGTTGTATTCACTGTGATGCTTACTGGATTTTTTTCCCCAAATTTTCTCCAGGATATGGTGGTTTTGTGCCTATATTTTTCTTACCATCTGAAGAGCTTTGTATGTTATGTATTCTTTCAGTCCAGCAGAATGTTTTGTACCTTTGTGTCCACAAACTCCCTGGCGTGTTTGAATTGGTAGGTCCATTGGTAGACTTGTCACCATGTTGATGTTGCGCCTATCTCCATTTCCAGTGGGAACTCTTTTTGTACAATGTTTATCCATTTTTTCAGTAGTGATCCTTCATTTCAAACATGGTATTGCACTAAGTGATATAAACATGGAATTCTATTTTTGGGACTGAAGAGTATACCTGAAGGAAGCCGGGCCTTTCTGTTTCTTAAATCGCTTATAATGCTGAAATACAAGAGAACAAAAGAACTAGTGCTTGGCAAACCATTAACTGAATCATTTTTTCTGTGTTAATTTCAAGTGTCAGACTGGTATAACATATTTAAAGTACATACATAGCGTCTTCATGCTTGCTTTTTAAGTTGCCTAGGAGAACCAAGAACTGGAACCAAGAACTGGAACCAAGAACTACGCAAATCCCAACCATTTCCCTGTGGTTGAAAGCTTTCACCATTTCCACACATTACTAATACCCATTATAAGGCAGACTCTTGCATGGTAAGAACCCTTTGAAATTTACGGCTCTTTGGATGTTCTGACAGGAATATTAACATATACCAGGTGCCTATGAATGCATAATTTTAGGTATGCCTGTCTATTAAAAGATATTAAAATGCTAGTATAAGTGCACTATATTTAAAAAAGAAGCAAAACACAGGAGACAATAAAATTACAAACAAGTCAAGAACCGTGTTTAAGTTCTCAGAACCCCAGTTCTTTATTAACCACAGCTTGCTCACAATGACATACAGGAAATAGCACTAATGAAGAGTAGAATATGCAGGCAGCAATTTCAATGGGGCAAGGAACAACTTCAAAATCGTAACTATGTTCGACACTCGGCGGCTGTTAGGCAATTCCATACTTGGCACGTGCACCCTGTCTAATGATCCCTGTAGATTTACTGGTTACATATTCAGCTTTTTTTTTTTTGCTTATAAAGGTAACCCTCATACTACTGAGAAAAAGGCAAGTTTCTCCTGGTTGAACTGTGATCTTACAGACTGTACATAGAAGTGTTGTTAAGAGCATGTGTAATGTTGTACAAAGAAAACCTTTAATTGCAACTGACGTGTTCACTGTAACAGATTTCAGGGTACTATTGCTAGGAGAACAGGAGCCATTTTTGCATATTGGAGGGCCCTGTGCAACATTGTTGCTTCATCTTATTTGCTATCTCTACTGGTGTTTGTGAAAGGTGTTGTGTTAAAATGAGACATTATTTGTCTCGTAGCTGTAGTTCATCTAATGACCAAAGAATGCTGATGGACCTCATGACTAAGGGTGTCTAAAGGAAGTCCTAACTATCCACAGAAACCAATCAGATCTTCTGTTTCATCTCCCCATGGGGCACTACAGACTTCATAAAGGCAATATATGAGCGGTTGCTTTAGAAAAACAAAAAACTAAGGCTCTTCATTCAGACTTTAAACATGAAGCCCAAGTGACACCCATTGTCCAGGTGCTACAAATTCTATAAATGAAGGAACAGTTTTGCCTACACTGGAAACCACTAAAATGTTGTACCATGACACACAAAGGAAAAAGAGATTTTACTTGATTTTCTGACATAAAGAATCCGCCTGGACACCAACATCATTGTAACATTATTGTACTAGGGATAGAAAGACTGAATTGACAAAGTGGAAAGCTTACAAAATATGTGCTATGGCTCAGTGATAGCCGGCTTTCCTACCACCACCAACCTTTATGAGTACTTGTACGTAAGTTACGTTCCAAAGAAATACAGCAGGGAATGAGATTATGAGATTGGACATGAAACTCTGGGAGGATTCCGCAAAATTGATTCAGAAGAAACAGACAACACCTAAAGCCTGTTACAGGACATGTAAGATTATGAAATAACTTGCATAATGCAATACTTGTAATTTTTTAACAAAAATGTAAGTATTTACAAAATAAGACCCATTTTTTTTTACTTTTTTTTTATAACATGAAGCAAATCATTCTGCAAAGAGACCACACTTTTTTTTCATAATGAGTTCTTGTTGTTGGTTTTCTTCTTTTTGTGATGTCATAGATTTTCCATATCGTTATCGCATGATCTGTAAATATAGGCAAATAGGGGACTAATGGTCATCTGTGTTCAGCCAGATAGTTCTTCCTGGATTTCCTTGTTCCTGCGGACCACAGCAGCATGCCTCTCCTAAGGACAACCCAAAAGGTATGGTATAGGATAAGAACAAATTAAACACACTATATTAACATTTCAAACATAAACTAGACCTGTGCCTTGCAGAATAAAATCTGTGCTAAATGTACAAGTAGAGAAACGAAGAGAACATGGCTGGATGTTAGAAGGCAATACAGACAGGTGCTATGCTATCTGGGAAGCATTAAATATATATCTATATCGAAGCACAGCACCATAAAAATCAAAAGATTGGTAAAATATTGTGTTTTAATATGAATATTTTTGATGAACACATATAATGCAACATTTGCTGTTTATGGCTCAATTTGGATTCAGTGAAAAAACATTAGTTAGGGATCATTTACACTAAACCACCTTATGTGTTTTTTAAAGCACATACACTTTGTGTGTTGGCTTGCATTGCATTAGGGCAGCCCAGTCAAATGAACAAACCTCAACACATTAGAAGGAATGAACCTTTGGCCATTGCGAAGACACCCGACTTTATTTGTTAGTTTTGTTTACTATTGACAATGCAAAAGAGTTGCTGGAACACAAAATTCTTAGATGACCAGAATATCATAGGTTTGTGGCAGAAAAAACGTGGAGAAAAAGTAGCCCAAAGCTAACTCATCCTATCATTCTGTGGCTGGTATTCAAATTGTACTATTGGGTTGACTAAATCTTACAACCCACAAAGAAGCCTGGAAATTAATATTCCCCCAGTCCTGCCACCCTTCTTCAGTTTTCTGAAAACTAACTTTTTGGGGAAGGTGTTTTTTACTTGGACTTACCTTTTCTTGAAGGCGTTCCAAGAGGGAAGCTAGGTAGGCCTCACGGTTTTCTTTAATTTGTTCCATTTTCAGTATCAGTTTTTCCTCAGCCATTTTGCTAAAATTATTGTTTTCCTCCAGTGCCTTTTGGAGGACTTCCCTTTCATGCTCTCGTTTCTCTGCCAGTTGCTTCAGGATTTGGCTTTCCTGAATCTGTGTGTCAAAAAAAAATGAAACAGTCATTTTTTTCTATACTTCAAAAAAAAAAATGACAAGAAGCCGAAATCAAGGTAGAATAGGGTAGGTATGCTAATACCAATACCAGTTTTAAAGGATTATGCATCAAGTTAATTAAAACTCAGTGTTCAGCTTTCAAGAAACACTGTTAGTTTGCCCATTAAGGATAGAATTGTAGTAACTGCTGATGGTCCACCCACTCACCCATCCAAGATAATCTAATCCATCTGGACTCCTTTTTCACCTACCTATTCCATTCAACACCAGAATTTACCTAGGATGGAGACATTCAGCGGGGAGGCCGTTTAGCAGTGTGGATTGGTGTCTATACTTTGCTGGGAGGTTTGGGTTATCAGAAGGCACTTTGCTCTGAACAGGCAGGCGTCAGCGCCTCTTTAATTATATAAGAATAACAGGCAAACTCATAAATGATTGTTAGGTCTGCTGGAAACATTGCAACACTGTCTGTCTTCAGGAAGGTGCTGGCCTAATTCTGAGAAGGCAAATAGACTTGCAGGCAGTTTGGCTTCACAAGACACGGTTATCTCTTCACGTGCAGGTCAGTGGCCTGCATAATAGAAGGTCTGACTTAGTGGGGGCTATGGTTACAATAGGGATGGCGATCTGTTCCAGTAGGAATCAGTAGGTGCATAATGGCGGTATGCACTGGTAGGTACTGGTGTTTGCACAAACAGGGTGGTCTCTTCTGCTGAGAGTCTGAATAATGAACATATGATCTAGTGGGTCCCAGTTTTTTCACAAGGGGTGGCATAGTCTCCTCTGGTGGGGGCGACACCTGAATTTTGCTGCAGTGTCATTTGCTCTTCCTCATCTTTTACTTGTCCAGTGTCCCCGAGTAATGCAATGTCACAGAAAGAAAACTTTGCCAGCAGACTTCTACCTGGCTCTGGAAAAGTCCTAAGAGAAGTGTATACTAATTAGAAAACATTAGTTACCTTTCTTCTCTCCTCCGCAGCTTCCAGTTTTGCCTGTATATCTTCTAGAGAAACATCCTTCTTTCTTGGGGAGGCCAAAGTTCGGGGAGCTTCAGAGACGGGAGATGGAGGTTTCAGTATCAGCTCAAATGCCTGGCCAGATGCACGTTTGTTAATCTGTCTCACCTCAATATCTAAAATATACAACAAACAAATGTAGTTAGAATGATGAACACAGACTTTATTCATGTTCTAACGTAACTGGCTACTCAATAGCCAAACACAAGCAAAATGGAAAGCAGAAGAAGCAACAAAGAAGATGGTGGCACGTTTTATTCTTTTTTCTTTTGCACAGTTGCAGTTTAGTAAATGAGGACCATTAAATTTATCTTGAAGAACTGTGATACTAGATCATTCAACAAGTGACGCTGCCAGAAAAGTCCAGAATTGCAAATCCTGCTCCTGCTAAAACCAGCAATTGTTTTTAAAGGAAGCCTGTTTTACGATAAATACATATGCTAACATTCTGAATTTTCTTCTGAAAATGCCAGTTGCCCTACGATTATTTTTGGTCCTTTAGCTTTATTTTTTTTTAGATCACCAGATGTTTTGATTTCAAACAAAGCAACATTTGAAATTTCTAATGGCATGACTACTGACACTATTTTGTAATAAAAACGATTGTACCAACTTTACATGTAATCCATTTGGTGCTGGATAAACACTGTAAATTCCACAGCTAATGGCTTTCAGAAAATGTACTTCACTCAACTTGGTATAGCTTTACATAATCATAAATGCACTTACTGCACTTACCGTCATATGTGTATTGATTGAGGTTTCGGGGCTCAGGGTTGAAACAAGAGCAGATCAGGGACAACATAGAAAGCTCCTTCATTTTTTCTTTGTAGGCTAAAAAGAAGAAAAAAATGAAATAATGTCAAAAGTTTATTATTAATGTATAATGCCATGCAAAAGTAAAAGATGCATTAGAGAGCAAGTGTCTTACTTTCTGTTAATGCTAAATATATTTAGTAAGGCTGACCTTTGGGCAATAATTGTGGTGCATGTACATATGCTTACATATGCATATTAGTCCCTTTCCACTATAACCAGACACAGGTTAAAATTGAGGAGGTGACCAGGCTGTGCTGCTCAACTGCAAAATAAATGAGTCAGGTCAGGTCATAATGCTGGCTTTAAAGCCTGGGGATGAAAATCTCAGACCTGGGTGGAGGGACATTAAATCTACCTATGGTAGTGTCTTTATATATTTGTATTTTGATTGTTGCCTAAGTTCAACAATATTTGTTGCTAAGTAAAATATCTATTTTCTATAATACTTCCATTTTAGTATTCTATTTGAATCCTCTGCTGGGCCTGCATGTCTTCATGTTCTGGTTGGCTTTGTATGCTGCAGTGCAGCATTGTGTCTCTCTCGGGGACAAAAGAAGGATGTGTACATAGTTTATCACTGTCCATGTGCTCATTCCAAACCGGAACTAAAATTATGAGAGTCAAAAGATGGAGAAGCAGAATGCAGAGCGCAATGTCAGAATGTACTGCTTATCCAATGACCCCTTGATCTAATTTCTTTCCGGCAAAAGACCCCGTCAGTTTGTTTGTTTGTAAATGGAAAAGGTTATGGATGTTGTTACGAACACTTAAGTATAGACTTTTGAAAAGACAGACAGCTATGAGTTGGAATTTTGGGTGTGGTTTAAAGGGGTACAGTCTAAGTCTGAGTCTATGCAAAGTATCTTCCTGTGGGATGATGTCAGGGACAGACCCATATTGCAGACCCCAGGGATGGACTCTTCAATGGCAGACCTCCTCAAAGACTGACCCCTTTGTGACAGACCCCTAGTGCAGACCTCAGTGACAGACCCCTAGTGCAGACCTCAGTGACAGACCCCTAGTGCAGACCTCTGTAACAGAATATTAGTGTAAACCTTTGTGGTAGCAAAGCTTTCCTTGACAGACCCCCAATGCAGACCTCAATGTTCTTATCTCCAAAGTCACCAGCAGTAAAGGAAAAATGATTTGTGAATGATTTACATTAGAATTTCTAGGATTTGCATGTCTAATTGGTGTGTATGCTTCTCTTACTGCAAACACAATTCTTACCCATCTGGAACAACTCTATGGCTTTAGATGTTTAACAATGGTTGGAAAAAAATGATATGCAGTCAAAAATTAAACTGCACTTATCGTTTGATCTGTTTGATCTGCATGTAAACTTAACCTTGTAGTTATTTAAATGAAAGAATATACTTGATACAGGAAATGCAACTGACACAATGAAAGCTATCATACATGACAGCAAAACACAATTTATAGACATCCATCACAGTCCAAAATGAAGAATACAAAATGTACCATGCATATGTGAAATATAATGGTCATCATCAGACAACATCACAGTTCTTTAAAGCTGAAGTTGAATATGCTTGAATTTGCCCCCCGCCCCTCCAGCTAATTAGGCTGATAATTGTTTAAGTAAAATTTTCTGTTTTCTCTCTGTCTTACACCCTTTATTTCAGAATTTATCTGAAATCAGTGGGTTTTTGTGCTTTACTGTGCATTGTAGACAGATCATAGCTTGTGGAAGGAGATGTATATAGAATCCTGGCCACAGCAGACAGCACTAGGTAACATTCACAGGTGTTGTTGAATCTTCATTATTGAAAGAATTTCAAGGGGTGCATTAGGTACCGTCAGGCTGAGGAAAATAGGGTCAGATGCTACTGGACGCCGTCCAGCCAGTAAATTATGTGGTTCTGTCTGACTTGCTCCGGCTTCAACAAGATCTGATTGTGTGGTGAAATCAGAATTAGCAATTATAGTATAGAAGAGAAGCTTAAGGTAAGTACTTTAGTTTTAGGTCTTTTGACAACTACCGCAGCAAGCAGAATTCAGGATACACATCAGCTGCAGTGTGCTTCAAACACAGGACATTTTCTTGTCCGTCTTATAATTTCTACCTACAATGTTCAGTACACAAGATCTTTAGGCTATTGACCTGAACATCCTTTCAGAGTACGTGACCATATAAAAGAACTCTTTAGCTATCTTTTAGCTATCATCACAGAATTGATTCTGAAGAGCACTTCAAAGACATTATTAATAAAGCTGAAGGGTTGGCTAAAACAATTTGTTCTGCAGTATTGATTTCAGAAAATTGTTGTTGGCAACATATTTGTGCACAACCTTTGGACCATTTCCTGAACCACTTATCATCTGAATAACATGTTTGGTGAAGAAAACAATGGAAGTTTGAGTCTTTTCTATGTAGACGTTCAAGACTGACAACTTAAATGCTGAGACACCCACATGTTTGATACAAGTTAAGGACATCCAACATACGGACGTCTCCTAGATACAAACAGGGCTTCCCTGCCCGTTCTATGCACGACGAAGGCTTGATAGGGGGGAGGTGGAAGGTTTGCATGACTTGCAAAAGAAATCTTTTGCTAAACACAGCTGCGACTGAGGTCTTCTGCTACATCTTGTAACTCTTAAATGTCCAAGACAAACTCTACAGTTGTTTCTTTTTGCAAATTTTTGCATATCAAACACAGCTTGCTCCTGAAGTTAATACTTTTCTAGGCTCCATAAAGTTTTTTTTTTTTTGCTTAGTTTGTGGTTAACTCACAATGAGGACTTTATACAGTAACTGTCATCATGCTGCCTATAAATATGTTGAAACAAACATCTGTCCTAATTGCATTTAATAAAATAATGTACCTGTTCCGACTTACATACAAACTCAACTTAAGAACAAACCTACAGTCCATATCTCGTATGTATCCTGGGGACTACCTGTAATATTGGGAAAAACAAAGAAAATGTATTTAGGAATGGACTGTAGGTTTGCTGAGGTGCACTTTTTCTGCAATTTCACCATTTATTCTTATGCCTCTATACTATTACCTGTAACAGCCTGCAGAACAGAAAGGACAGTTAGTACTATAGGAAGAGTAAAAGCTTGGAGGTCAACAATGACAAATGTATGTTCATCTGGATTTTGTATAATAAGTGTTCAGAGAGCAAAGATTGGACAAGATGAACAATTAGAAAAAAATGCAACTTAAGTATTAGTTATTAGTTATTTACAGTCCTCTGAATAGGTGATTAAACTCCTTGATACATTATATATAACGTATATGGAATTATCAATCTTTTACCTTCGCTCATCCAAACAGTATATAAAAAAAAGATGATGTAACTGGGCAAAAATATTAAAAAAGTACCTATATTTTACATGAATAATTTTCTTCTGTGGAATAAATAATCAAACTTTTGTCTTGCATTATTTGTAATGCCTTTTGTCAAAAAGCCTTGAGTAATTGTTTCTTATAAGTGACAACCAGTCTTTGACATTGGTTAGAAACATTTTTTTTCATTCTTCCATGCAGAAGTATGTTTTTTGTTTTGCATGCACAGTCATTTTTAAATAATTTCCTATATTAATCTTATAAGGATCTAGGCTTTGACTTTCAAGAACCCTTCAGTTTTTTTTCTTTTTCAGCAATTTTTTTAGTTGATTTACTGAAATGTTTAGGGTCTTTGTCATGTTTCAAGGTTGACATACAGTTGACCTTCATCTTACATTTTTGGTAATGCTGCTGATGCTGCAATGAAGTAGCAAATCAGCGGGTTGAATTTTTATCATTTTCTTGTCAATACAGCACTTTATGAAAAAAGATTAAAAGTAAAAGTGTGGGATCCCTGTGTTAGAGGATTAGTTCTGCGTAATAACTGTAGTATAAACTTGCATGCATTACAACCCAATTGGTACACAGAACCAATCATCTAGCACAATTCTTATGTCAATGACTATAACTTGTGGGTTCACCAAGCCTTCAAGTTTTTGTTACATTGTTAATTATGCCTTCATTAGCAAAATAACAGATAACACAATTTTCATGGATGCTGCAAGTTTTTTTTCACTTTTAAATAGTAAACTCAAATTTAATAAAAAATATCCCATAAATGAATATCCTACAATCTAAATATAACCCTAATATTAGCAGAAAGCATCTGAAGATGACTGCATACTAATGAGTGTGTGTATTAATTAGCTTCCGGGTCTGAACTGTTAGCTGCTGACAGATGGAGTACACACTGGTAAAGTGTGTGGCACAACACGCCAATAGATGTTTTTTTTAGAACCATCGATCCAAAAGTAACATTATTCTGGGCTCCATCTGTATGCATAGCTCTTACTTCTTATATATTGACAGATTGTTTCATTACTAATTAATCCTTTCTTCTAAGACTTATATGATTAGCTAAAATAACATTTTACAATGAGAAATAGGAGTATTTTTATGTATTCAGACACCTTGTAAATCTCTATAGTGTTTTATGTATTCAAAGAGAGGACATAGACATTTTTGTTCCAGCAAACTATAAAAATATCCATCTATCTATCTAGGCCAAATTCAAGCAAAATGTTTTTCAAATAAAATATTCTCCCAGCAGGTGCCTAAAATAAAAAAGTAACCCAGGTTGCTTATCTTTAGTCTGGCCCTAGTAATCTTTTTTCGCTAAAAGACGTGTTTACTCTTCTGGGTTGAATGGCGCTGGGACTGAGATTGGGGAGGTCCTCTGATTGGATTTCACCACCAGGCATATTTGTAGGAATCTGATTTTTCTTTCAATGCATAGTCACCCACTTTTCCAAGCTTATAATAGGTAAACCTTAAATGTGCCTAAACCAAAGGTGGTATGAACTTAGTAGTAATGAATTTGATGCTTTTCCTTTATTGTATATCCATGGTCTGTGTTGCCAGCCAGCATGCAAGATGGGCTCGGAGCCAAGGAACAAAGTGGACTAGGATGAGGCCCACATGACTAAGAGGGAAAGGGAGGGCAGGGAGGTTGGAATAATGGTGGGGTGATGGGAGAGGCCTTTTTATGATATGTAGCTATAGGAATCAGTATGTGGCGATATAGAGGGGTATATATAGGAGACGTTAAGGGGTGAGGTCACAGTTAGGATCAGGAGAAAGTTTCCGTCCCTCCCTGTGTACTATACAGTTGGCGGTTGGGGTCCTCGGGGGCAGTGTTTTGATAGGAGGAAAAGTGGTGAGGGGACCATTGCTGGGATGGGACCTCAGGATTGGTGAGAGATAACAGTGAGTGGAGGTGGATTGGTGCTGATGGAATATTCTGCTGGTAGCTGATATCATTCTTGAGTCGGTTGTATGTGCGGCTAGGGACCAATGTATCAGCAGGGTGCTGATCCCGATCAAAAGAATTGGTTTAGCCTCGAGGACCTGCAATCTGAGTGAGAGAATGTATATGTCATTTTTCTACTGCAAAGTTAATAGATAAATGCAAAGAAGGCTTATCCTGAATTCACAAGGAGTGTGTAGTAAGTGGATGCCTGATTTACCATTTTAACAATACCTATCCCTGGTGGCAAGAGCTTGCCAAGCCCTAACTTACCCTAGCTAGGTTTAAGAGACTAACCATCCACTCACTTCCGAATGTAAGTTTAGACAAAACCTGTAATGTTAGCCCTTTAATTATATGTGTAATGTCTTTACTTTCAAAGAAAAATTTGCTAATGCCATTTCCCCAGGACACTGCCACTGGAACTAGAATACTAAGAGACCTTCTTTCCCCAGTGGATAGGTACATTTCTATGCGTTTCACTCTTCCCTAATTTCTGTATGACTGAAACAAACCTAACTTTACAGTTTACATCCCCTGTACCATGTTGGGATTGAAAGGAATATGGGGTGTACAGTTGGCAAAGTATACATGAACATTTCACCTAGCTTGGCAAATAAAATGAAGCTCTGCTGACTTTAACTATCCGATCATGTGTAAGGCTTTCCTTGCATGTCATTTGGTATTATTTTCAAGTGAGCTATCAATTCATTTACTAATCTAAGTAAATTATCCCTTGCAAGGTGATAATCAGCCTGATTGCATTTAGTGATTTTGTAAGCTCCTCATTAAACAATTAGTTCAGTGAGATTTGTTCATGTGATCTGATTGATTTGATGACAGTGATCTGGTTGTAACCCCTTCTGAATGTTTTTCCAATTGTTATGTAAAATGTAATGCAAAGTGGGAAAATGAGTTAGATTATGCAAGGTCTTCACAGCTAATCCACAATATAGGTTACTGGAGTGACAGAAGGTATGAAGGAATCAATCCATATTCTTATCACAGTATGACTGAACACCTACCGGTAGTGACATCCATATGGTGCAGCACAATTACCGCATACATACAGAATCCCAACATAGCCAACTCTACATTCACTAATCCTGCATTGCTACAGTTAAGATAAGACAGAAACATTTCCACATCCCCTCGTTTTTATATTGAACCTGCAACAGCTGATGGCAAGGAATTTTTTAATGAAATAACTCTAACAGCATCCACCATACAGGCCATGTACTGATTAAAGCAGAAGTACCATGCAGAACTGCAGATTCAATTACTAGCAGGGAAGAGCAATATATAAAGGTTTTCCTTTGATCTTGAGCCAATGCATGCTTTAAAGGAAAACTTTTTTTATAGCTATTTTTTTTGCCTTGCATTGCCACATGTCAAAAGTCAATGTTATTTTAGATGGATTTTGACCAAGGCAAAATTTGCATGGAAATCAAGCGTGGTAAAATTGTTCACAGATCCCCAGTGATTAGTACTATATATACCTTGATAGGAAGCTGAACTGAAATGTGCAATTGCTGTCACATATCCATATAATGAGGCACAGCCATCTGGTAAATTCACTTCCCTGTATATGAAATGCTTTGGAAAGATCCATTGCACAAATGGACCCTAGTCAATCAACTGTAAATGGTGTTTGATGGGAAAATGTGTCTTGTGACATGAAAATGATCAGAGTCAGAATGAGTAACTACTATTTCAGTATGTAGGTTGTTCACAAAATGAAGAAAAAATGAAGAAAATAGAGCTCTAGGTTTGAGAAGCAAAATATGTAGGGTTGTTTAGTTATGTTTGCAACAAAAAAGGAAATATATATATGTATATATATATATATATATATATATATATATATATATCAGAAAATATCACCTATTTAGATGTTGTATTTTTTTCTTTGCTAACTGGTAGAGCTTTTAGCTTTTTATCACATGCTTTATGTGATTTTCTAGTACATTTGATGACAAAAGTCTGTTGTTTCCAGAACTAAATAGCTTTATCTGCAATTTACACATACAAGAGAATATGTTGTGTATGAGAAGTGGTAGCTGTGTCCTGATTGAAGGTTCAAGCAGATAAACCCAACCTTAAGCCGGGCAGCTACCGATGTCATGTCGTTTTAGCTTCCTCTTAATGCTCTTCAAAATCCTTTGTCATGTAATAAATATGTATTTGTAAAATAAAACATCACACTGTGTATGAGATTTTTGGTTGTAACTGCACATAATGTATTGTATGGCCATAGGTAGATCTTTACCATCAACATCTTATGAGTCTAGAGAGATTGTACGTCTTAAAATATAAGCCTTTCTGAATAATGTTATATTGGATATAACATTTTCATCATGTGTGTGTTGCTTTTGTATGAATCAATGTAAATTAAATTACAAATACTTAAGTATTATGTAAATTGTGTGGCTGGAAAGTGGCTAGCAAGGCTTTTAAGCAGTTTATTTTCCTAAATTGATCATACACATTAATCCCAACATTAATTATTGATAACTACCGACACATCTGTAAATTATTAAAGTGAATATGCTTCTGTGCATAGCTCTAAGCAAAGACTGTTTTTTTTTCTCCTGTGCATGGCCATGCCTTATTTCATGTTTCAGTATCACAATTTCATTAACTTTAGCAAAACCCAATTGTACGTTCTAGGAAATTTTGTTTAGTGCCATGAAAATAATTTGGAATACAATTAGTTTTGTGTAAGTAGGATATTTGCATTTCTGTTACTCTAGAATGCTAAATATTTGGGTGCACTAAAAGGTACTACACAGAATTATACAGGTTTGAGGATAAAATACGTATTAGGATACATTCTGTATCTGTCTTAAACATAGATCTGAGCAAAGAATTGTTTCATAGATCTGAACCAATGACAAAACTCAGCTCCCATGGTGCAATGGTAATTTTTAGTTCCTTGGTATGTGTTTGGAGCAGTATTGTCAATCATCATGATGCCCATGAGTACACACACACACTCTTGAGAGTGTCAGGTTTAAGAGAACTACTATTTTGCATACTAGATCATCTCCCATTAAAAGAAAAGGAGGTCAAAGCATTAATTGATTATACTTTGGGATTTCACCAACTCATTTTAATAGCACATCAGGCTTTTTAATTAGATCTGAATTCCTTTCTAGAAGTAATCTGCAGCAAAAATGTTAATTTTGTTTTTAAGTTCCTCAACTACCATTAAAAATGAATAATATTCTGTATTTTATCCCTTTGCTGCAATGCACAGCCCCTTTCAGCCACTCTTAAATCATAATTACTTGGGGAATTCATTTTTAGGGCACACACAGAGCAGAAGCTATGCAAGCCTTCCCTCAGGTTAACCTAGATATGTCACTTACATAGCTATGTGTTTTTTTATGTGAAGAACTAGGCTCAGCTAGAACCGCAGGATCTCATTATTTTCACAAAGTGCTCTTGGTGATATAAACATGAATCTGATTATTAAGCCTGCATCAGCCTGCAAGGGAAAGACATCATTTAGGAGGCAGATCTTTGCTCTTCATTCTGCTGTTCTAATGAACTCCATGGCAGAAAAATAGATTAAGTTAAATACAGCATATCAGTAAATCAAATGAAACCTGAACCTGAATTAAGCAGCAAAAAGGTGTATTCAGTGACATATACAGCATAATGATATATGCAGGCACTGTGCATTAACAGAAGCTGAGAGCACTTTCTGGGAGGCTAGATGTCTGAATTATGTCTTCCTAAGTGCTCGGAAGTTGCCATATTTGCATTATTATATTGACAGCTCTACCGAACAAAACAAAGCTTAGCCAATATTCCAAACCTTTGGTCTCAGGGTAACAAATTACAGCAAGAGAGTAACACACGGGACTCTGCTTCTCTTTATTGCTTAGGCAAACCCTTAACTGCATATTTCTGGTGCTACTTATTAGTAGCATTTGTTATATTTATACATTTTAAAATCTTATAAGAGATACAAACATAGAGTTTGTGGAACATTCAGCCTGAAGAGCATTTGTGAGGTCAGTCACTGATGTTGATCAAGAAGATCTGACTCATAATTACCATCTCAATTTATCCCAAAGCTGTTCAGTTGAGTAGAAGTCAAGACTTTGAGTCACCTAAAGTTTACTTTGCTTATGTTTTGCCTTCCCTGGTTCCTCTTTACCCTGAGTCATCTAAACCCTTTACATTTTCATTAAAAATCTTATTTTAGACCCAGTGATTGTTTCCTCTTTGCAAATTATGGCTTTGGGAGGAACTGGCACACAGCTTCTTGAAATGCCCACATGTGGTGATGAGCCTCCATGATTGAAAGGTTAGATAATGTTGGAGGTCCATCAGCCAGGAAATAAGTTGGGCTCTTGCAGCTTCCCTGCAGCTTCTAAGTAACAATGTGCAAACTTTACAGAGAAAGCAATTTAAATTAAAGAGAAGAGTATGTCCAATTGTGCAAGATTTAAAGTGTCGGTGGAGTTTACCTTTAAGTTTCTCCATACCAACTCATCAGACCATGTCTTTATGGACTTAAGTTTGTGCACAGAAGCATGGCTATACTGGAAAAAATAGGGCCTTCAACCAACTGGAAGCCCATCATTTTCCTAATGTATTTTGCAGAAGTATCCTTCATTGGAAATGCTAATTTAGAGGGAAATCCACATATCTTTGGCAATTTAGTAGGTGTTCAGAAACATTAGGTCAAAGGGTGCATATTTATAAGACCCCCGCTAGAAGAACATCTATTTCATTCAGAAGAACATCCTATTTCATTTTCACTGCTCCATACTTAAGAGGTTTAATTTGTACTTGCAGATCCCCCATATTGTTGGCAGCCCAAAGACTTCTATATAATTGAGTTCCACAGTGCCCTGTGTCCTTCACCTGGGTCAACAGGCTTCACCACACCCAGACCATTTCTGATGTCATTTCTGATGGCATCATTCCTATAAGGGACACAGATCCTATTTAGGTCTGTATGCAGTCTAGCTCAATGGTCTAGCAATGCATGGTAATCCTAACATCAACAACCCATCAAACCCATATTAATTTCCTTTTCTGGGGAACAACAGCTTTGCAAGTAGCTTTACACTTTTAAGTAGGGGGATCAGAATAAACAGTATAGACAGATAGGATGTAAATGATTCAAGCTTATCATGGGACATTTTATGTAATATGTATTTGCACTAACATTATTTTTATTACAAGTATGAAGATCTATTGTATTGTGCCAATATATAGTATTGTAGTGTTCAGTGGTGCAGTGATGGTGGTGCATGCAAGAGCCCTGGTTATACAACTGACCAGTGAGAGCTCTAAACAGAGACACACTATTCAACAAAGGCATATGAACAGGTTCCTCAAAATAATACCTATTTTAAAAAAAATCTAGATGCCTTCAGACAGTCTTTAAAAATAAAATACAACTCTTACATAGTTTAACACCATTGTAACTTTTTAAGTCCAAATGTAAAATGCCTGTTGTCCTGAGAATGTTCATTTACCTTGCAGTAGGAAACTAGCAACTGTGTGTGCTCTTGGATTGTAAACTCTTATGGGCAAGGTTCTCTTCTACTCCTGTGTCACTGTGCGTATCTGTCATTTGCAACCCCTATTTAATGTACAGTGCTGCATAATATGTTGGCGCTATATAAATCCTGTTTATTATTATTATTAATAATAATAATAATAATAATAATAATAAAAAAACAATAATATGTGTTTATTCCAGAAATCCCACCTCCAAAAATAAACCAATACTTTTTATGTATTACAGAACCACAGAAGACATATGCATGTCTAAAATCATTTCTGGAGTTGGAAACAACTCTTTCTTAACAGCAAATAAATCTGCATAACTAATCCTAAAATTAAATCTATTTTTCATATGTTTTTCATATCTTTATTTAGAAAAAAAACAGAATTTACATTTTGTGCCAAACAGCTTTTTGGATGATTCTTTACTAAGAGAACATCTTTATTTGCATACACAGAATGCTACAAGCATTTAAACACATACCTTGTCAAATTTGTAAAAGGAAGATTTTTTTTTTTTAAGCTAAACTGTACTTTGTAGTATAGAATGAGGCTTTTTTATCTTGAATTGGATGGTTATGATGTTGGTATTTGTATACATACAGCTACTGTATATTGACATAGGTAATGATGACTAAGGGTAGATGAAAGAAGAACATTATTAAGATCTTCTGGGTGGCTTGACTCAAAGTGGGCACACATTTTATTCTTTTTTGTTGAAGTTATTGATTGTTGTTGATAGAATGGTGGACATTCACGTATGGACATACATTTAACATACATTACACATTTGGCAAATCTGAGACTGTTTTGGAGTTGCTTTACAACTTCTATGCTTTCAAAACTAATATAGGAAAATTTTGGGAAGACTCATCACATAATGATTTGATGGGATCATATCCCTGAGCTTGTCTGTGGATAGTCAGAGGGATTTAAAGCTGAACTCCAGTGAAGTAGAAAAGACCCAGGTTAATGAATCTCTGTATTGAGTTTTGAACACAAATGTGTTTATTATTAATACATGATTGTAATTTGGTATAAGTCACTTGCTGACCCTGCTTAGTAGAACGAAAAAGTGAAGCCACAAAGTGACAGTGAGATAAGCTCATCTTTGTACTACTTGCCCTTTGCAGTCCTTTTCAGGTTGTGGGTTGGGCAATACATGTACATGTTATTTATCTGCAGCAAAGATACAGTATGAGCCAGAGCTATGAAACTACTTGAGAGGAATACAAATCCTTTGGCAGGTAAAACAGCTCCCAAATATCCCATGCATTTAGTTTGTGGAGTTAGAGTAGGTGAGTTTATTAATAAGTGAAGAGGAATCTTACCATGCTTCTACCACTGCCTTTCCCTTTTGGACTGAATATTGACATTGAAAAGAATGGCCACTCATGGCCATTATTACTGGACTTCTGTGCAAGTCATGTTTTCCTCATTTATATTACCATCATGGGATAGGATTTTTAGATCATTACTGAATGTCAAAATGATTTTGCAGTTGTGCCTAGTAGAACCTAGCACAGATTTCTTTTATCGTTTTACCCTTGAGGAAATCTTAAAAATGTTTCGGCTTTTCCTGCTAAAATCAAGCTATTGGAGAAATGCTATTTACAAAAAGAAATAGTAAAGTGCTGTAACCCGTGCCATTCAATAGGTATTCATTTTTCTGTTTTGTGAACTAGCAACATTAAATTTATTTGGTATGGGCTATACATTGTTATTGTTATTTGTCCAAAACCCTAAAAATTTCAGACTCAAAGAAACTAGAGGATACTTGATGTAACAAAGCAGAATTATTGTACTGAACCAAGGTGGTTCAGAGATCCTGCACATATATCACCTGGAATCCTTGCATAATATAGAGAAGGTCATTGGCAAAGAAGACAGGCCTCCCCAGAGACTCATACCAACAAAGCAAATATAGAATGTTAATACCTTTCTAGATTTCATTGAAATTGTTGTGTTTTGTACTGAAATGTATTCATTGTATGCATGTCCTTTCTAAAAGTCAAAACGCATTGATTTTTGTTAGTGTCTCTAAGGAATCAATAAGTCAATTTTGCACATTTTGTTTTATATGTTGTTTCTGCATTTATTTTATCAATCCTGCACTTATACTAATACATAATTCACATAGAGTCATTTTTACTGTGAATCTAGTTTACTTTACCATGCTTAAATAACTTTAAAATATAAAATAAAGGAAGCAGAAAAGAAATAAAATAAACACATTTGTTAGGGTTAAATGAACTAGTGTAAATTGTACATTTTAATGCATTGATTTTTTCCCTTTGTGGTAAAAAATGTAGGAAGATTGCAACGTCTTATAGTTCAATATACAAAAATGATGTGTTTCCATTTTACTAAATTTCTTTTTCTTTTAATATATTGTTGTGTTGTTTCGTGTTGCATCATTCCCTGAATGGCTTGGTTCTAGGTTTTGCTACATATTGGCCCTGATTTATTAAAGCTCTCCAAGGCTGGAGAGAATACACTTTGATCAGTAAAGCTGGGTGATCCAGCAATCATGGAATGGATCCATTCCAGGTTTTCTGGATCACCCAGCTTCACTGATCAAAGTGTATTCTCTCCAGCCTTGGAGAGCTTTAGTTTATCAGGGCCATTGTCTGTGTATTCATTCCATTTCATTGTTCTCCTGTTTTGTGCAGACAACAGGAAATGAGAGGAAGTTTTGGATTTAGATACCATTTTGGTCTGACCCACTGCTGAGGGCATTTAGTGGCTTTCTGTGGGTTTTGGTCCTTGTCCTTTACCTAAAGGGACATTTACTTCAATTATACAACTATTTGCACAGTAAAATATTTTTTGTAAATTCCATATTTTTTAAGATAAATAATTTCAACGTAAACTTGGCTTTAATTAGTAGTCGTTTTTTAGTCCATAAGTAAGCAAACCCCCAATCTTTGTTAATATTGAAGGCTAATTATTAATAATTGCAAACTATTATCATTTATTATCAGACACCGATGCTGCAGTTACAGAATATCCAAGCATATCCTTATAATTAACTGCGGATGAAGAATGTACTGCGTCATTAAAATGATTTGTGTGCCAAGACCTAATAAAAGTCACATGCTTTAAAGAATTGCTATTTTAACATTCTAATCACATTGCAATAAAAAAAACAAATAAAATATATGTATTTATTAACACAATCATTTGAGAGCAGCAATGGCAGGTAACCCTGTGTTTAGCAAATAGTGGGTAATTAGGGCATCAAGGATCGTGTCTTTGGGAGGCAGTTACATTTATCTAGCTGCACATTTTAAGTTGGTATCAAACAGAGCATACAAAGTTACCTAAACCCCAGGCTTCAGGGGGTATACTCATTGTACAGCCAAAACTCAAGAGCAATTTAGGCCAAATCTTCCACGTGTAAAGAAATAAATATTTGGTAAACAACTAAAATGCACTATATATAATTTTGTCTGTTTTTGATTTGTTTGTTTTCTGGAATGCAAAAAAAACTGCAAAATAAAGGTTTCACACCACAAATTTGTACAAATATGAACAGGGCTACAGATAAAAATAATAGAATCTATATTATGAGCTTTTGATGTGCTTTTAAGTGTAGTGTGTGTAAGAACAAAAGTGAGAGTATGTCTGTAGTATTCTTTATGCACTATTATCTAAATTATATTCCTCTTTACAACTACTAAAAAGTACAAATGGAAAAATAATCCAAGAATGAAGGGATAGGGGGGTCAGAATTAACAACAAGGTCATTTTGTTTACATTTCTGTTTTTAAATGAGGCTAAACTCCAGGATCCAGACCCTATGTCCATTAAAAACAATTATGCATTTAAAAAAAAAAGGTATTCTGCATTTTAATAAAGCTCTCCAAGGCTTGAGAGGATACACTTTCATCAGTGAACCTGGGTGATACAGTAAACCTGGAATTGCTTTGTTAGCATTTTTTTTTTCAATCCTGGACCAGAACCATTTTAGGTTTGCTTGATTACCCAGCTTAACTGATGACAGTGTATCTTCTCCTTGCTTGGAGAGCTTTAATAAATCAGGCCCAATGTCTTTACTTTTGTGAAAATGCAATTTCCATGAATCAACATTGTGGCTGTGTAACTGGGTGATACTAAAATGTATTTAGTGCTAACCAAGGACAAATAATGCCTGTGGGTAGGTCGTAACTGGGTGCTGTGCAGATCTTACTCATCCAAAGAATGGAGCTCAGCATTTCCTTGTCATTGCTACCTCCTAACTACAAAGATTAGCAAAATGTGGCCATGAGCCTTTTCTCCATATAGAGATACCAGTGATGTATGATTGCACAAAATGGAAGTTGCATTGCACAACAGAACATTTTTTTGACCTTGGATAAAAAAAAACAATATTAAAAAAATAGTGTTTTGGAAAGGTATGTGTCTTGTATATAATAGTCTTTTTTTCTTGGCTGGATTTCAACTTTAGGAACCTAAGCAGATGGAAAAAATCAGGAATTGATTGCAAGGCTCTCATATCTCCTGTTTCTATGGCAACATATATCACCCACTGTGAATTATATTATGCTTGTCAGGATAGCAATAATTGAATGTAATATATACCAAACGGGTGCATGTATCTCTTTATTAAAATTATATTATATTCCACTAAGTATATCATAATTAGATAAAGTACATCCTCAGAAAGTATTTTTATATATATATAACTGAAAATGGACATATGATTCATAGGTGAATGTAATTAGAGCTTGTGTAATGGACAACACAAAAAAAGTAAAAGAAAACATTCTCACTGCTCTATGCATTTTCCAATTTTTATTTTTGTGTTTTTATGATTTGTGTTGTTTGTTTTAAAAGCATATGTAAAGACAAACCTATTATTTGTTTTGGATAGTCATTTTATTTTGCTGTCGGTATCCCCCATTAAGGAGAATCACCCGCTGTATTTGGTGACCCGTTGTCCCTGAAAATGTAGAGTAAAGGAATATCCGAAAATGTTTAGTTAATACCCAACTTGCAATAAAGGGGGAATGATCAAGTGGCAACACTTGTTATGGGGACAAATGTGGAGGCCATTCTTTCACAAGGGATTTCTAAAACAAGAAATGATGAAAAATCTGCCAAATGGGGCATAGATAGTAAAGAAAAAAACTGATTTTGATTTGACCAAACCCCCTTAACTTTTAAACTCCAGTATTTGATAGAAAACTAACTAAAATGATTACTTAAGTCTTGTAAGAATTTTTTTTTAATCCAATTTCAGCCAATGAGGCAGAAGACCACAACTACAAATGGTTTACCAATGTCCTGCAATACTTATTTTTTTTTTCAGGGATAACAATATGAGACAAATCTTCCCAGGATTATTTGTACATCAATTACTTCAGATCCTCCTGGTACATCTGGTCTGTTGGCTTGGTAGAACAAAAGTTTGCTCTTTGATTCAAGTCTACCATTTGGTGCTCTAGAAACAACTAAAATGCTAAATTTTTAGGTGATTTCATTCCATATTATCATATATCCATTATACCTTATATCTATATGTGTTCAAGGTAACACTAACTGTTGCCATAGGTTTCCAAAGCTTGTAGGCTCATTTATGCTGCTGGAATTTGTTTCATTTAGATCCAAAATGGAGCAATTAAAGATGTTGCCAGGATGACACTGATCCTATTGCTAATCTTTAACATGACCATGGCATTATTTTTTGTTTTGTCACCCATTAAAAACAGGAGTAGGAGATTATTACAGACCTGCTCTGTATGTTAGCAATCAAACAGGAAATAAAGAGAAAAATCCCAAATTGGAGCACAGCCAGCAATTAAAAGTTGAAATAGTTACTAACTTCTACATTCTATCCAATACTGAATTAAAAAAAAAAGGGTTTGGTTTATCTGAAGCAAACACTTAACACTAACTTAACTTTTAACCTTTAGTTTAACACTAAAGATCATCAATCAGCACTTAACTCTAAGGTCTAGTCTTTACTGGCTTCAAACACCGACTTCATGGGTATTTTTGCTTTAATCTAGGCACCGCCAGCTAACTTGCCTGGTGTCAAAGCCAAATTTATCTGTGTTGCCCTGTGTTCTAAAACTAAAGCCAAAAAAGCTAAGCTGATGCATGCCATGTTTTTGTACATTTCAAGCTTACTCTAAACCAGTGGTGAATAGGCCTAAAATTTACCTAAACTCTAAACATTAAAAACAACCCCCTAAACCTATAACCTAACGAGCTGTACTTTTCTGATGTGGGCTTAACTGTGTTCACAACCTCTCCTATTCAAGTGAAAGGGAGTCGTTTGGGACCATTTTTTGCACATGGCACTGGCGCTTTTCCCAAAAGTGAAAAGTCACTTTTTGCCGCATAGTTTTTTTGAGATTTGTACTGTAGCCTTGTGCTAATGTCGTTGCCTGTGGTGTAGTTTGCAGCAGCCATTTTCTGTGTACCTAGGAGCTTCTAATAAGGCGGTTTCAAATGTAGGTGTAAAAGGGCCCTAACTCTCCATTACTGACCTTTTACCTTACCCAGAAGGCAAACCTAAACTCCAAATGACCATAATTTTTTATTGTGCATAAAAAAAGATCAACACCAAAAAATATTATAGAATTAACATTCCTAAATGAACCAACCAAGTCAATACTTGATGATCATTTTATGATGTAAAGTAATGATTATACAATACATGAGGCAATTACAGTGTAATGCAGAAAACAAAATAAAGTTTATTCATTAGGGTTCTGATGACGTAATAGTAAAAAAGGATGATGTAATAGGTTTATAATGATACAATGACATAAAAATATATCATAATGAATAGTGAAAAGATGACAATATCATTTAACAGCATGAAGACATGGCAGTGTAATAGAATAACAAGCACATTGATAATGATAGCAAAAAACTCTACAACTCTTGTCCTTGAGAGGCATGAGCAATATATATCTTTTGGATTTAGTATAAGGTGACAGTCAATAAAGAGGTGTCAGCCCCAAGCAAAGGTGGCTTCACCAAAATCCAAATCAAGGTCACGTTTCACACTTTATTATGGCTCAAGGACCCAGAAGGGCCACTTCCTTTATGCCACAATGCTAAAATCCCCTTTATCGCACAATGCAAAAATACATTTCTGGTTCAGGGTAGATCCTAAAACAACATAATAGTTACTCATATAAACACAATTCTTAAAGGTAAATGATTTAAATGGTCCTACTGGATTAATCCTCAGAATAGAAAAGAATGGAAAATTCCACAGGACTGCTGAGAGCTCTAACAGACAGGGCTCTGTGCATGCAGTTGGTTTTACAATGACATCTAGAAACCATATCATGTCTTTGTAGATGAGTCACATTGCTCAAACACAAGCTGATGGCAAGATTCTAAAAGCCTCACTGATTGTTCACTCGATCTTGCTCAGAGTTTTTTATTGTGGGCATAGACGTGTGAAAAAATATGATATGTTATATTCTATTCTCTATACAAGCCTCATACGTCTTCTGACAGTGGCCTGATTTCCAAAACATGCAACAAAGCCCATTTTTTTCTAAACACATAATAAAATGCCAACAAAATAGATTTATTTTATGTATATACTACGGTTCATTAGACTTTGCTAGACTGTTATAAAATAATATTATACAAGATTATTTAAAATATGATATACATCTTTGGCCCTTTTCAGACCTGTGGTTGCAATCCACATGGTAAGCTGCTCCCAGACACATGACAAACTGCTTCTGCCTAGGAGCAGCAAACCGATCCACAGAATAACGCATTTGCAAGCATTGCATTTGCAGTTGCATTGTGTTGCAGAGGAAAAAGAACTGCGTGGTCAGAAGTGAAGCTTCTAGGAACCGCGCCTAGACCCAACTGCAACCACGTGCACAAATTGATTCTCATCCACTCCCATACAGCTGAATGAGAGCAGCTGGGAGCACAGTTGAGCACAAGTCTAAAATTAGTCTATAAAAGTCCAGTATATTTAAGTAAGACAAATATTGTTTTAAGAAACAGATACCAGATCCTTCCAAAATATACCTACAGTATATAAAGGTTTTTGGTGTGCAGCAAGCAGAATAAATATGGAAGAATTGTGGTTTGAATCAAAAATATGTTTTAATCCTATTTAAATTAGGATAACTTATATAGATATATTGCTAGAGGCACACATTAATTTAGAATCCAATTGGTGGCCTTTACACAGTTACCTGGAATTATAAAATATAACTAACCAGATTAAAGATAAATATATGTTAAAGATCTATATACTGTATGTGGTATTTGTAGCACGTGGTTCAGTTTGATTATACTAAAACTATACCCATCCTTCTTCCTTTCTACAGTAGGTTCATTGTATTAGGAAAAGGTTTTATTGTGTCTATCGTGTGTCATAGGAGACCTGATTACCATTCCACCCCTCATCACCACAGACCTAAAAATCCTGGCTATGAAAATGATTGACAAGGAAGGTTTTTTTTTATAATAAATCGACTGTGTCTTCTTAAATGACAGCAACTGATTAAAAGGTTGAATAGCCAACTAATTACAAAAAGCATAAAGCACTGGCCTGTCAATGTTTCTTCCTGGAATACTCAATAAACATGCTTCATGAATCAAGATGACCATAGTCCCAGAGCTACCATTTCATTATTATTTTCCTGTAAACTGCTGAAAACGTAGAACAATGAGCAATATATAAAAACAATACAGCAATATAAAATATAAAACAATTCAGCAAATAATAAAATTTCAGCTAGCTTTCTCTGGGTTAGAGAAGATGGGATCTGATTGGTCGCCACCATTTATTGCATTGTGCACAACTCAATCCTATAAACTGGAATAGGATCTTTGTAAAGCCAAAATATTCTATTTGTAATAATATTGTGCAGATACATCTTCTTAACACAATAAATAAAATCTATACATTCATTTTCTGTTCTAGCTGAGCTCATCCCTGAGACTCTTGCTGAGACATTGGCTCACCGGTGAGGTCACCGCTCCCAGAAGTATTGCAAAACAATAGCAAGCAAATCTCTAGGAGTACACTGAGGAATACCAACTGTCTAGCTGTAATTCAGAACCTAATCACACATACTGTGTCATTTGCAAGTAACGGATATAAAATGCTTTAAATATTGGACATTTTACAATTTAAAATTCAATTTTCTGCTTATATTGAACATAAGGATAATACAGGCAGGCCTATTTAATGTATACTGCTCAAAATATAATTTTAATATAAATAAAAAACAGAAGCCACTTTAGGTGCTTGAATAAAAAAAACCTCCTGCCAGACTTTCTAAAAGTCAGTATTTGCATACGCTCAGGCAGGCCCAGAATGCCCATTTCCAATGGTGGTAAAATAATATTGGACTAATGCTGCCAATTTGGTTGCAATAGTGATTGAATGGATCAATATCGGACAATGCTTAATAAAATCAATTTTGGCATTTTGGGGAATTATAAACTGATGAAAACTGATTAAAATGCAATAGCCAAAAAGAACATTTCAGTAGATCTGGTAATGGAATGAATGGGTGGGGTCACTGAATTTTGGTTGGTTGAGTGCATGGTAATGTCTTTGAGTCCTACCCACAATATGGCCACTTCTACTGGATGAAAAATGCAGCTTTTAATATATAATAGTATATAAGGTCAGCCACTGTATCTCATAGACAAAAGAACAATCCATAATAAGGAAAAAACATTTTTATTACAATTTCAAAGAATTATGAGCACTGATATGATTCTATACTGCAATTATCCAATGTTTTTAAACATATGGTACTGCAAAATGTAATATAATACGGCCCTTTCAGTTTTAGGGAACTACGATGCTACAAAAGGTAATTTAGTATACATTATACTTAATAGAAGCACCGTTCTATGAAATCGTATAAAGAATGCTATATATGTTCATACAAAATGTAATAAAAATATTGTATCATTCTACTATATCACAATTATATAAAGTTTTTGTATAAAATATATCTCTGTGGTATATAATATTTCATCTCTTTCATGGTATATGTGATGCAGCAGACATAATGCTGGGGAATGACTTGCATGTTATACGTCGTATATCACTCCACTCTTACAAGATCCTTGGCCTCCCTCACAACCAACAGTGAACTAGATCTGGGACTATAAAATATTAGGATACAAGCTAAATAATGAGACAACATTTTGGCTAAGTTAAGAAGACAGAGGGCTCTTTTCCACCAAAGGGGCACAATTGATTTTATTTTATATATGTTGTTCCTCTTTTGCTCACCAGGTGGCAGTAGTTCACTCTGATGCCCCTACCACTATGGAAAGGATCACAGAAACACTCCCAGGAGCAAGAAGACAAATTTCTTTTTTTGTTGTTTCTAATTATTAAAAGGAGTTGAAAGAGATTACTAGATAATATTGGATTAACCCTTACAGACATATAATATAGTGATATTATATAATCTAGTGATTTATGTCTAGTCATTTATTTATATAATTTAGGAAAAAAGTATTAAAAAAATCATGAACATATATATGATATTATTGTATCAAGGATGACAATTAGGTTTAAATTAAACACCCATAACAAATAATTTTTATGCAATTTCATTGCAAGTTTGCCTATGTTTCTATTTTTTTTTTTATAAAATTATATGGTCTATTATGTCATTCCCATGCATCTAATTACAGATATACTAAAAGAAACAAATCATTAAGTCTAATGAGCTACTGTAATGATTCGGAACGCCATCATGAAAGCCCAAGACAAGTTTATGATTGATGAAATGTAGATCCATCTATCAAATAATGACAGGTAGAGGATTGATAACATACTGGCCTTCTGCAGTGATCAGTCTCCCACTGACTACAAATTATCAATACTGATTACTACATTGCTGCAATAGGGAGGGGTGGCATGTTCAGCACTGCAGGGCTGGACAGACTCCCATAGCTCCACTTTGGCTCCATTTACGTATACAGCTGTCAATTTGGCCTCCACCCCTCCCTAGGACACCTCTGTAGGGTGCCAAAAAGGCAGAATCGCTTAATTGCAGGTTGGGGGGGTTCAACAAGTCCCTGCTAATTAACATGTATCTGACTTGCCCCTAAAAGCTGAATTAAACTGCAATGCCAAGGCTTTTTAATTTGATATATTATTCAACAACTAAAAAAAAAGCCTACAATAGCTCTATGTATTTGGATAACATTACAGGTTGAAAATCCTAACTTGTACGCATTGAAATGATTCTGCAAGGAAGGAGCCTTTCTTTAAAATCATTCTAATTTAGAAAAAATGATGTATATAAAGCAAATCTTCATTGCAAATAAATGGCATTGCTAGGATGATACAAAGTGATTAGCCTATATCATGCAGTCCGGGGTGCTGCCCATATTCAACATGTAGTAAAAGGAAGGGCTTGCCCATGCCTATGTTACTACAGCTCAAATGCATATCAATGGTATTGGAAATATGTGTCAACATGGTATTAACTGAAGCAGGTTGCTGTTATTGTAGAATGATGAATAGATTGTATTTGATCTGAACCCTGTCTGATACAATAGAAGGTGGGCAGCAGAAACACATTACACACTGGAAAGTGCTCCACATTGAGCTGTGAACAAGAAAGCAGGCACATGGGTGGGGTCTGTCTGCATTGTGCTATAGTGCTGGCAATATAGAAGTGCAGCCACTGGGCATCCTTTGTATGTTACTGTCAATGCTTATACACAAAAAGAAGTCATTGGCAAATCTCATAATGACTTTTACCAGGATTAACATTATATTTGCTAGATCCTATACAGCTAAATTAAATGGGTGCATATATTTATTATATATATATATATATATATATATATGTACTGGGTGTGCCCTTTTACCAGTCTTTAAGGTATATCCTAAACAAAATGCCATTTTAGTATTACAATAAACAAAGTCTTGCAAATGAATATTATTTTTTTATGCATATAGGAAAGCTTTCCTTTTCTAAAAAATAGTACAATTCAACCTTCAACAAATATTCTAAGCAAATATTGAAAAATGACAAATTAAAAATAATATTACATTTGAAAAGATACAATGTTGCAAATAGTATTACATTGCACAATCACATCTAGTAAGAAGTATTAGATGCATAGAGATAAGCTGGGTGTTTTACCTATTGCTGTTTTAGCCATGGTGATGTCCAGAGATGCTCAGAGGTTGTGAAGGCAAAGAGATCCAGCTACAGCAGTGGAGAGGGACACAAGACTGAATAAGGCACTGAGTCAGCACTGTAGGGCTGTGCAAAAGAAAGAGCAAAAGGCAGGAGCCCATGAATAATTAGCAGTCCTAGGCTGAAGGAGATTGGCTCCACTAGTCCCCTGATATGACTCATTTCAAGCTTCAATCTCTAAACATTAAATATTCATCTACCAATAGGGCTGACAGATAAAATGGAATTATGCAGCAAGACATGAAGATCTTTGGGAGGCTAAAACACCCCTGTTTGTTGTAATAGTACATTCCACATAGATGCTTTTCATAAAAACTGGGATGGAAGCTGGGGGATACTGGATAAGTGGTCCTTTAATATTTCCTATCTGATAAATGCAGGGCAAATGATAAAATTATGCACTATTATATCATATAAATAATGATATAGAAAAGTGAGCATTTATTTGTTTTATCATACCTTATATACAGATGCACCCATTTATTATTAGATCAGAACATAATCAGATAAACTAATTACCATAATATACATACATATACACCCATTTATTATTAGATCAGAACATTCTAATATAATATCACAATATTCACAACAATAAGACATATGTGCCGGGTCTAACGCTTTAGGTAACTGCAAGGAATTGTAAGATTTTGTAAGATAAAAATATAAAGTGTAAATAAGTATGTGATTTGCATACTTTGCCCGTGATCCCAATTGATTTGCAGGCAATTATTTGCACCTGTTGTAGTACAGAAGTCATTTTATCTCCTGGAGCATCTCATTGTTTCCTCATTGACCTCCTAGTCTCAGCAGAGCTGTCCTTGGTGCTGAAATGCTGCTTGCAACACATTTCTCTTGTTTTAGGCCTCCAGTGTACCAGTGGTTGCTCATCACTGACATGCAGGCTCAGTCTCATGTACTTTATACAGTAGCAGAAGCGATTGCATATAGCATATAGCATATATATATATAAATATAAATAAATATTATATACATGTTTCCTTTTTCTCTTTTGTATATATATACATATATATCTAGCAGAGCAGCTTCCAGATTTCTTTTTCCACCTGTCATTGTAGCAGGGACACACATTCTCAGCAGGAAAGCCATTTGCAGTGCATTTGGCAATAGGCAGCCTTTGGTGTGGAAGGGAGTGATTAACCCTAATTCTGCTGGCATGGTTCTCTCTGGGGAAGGAGATTGCAGGGTGGAATAATACAAAGGCAGAGGAGTCTCAGTACAGTAACTGGCAGCATTGTGCTCTTCTCATTCTCTAACCACACCCTTACTCATGCGCAGACCTCCTGCCATAGACATGCTGAGATTTGTGTTCCTGATAGAACAGAAAGTAAGCAATATTTTACAAGATGGATGGGAGTTCTCTGATACATTTCTGCTAAAGCAAAGCTAAACTGCTTTGTAATAGAGAATGTCCTTTGTTAGCAATGCAATGCATCTATGCAGGATTATTTTCAGGCAGTTATTGTGGGAATTATGTGATTTCCTCTTGTTTAGAAATGATTTGTGTAGGGGATTAACACTGACATGTGTAAAAGTAGAGAGACAGCCAACCCCCTTTTTCTCCCCTTGGGATATGTTCTGTTTTGGAGCTGGAAGCTGTGAAATCTGCTTTGAAGCTTTTCATTTTGCAAAGGCATTGAAAATACATGTAACTGTATCACTGTTAAAAAATAATGGATAATAGTTATTAAAATGTGTAACAGGAACATTTCTCTGCATGATTGGACTTTACAGAAGACTATAGCTAGGCGTGAAGGACATCTATAGGTAAAGCTGTATTATAATATAGGTCTAATGCATATTTCTAATTAACCATCTGATGATTAGGGGGTGTCTGCTTCTTTGCTTCCATTTATTCTTTGCACTCTATGGCATTGCCACATCTATTCAAGCTTGATTTGTGTATTATAGAAAAAATGTAAAAATGGGCAATGTTACAATGACAGTATTTAAAAACTTTGCCATTATGATTTGAGTTATGCACTCCTTTTTCTCTCTTTCCTCCAGCCAGTGTACAGGGATGACCTCGAGTAAAAGCACTGATAGTATCAGGAGCCGAAACCAGTCCAGTTCACTGAATACATTTTAAAAACATGCAACTAAACAAGTGCTACAACTGTAATCATGAAAAAAAAATAAAGGGACATTGGAATCTAAAAGCAGTGGAATCCTGAAAATCTGTCCTTTGGAGCACAGATATTGTGGTACCTTTTAGCATTTTGATGGACAATTAAAGGGCTTGGAATGTTCTGGCGAGGAACACAGTATATTAATTTAGAATTTTAGATGCAGCGCAATCACAAATGGATAAATCCAAAGCACAGAGAACTGGGAGAGGGGAAGGGCACACAAACAACACTTGGACAAGTAGTCTGGCAGTGCTGCTAACAGCCTGGTAAAAAATTATATAATGGAAAAAGGCCACCAAGACCTATATCTGCCCAGCTCTGTGTTTGGCTCTTGGAAAAAAAAGACGAAATCCCTTTATGTTACAGATCAGTCCTAAAACCACAGTGTGTACCAATATTATGTTAAATAGGCAGTTTAGGGTGCCCACCTCCCTGGGCATTAGATGGTCCAGTACTAGCATCTCCTACCCATGATCTTGCTATGCCCTAGGCTATCCTTGCTCAACCTTTTTATTCCTAAGTATATTTTGGTTTTCTAGGAGCCCCCACCTCCAACTGCTATAATGATTCTACTTATGTGTTAAGTTACATTTGTGTGAGTAATAAGTTAAAGAATGATTACATTAAAGAATATACTTTTACATTCTAAGGACTTAATGAGGGGCATATATGAAATCAACCACCCATGTTTTAAGTTTAAAACCATTGACAGAAAAGAAGGGCAGGTAGTTAAAATAGTGGTATCTTCTAACATGTGGGGACAGTGTAGAAGTGACCCTGATTATTTGTAAGGACAACATTCTTCCCACTCTCCACCAATGTAAGAGGCATTCCGCCCACTTACTACCCACCACAATATGTGCAGCTCACAATATCCTGTAAGCTGTAGATATTGTAATTATTGTCAGGGGTTCCATAAGACATGAAAGTTATTTCATGGGTTCCCCTATGTTGAGAAAGATTAAAATAGGCCGGAAAGTCAAATAATAAGTCACTTAGCCAAGCTAATACCTTGCATGTGAAGAATTCACAGGGCAATGCAATAAGTTATATACAGCAAAAGATAAAAGCCCCCAGGGTTAAAAACCCATACCAATAGAGATGTGGAGCTAACAAATTTCTGGTTTATTGGAGGTGTTAAGTTTATCTCTTGGCTTTACGTAAATTTTGGGCACAAGGAATTACCCTTTAAGTTAATCAAGATGTTTTGTAAATGTTTTGCTCACCCAAAACAAGGATCAAATAGATGTCAGCTGACAAAATATGAACCTTACTAATAGCTGGCTTTAGAAGTGCTGGACTTGTATGGGTCAGTGTATTAGTGCTAATTATCATTAAGTCCATAATAAACATATTTGTATTATAGCAGCTGAAACAGTGGACTTGCTGCATCCTTATATGATCAAGTCTTTTATTTTATGATGCATAGTTTATATAATGGATATTCACTGCTAATTCCATTATCTGTTTGTGCTCTGTGCTCCTAGAGGATTATGAGTGGGAAGTAATTTGTCACTAGACCATAGGGTTTACTAGACCTCCCCCTCTTACCGACCACTGCTACATTTACTTT
This sequence comes from Pyxicephalus adspersus, assembly GCF_032062135.1. NCBI lineage: Eukaryota > Metazoa > Chordata > Amphibia > Anura > Pyxicephalidae > Pyxicephalus > Pyxicephalus adspersus. Next base: position 29,073,740 of record NC_092862.1, read on the forward strand.
TGTATATTGATTTATGCAAATTATAGGGGATGTAGTTGCATCAAATTACATGTTTTCCTGTCTGTACACTTTCTGCTGAAACAAATGGAGTGAGGAAATGAAGGAATAAAAGGCATTGTGCTGTATTTTGCTGATTGCATTGTATTACTAAGGAAAAAAATCTGCAGCATACAGTTGCATAGCATTATGGGAATAGCTGACCACATGACCATCTGCATAGGTGGAAGATTTATAAAGACATTTGTAGCTATGGGTACAATGACAAATCACTTTTAATTAAAGCTGTTTTCTACTTTAATTATAATGAAACATTTCACAAAATAAGTAAAGGCACTCATCATTTTTATATGATTTAATAAATATTTTAGGTCAACCATTTTCATTTTTTATGCAGGTTTTCTAAAGTTTTTTGGCAAGTACCTACAAAAGCACAACATACCAGGGTGTCTAGTAGACGCAAAATGTGAAATGTTTAATCTGTCATTATGAAAAAATGTAGTGCATCAACAAGCAAAAGGAAACATGAAAGGTCAAACTTAATAGCTAAAATGCAGATTATTCAACAGCCATGCCTTATTACTTAGAATATAAAAGATAGATGGAAATAGAGGGTGCACCGAAAAGCATAATGCCTATTGCATCTGATTGATATCAATTGATATGCCTTCCATTGCCCGTATAAAATCTTCCTCCATGCCTCCTCTTCTCTCTCACACAACATGTTCAGCTTTTTGTTCGTATTTTACTTCAAAAAACATCTCATCACAACATATAACAATATAAACCACTAATGTTTCCTTTAGCAGAAATCATGTCACTAAATGCCTTGGCAGTTGGCCACATGACCATCAACAATTCTAATTACTGATAAGCCAATCAGTTTGCCTGAACTCAGATTCATAGGGACTGATTTGCTTCATTTGGATTTCCACCAGTATACTTACCAGTTGGCTCCCTGCTCATAAAGCATGCAGTGAATTCCCCTGCTTTAACGCTCTCTTACTTCAGGTTTTTTTTTTCCATGCTGTGCCCACACCACTTTCTGTCCCACTGACTTCACTATTTATTGGCCTTTTTGTCTACTTTCTATCAACAATATATATTTGTTTTCCCATACCAAAATCAATACTTACTCTCTGATATGACTAAGCACTGCCCCAATCTTTTCATCTTGTTCCTACTTTGTATACCATCTTCTTAGTGTTTTTTTTATATATTTCTTATATTTAATATATTATATTATAAATATATATTTATATATATATTCAATAAAAAATGTAAACATACACACATTATACCTTCAATCAGACAAAAACAAAAACATCCAAAAGAACATTATAACACTGTAATAACTTTTCTTTCCACAGGTTCCATACTTCTTTCTAGGTATGTACCTGACACCTCCGTCCTCATCCTTTCATCCCTCTACTAAGTACCTCTCCTCTTGTCTTTCATTCCTCTGCTCTTCTTAGTTGTACCAATCTGTCTGGTAATTCCTTCTCCCAGCATAGGAATGGGTGTTTATTGAATAAATACCCAAGCCTATGGCCTTGTGAGCTTGTTTGGCAGGATTGGTGTGCCTACCAATGAGGTTTGGGTCAGATGTTGATAATATTTGCACTTTTGATCGTTTTTTTTTTTTACACTGTAAGGATCACGTGTTGATCAGAAAAACCCACCAGATTACACAATTGAAAGGGCTATTTAATTAAAAAGGGCCAAGACATATGCCTAGTCAAACATGCAGTTGCTATCCTGTCAACTGTTTAAAAATAAATTTGGGAACCTTTTATTAATTTAGGGAGCATCAAACCAGCAGATTTAAATAACACATTTGGAAATGTTTGTGTATGGTAATAGTATAGCCACTGCAAATTACCATAAATTTCACACTGCTTGCTTTCAATTGGCCTAATATGGCTTGTTTTAGAGCACAGGTAATGAACATTTTTATATTTAAGCATTTAAAACGCACATCAAATGCAGGAAACTGCATTACTATTGACTTTACTAGAGCCATATGGCAGACATGGCAGTCCAGAACAGCTATTTTCAACTAGGATTGGCTCCTATAAGATGGTATCTGCATACTTCTTGGGCCAACATCACTTGGCAGAGCCAGCTTCATGAAGCCTGCAATGTCTTAAGCTCTCTGTAAAGATGGCTTTTTGACAATTATTGTATAGGGAACATTTTTTACAACTGGGAACCAATGCAAAAAGTATTATTCTAATATTAGTTATGGCTTGAGTTCCATGGAATTTCTTTTGAGGGTTCCTCACGTAAAATAACTGAGAAAGGCAGATCCAGAAGCTGTGTCTGAAATGCCTATATTATGCTGCATTTGGGCACAGTATGTCTTATTAAGGTGTGTTAATCTACATCAAACAGGTCAACCTGAGCCTTTTTTCAGCCTCTGTCTTTATTCACATGCAGCTACATCTGTATGCTAATGACTGTGATTGACAAGAAAGCCTGTCAGCATGAGCCCTGACTGTTATCTTTCTATAAACCATTTAAAGGGTCTGACCAGGAACAGGGAGTGGATTACAGAATCAGACAGGAAAAATATGAGCTACCAATGCAGCAGCTTGTGATCTGTTTATATAGTGTGACATAATGCATGACTCCAGTATTATGTATGTTATATGTATCTTGATTGTAATGACAGTGCTGCTTAATCACTCCTTTTCATAACTAAACATTGTGCCATTAAACTATAAAGTGTAAAGGTGGGGGTAAAACTGTTGTAATTTTTTCTGTTATCTGGGTGATTTACCATCATTTCCTGTTATGTAGGCATAAGAAAAAGTGAGAGGCTATCTTTAGGATCTGAAGGAAATCCCCTCTTCTGATATTCCTGTTTTGGCAGTTGAAAATTGTGGACTAACCCTAGCTTTTGTGATATTGGGTATCAACAGGACTGATTCATCAAAGCTCCCCAAGACTGGGTGATCAAGCAAAAAATTGGAATGTAATGGATCTGGTCTAAGATTTAAAGCATTTGCCAAATAAAAGCAAATGATTTTAGGAATATCCATTTCATGTTTGCTGGATCACCCAGGTTCTTGCATGATAGTTTATCTCCTTCAGTCTTGAAGAGCTTTTATAAACCAGACCCAATTAGAGAAAGTGAATCTCCCTAAAGGGGCAGGGGCAGAATTAAAAACATGACAGTCCTCGTTCCTATTCTATCCATTTCTGCAAAAAAATGCTTTGCAATAATATATATTATAAGGAATTGTCATAATATAGCCAATCATGTCAAAAATTGGCAGTGTATAGAGAATATGATTGGTTCTGTGGTATGACACAGACAGTTCTATAGTTCCTATATTGAATCCCCTTTTTAATAGCCTAATAAGAGGATAAGAAAAATAAAATTGGTGAATCCAGACAGATGATGAAGTGCAGAGGCATAATTTATACATTAAGGAAATGACATAATATAATTTTATTCCTGCAGCAGTAATAAGAAACATGATGTATATTTATGTGACAGGACACTTGTTGTATTAATCAACAGTATCATCTGCATGAACTGAGCTTCCTGGTATGTAATTGTCTACCCAGACATTGTAAAACAAGAAGCCTTTCACCGTTCCATGCTAATTAGTGGTGGGGGTTGTGGTCTGCCATGGATTGCATTGTATTGGTTCAAACACTAACAGACCCTTGAGCTACATAAGTCATTAGCATTTTGTAGGAATATTATAATTGTTACAACACGTTATTATTCTATTAAAAAAACAATATGCATATATTTATACTATTGTAGACACACATATAATCAAAAATTAGGTTTGTTTATCAAACACCTTTCTGCAACGTATGTTTGGTAACACATAAACCAAAAAATGATAACTGCTTAGATTGTAGAGGCTCCTCTTATAATTATTACAAACCCAGATGACCATAATAATGATATTGGTTTGGAAAAGGTAAACATAGCATAAAAAATGGTCACTAAAAAGAGGGGGTAAACCCAAAGTAAGGAGTTATAATATCAAAAAAATCACAGGTAAAATTTCAAAAAAAGTTTATAAAACATACATTAAAATAATTTTTGTAATGTAAATTTTAAATGGATCAAGCATGTATAGCATTAAAGGTTATGATAATTTCCAGTGAAATTTATTGTACATCCCAATGCGTTTTAACAGAAATACCGGCTTCTTCAGGGGGAATATCAGAGTCAGGAGATACCCAATTCCAACCTTTATGCTCCTTTAAAGAAGGGCCCGAATAATAATAACAAACCACTGTGGTAGGTATCAAGACAACTTGATAACCGTCTATACTTTAGAGACATTCAAATGCATAAACCATAAATAGGTAACCATCATGAGCCACATCAAAAAAGAAAGAAAGACGACCCGTACCAAGTATGATAGTTCCACACCAAAGGCTTTAGGTTGTATCCCCTCCTATTGGTGAATAACCATTGGCCTTTTTGTCCATTTTATATGCTATGTTAAGTTTGGTTCTAGGAGGTGGTAATTAAAAGTATTGGACATTACCACAGCTTGCTATTTTCAGGAAGGTGTGTACAGCAGCCTACCATTCCCTTCCACTAGCTTTTTGTATAGAAAAGAGCAGACACAGAATAATGACATCAATGGGTCTACAATAATGTGAAAATTTAAAAAAGGTCTTAAATAAAATATTGATCAGCATGTTGATTAACAGGAAATTAGTGACCAGGAAAATGTACAGGAAGCAGACTGAACTTCAATGTTAACATTTTTTCAAGGATAATATAACATAAGGAATTTTTTAGAGAAATTAAAAACATCAGATCAGCCTATAGGTGTATATTATCTATATTTTGATCTTCTCTGTTGGTATGTGTGTAAAGAAATTAAAAAAAACTTTTAAAAGTCTATTTATTAAGGTTTTTACCTAAAAAGAACACAATTTACACAATTTTTCACCCATTGTAAAATCAAGATATTATTGGATATATAGGCAAATCTTGGGTTAGAATTGTATAAACCTTGGATGAAAGCATTGATGATCAGATGGATGTTGCTGCTAACCTATAAAAAAAATAATATTTGTAATCTAGGATGAGCGTTTGATACGCCATTTACACCTGTCAGTCAGTAGACAGCTAATGGAGATTCTCATTTCATTTTGTGCTGTTTTTTTCTTATGAGAATGGTGAAATAATGTTGGTAGAATGCAGGTTGACTCCCCATTTCTTTAGATAGGTTCACTTCAAGAACATAAAAAAGCAGTTCTGATGCTAGCACAACACAGACACCTCCATTCATGGACAATCATGTACTCACAAGGGTGCCGTAGACTTAATTTGCATAGCCCTGTGTTAGCACAAGGAAGCGAGATTAATTTGAGCTGTACAACACTCAGCATAATTTAGATGTTCCCACTCCCCAGTGAGGATTCAGCCAGGGGACACTTTTATAACAATATATATTTATATCTTTACTTAGGAGCACTAACAAGCCTGTGTCACTATTGATTTTGTTTGGTGGGTTTAATTTTTGCTTTCCCTAATGCATGAGTCCGAATTTTACCAGCCAATATAATTTAACAGATGGTGGCCCTTTATTGGCAGTGACTGCACTAGATAAGGCCACAGCAGCCATTGAATATTCAATGGGGGATGTCAATTTGTTCCTCCTGAAAAAAAAAAAAAAAGATCTCTTTTGACCTTGTTGGTTTAAATGTGTTCAAATGAACAAATCACTACACACTGCATGTACCTTATACAAAGAGGTATATGCTTGGAAAGGTTGGTTGGAATTATACTAGTGGTGCTACTGAGGTCAACCCATTAGATATGTATGATCTTAGAGAGGAATTCAAGTAAATTAAAATATAGTATGGAATGTTTAAAAAAGAACTAGATTTGGTAAACTCTGAAGGACAAAAAGCTAGAATGTGACCTTCTACATTTCTTGACAGTTTACCAAATCATTCTGAACCAGAACAACTATAAAAGTAATACTTAATTGTTAAAGCAGAACACTATTAGCTATATTTATAAAACAAGAAATCAGACATTCCCTCAAACATTCCCTCATGGGAATCTTCCAGGTCCATGTGTTCCAATGGCCACTAGGGAAGGTTTGAGCGAATGTCAGATTCTCTCTCTCTTTTTTACCTTTGTCTCCTTAAAGTTGATCTTCAGCCCAGAATATTATACCCTGCACCCATCCCCGAGATAAAGACGTTTTAGGAGGAATACATACACTAACCTTTGCTTCAGCAGCCACCCGAACTCTCTTCCCCTGCCCAAAGTTCATGATTGTGGGATGGCTTTGGTGTCAGGACTAACATGAGGGGAGGACAAAGGGTAATTCTGTACTGGGCCCTAATCAAAAGAGCTTGACTTTTGCAATGCTGGAACCTTTAAACATGGGGGATTGGGGCCTTGGAAGTTTACCTAGTATGGTAGGGCCCAGAAATTTCTGATGGTGGCCTGATGGTGGCAATTGCAGCAGTTAAGGGTAAGGTAAGTTGTGCTACAAATGCATCATCCTAGACAAAACAAGAGAGTAACCCATATAGTAGGGAGGAGACACACTGTAAAGGCAAAAAATGTTCACATTTGAAGAGATTTTAGCTTTAACAAAATATTAGTTCAGTTCGAAAGAAATTTCAAGCCCCTGCGGAAAATGTTTTGAGGTTCACATGATTACACCTCACTAAAGGCACTTCCAAATCATACAAAAAGATACAACCTGACATCCTAGAATCATAATCTCAAACAAAAAATTGGACTGTGCATGAAGCAGGTATATAATTTGCAAGTGCACCTAGTGCAAGATACATTGGGATAATAGATTTGAAAACCTGCCTACCTTCATCCCCGGAAGCCACAACTTCTATGCTGACAGCCAATTATTCTGGTTGTTGGAATTTGCTGAAGAAGCTCATTTGCATTTTGAAGACTTCTCAGCATGGAAAATGTTCATTACAGCATATTGGCACATGTATACTGACTATAGGCCATAGGTTACAAAATAACAGGAAAAAAACGTAGCCCTATTTATACCGTATGTGTCTTTTTGCAACATAAATTAGATTGGCAAGAATAGATTTACCATAAATAACAATATTGTTACAAATAATAGACCCAATGTATGATTATTTTGTTTATTTGCAATTTTGTAGATGAGGCAGGATGAGCAAGACAATATTGCATTGGTACTGTACCAGAACTTATCACTTGCCATCCCTGCAGTTTTCCTCCTGCAGCTGTATATTTAGTAGCTGGTTCTTTTAAACTGCTGGAGCTGCACATCCCGTTCCTTATCCCCAATAGTATGTCTGGCAACTGGGGGATGATTTTGGCTGCCTCAGTTAGGCCTCACCCCACAGGAAAGAACAGGGAATAATGCAAAAAGGCAAGCGCTGCCAGGGCCAACAGAGCCAGAGTGGGGCAGATTCAATGGAGTAGGTGTACCATGCTTAGGTAAGTACAGTACTAAACTCAAATGCTGGGGATGTATTGTGCTGGGGGCTCCTTTGCTGGTCTTTATTATGCCGGAAGTTTAAGGTTTAGTGCTGGGTGGGTTATTGTGATAGCTGTTGGTTGTAATTGCTGGCCCAGACACTCAATATAGGTTATTGCTGGGAGCTACCACAATGCCAACCTCTGACCACACACAATTTTATAACTTCGCTAAATATTATAACAACAACCACATTTTTCTGCATCCCATTCTGAAACTCATATTAGATCCTACAACCAGTTAGGATGTAGCTCTGCTCCTACTACACATCTTATAATTACATCACTTCGTAAAATAACATTCAATTCACAATTAATGGTAAAAATTGATAATGATTTGAATATTATATAAAACATATAGAAGGTTCAAAGGCAATAAGGTGCCAATAGTCTTAATATTAGCTGTCTATGATCAGATATGATATATCCCGATTCTAGATTTATAATACAAGGTAGAATAACATCAAAATTCATTGTGTAGCTTAGTGCAGTATTGCCTTTCCTTCTATGCTACTAAAACATTAAGCAATCTATCTTCTGTCCCTCATAGACAGGCTAGAGACATTTTTATTGGGCAGGAAATGGTTGCTGGGAAAAATGGAGCCATATAAAACATGTAGTATTAACGTTTTCCAGAACAAATGGTGCAAATATCATTAAAGGGTCTGGAAAACCAGAACCAATTTTTATGTATATATAAATATATATATATATATATATATATATATATATATATATATATATTTAAGTGTGGGATGAGGAATATTCTTCATATAAGAATTTTTAAAGTGTGATAATTATTCTTGGCTGTTAGGAATGACTAAGCTTTTAGGATGTGTGCCTGAGACTGCCCCTTTTTCAATACTAATCATCAGCCTAATCCATCTTCTACTTGACATCAAACTACCAAACATGCACCCATCACTTGATTCGGAATGATGTACAATGATCCTTCCTGGTCTAAAGAGAAAATGAGTTGAGAAGCCATCAGGCAGCACAGAACCATAATGATGTGCTAAGTACAGTCACTCATACCAACCAGAAATCTTGTTAAGATGAACTGGTTGCTATGAGTTATTACACGCTGTACATCCTTGTAACAATATCTACCATTTGTAGAATAAGCTTGATAATGACTAACTCTGAATTTTATGTGCCGGGGATAATAGGACATTCTCGGACTAGTCTATTGGTTGCTATGGCAATTTTACTCCAGGGGAACAAAGGCCACAGGTCAGACCCAAATACTGGGGGAAGGTGAGAGCAGAATATATACAAACTAATAAGTGAAAAAATGTTTATATATCTTATTGCATTGCTGCCAACACAATGGAGCACAGATTGTACAATCTATTAAGATTAGGAAGTATTAGGAAAAACTTTTAATTTACAGGGGGCTCAGTTCTTTATTATTTTATTCAATAATCTGCATAAGATTGTATTAAAAAACTAATTTTTTGTAAATTATTTATTTGATCTACATTTAGCAGATATGAACAATGGCCAGTCACTCTCCAATATTTTAGACCACCGTCAGCTTTGATTATAGCTTGCATTCTCTGTTGTATAATTTCAATAACCTTATTCAATGTCAAAATATTTATTTCTATCCAGAGGCGCAGTCATTTTTCAATCTTGTATTGATGATGGGAGAGTCAGACCACTATGTAACGTTTTCTCCAGAACATGCCAAAGATTCTCAATAGGGTTAATGTCTGGACTCTGCGGTGGTCAATCTATGTGTGAAAATGATGTCTCATGCTCCCTATACCACTCTTTTACAAATTGAGCCTAATGAATCCTGGCATTGTCATTTTGGAATATGTCTGTGAGGTCAGGAAAAAAAAAACATTGATGGAAAAATCCTGATCATGCAGTATATTCGAGTAGTCATCTGACCTCTTTATTTGGGCATATAACCTAACCTGACTATCTGAAACAACTCCAGATCATAACACTGCCCGGGTTTGGGAAATTATTTTGGCCATTTGGTGTAGTTACCTACGAGAAGCCATACACATTATGATCTGAATGTACAGGACACAATAATGATGTAGAGGGGTGTGTATTTTAAGCAAATTATTATTTTTAGGTTTGGGCAGAGTAGGTATGGGTTCAATTCTCTGTTGGTAAAATTTTTTGTCTGCAACCAACTGGAAAGTGTTAATCTCCAATAGAAGAGATGCACTGGAAGATTCCTCCTCACCTCCAGGACAAACAGAGAGGGTAAATCTCCCAATCAGGGGCACATACAACTATATAGACCAGAATCCCCCCACCCCCACTAATCCTCCTGTAATTTGTGGCATTTGTAATTTGAAGTGTGTGCCATATTTTCATTTCCAGTAATGTGATCTAGGCAATTTAAATGTGTACAATAATCATATTCACTGCTGTTTTTTTCTTTAGTCTCATCAGCTTTTAGATAAACTGTTTTACCAATGCATAAGCAAACACACCTCGATTCCCTATTTTTCAACAGGAATTATATTACACAATTCACACATATTTTACAATACTACAGATTCTGTAGTAGAGAGAGACTATATTTGGTTTGTGACAAACAATAGACTCATTTTTGCCCTGCAATAGTGATGCAATATAATGGAGTACATGGATGATCTCACTTCTCATCAAATGTGAGTTATGTGTTACAGTGACATCACTTCTCTGCAAATATAGATGACATCACCACCACAGAGATAACCATGAATATTGAAATTTAGCATATACTTATGTCATTTTTGAAATACATTAGTATAATCGGAGGTGAACAGAAAAACAGCACAATAAAGGTTTTTTTATAATGCAGAACATTTGACATTCAGCAAACATTCCCTGGTGCAGAATCAATCACTGCCATTAAGAATACATGGACCTGGAAGATTCTCTACCAGGGAATGTTTGCTAAATGTCACCCCTAAAGATGACAGACTATTGAATTCTCAGAATAGAATACACATCAGTACACAGAGCAATAATATCCTACTTGTTGTATTATATTTGAGGTATTGTATGGTGGATTTGTTTCAGATTACCCAAATATAAAAAATATATATTTTTATATTACTGCTTGTACGTGCCTGTTATAAGAAATACATTTTTGGATTTCGCTAAATGCTCTAAAGAATTATTTGGTTGTTATAAAATAGTGGCAGTCATGTTTAATTGAAGACTGGAGTTAAAGTTGGCCTATCACCAGGTAAAAATTACCTTCTTTTTTGGGGGGGGTTAATAAAAAATGGTAAAGCCCCTCGCAGTGTGAGATCGGGTGACATCAGCAGAGGAAGAGGAACAAAGATGGCGGCGCCTTGTGCTTCCTCTGTGCCGAGACGAAGGTGGATTACAGGACAACGCGGGACCAATCCTGGAAAACCTCCAAAAGGGCCTTTTTTTTTTGTTTACTTCCACTTCAAGTGTCCAGATTTATAACATGTTATGTTAAAGCATACCTAAACAACCCTTTTATTAAAAGTAACATTTTTGTTTGTTAGTGTTTTTTTTAAGTGCAACCCCCTTTTTTTTTAAAAAGGTTCAGCACTACCCCCTTAATTCTTGAATGGATGGGACTGCAGAGCCTCCCGGGATACCTACATCACGCATCCTGGGAGGCTCTTGGCTGCTCTTTCTGGGGCATGTTAGCCCTTGAATCAATAAGGAAAAAAAAATTTCCCCACTCTACGTGACCCGATCTCACGCCTGCACAGTTCGAGATCAGGTGAAGCAGGAATAAAAACGCGGAAGAAGAGAGGAGATATGGGTGCCTGGCGTTCCCTCTGCGCCAGGCCAAAGACAGGTATTGGGATGACAAGGGACCCGATGGAAGAAACTTCTTGATGGATAGACTGATTTGTGGGTTTGAAGGTAAGGGTGATTTTAGACTGGTCACACTTTGTATGAGTGAAAAAGTCTACTGATACAGATTGATGAATTTCCTATACCAGATAGCCAGAATAACTGTTTTTTGTGTTCCCCCTACTTTTTGATACATAAATCTTGCTAAACCTGGGATTGCCACCTTCATAAGGCTAGGCTCAGGCTTGTCTCAGGATTTTAGGAATAAGGATCATCTTGCCAGCCACTTGATCACTCCCACTGCAGTGCAGGCAACAGTTAACAGTATTGTCCTGCTCATTGCCACCCCCATTTATTCTCTATGTGCTGCCGCAGGTAGGAGCTACCTGTAACAATCCCCCCAGAGGCAGTGAGGCATAAGGAAGCTGTAACCACACCACAACCTCACTGACAGTTACTCTGGTACATAAAATGAAACATACCGTGGCAAACAGTACGTGACACCAAAATGTTAATGTATTTAAAACAGCCATAAATAAATAAAAAAAAAAGCCCAATAAAATACAAAATAAATAAAATATTTCACTCCACCTTAAGTTCAAAGCTGGGGATCAATAGTAAATTAAAAAGAAGCTGATGTCAAATCAAGTACGATTATATATGTAATAATGAATAAGGATCCTCCACAGCAACCAGTCAGTTCTGCACAGGGGTCTACTGTTGGCTACTCCGCCACTGACTATAGAACTGTATTCATTTATGGGGATAATATTAAAATACTGAAGAAGGGTAAATGCATCTTTTGATTTGTCATCTACACTACACCATTAAAAAAAGCAAAAAAAAAAAAAAACTACATAGACACAACTCTCAGGAACAAGGAGTTGTGTCCAGTTTTATATATCCCTGGGATTGTTTTTTATCCAGGTTGTAGTCATTGTGTAAGAACAAGTACTCACTGATTCAGAAGGACAATTTGGGGAGCATGCAAAGCATAGTAATCCATAACAACTAGAGCTGAGTTTATATGGGATAGGTAATAGTTTAAACCCCTCTTGGGTTTTTCTCTATCCGTCTCCAATTTGAGAGATATCTATAAATTTCCTGTCCAGTGGATGACACAATTAAAAGATTTCCACTATAGCTTAGGAGACAAATCACATTTTTTGATTTTACACTTTCAGTCCCAGTGATAAATAAAAGTAATACATTTATCTAAGAGTAATAAAAAACCCAATGAGGGAGGTCCAACCCTTCTCTACTATCCAAAACTAAAAAAAAAGTTTGGCTGTATTTACTATTAATAAGTTCTCTGAAAAATACATTGTTTTTGCTGTTGGCTACTGTTCGTTGTGTTGCTGTGATACACCACATGAGTCATTGTCTAAACAGCATAAAAGATAGATTTCCAGGCAGCATTTTTTTTGAAGTTTGTATTCCCACAATTATTGATTCTCTTCCATTGCCAATGGAAGGAAGAAGCCGCAAAGTTTTAGCTTATAGTTCCATTGGGGTACTTTTAGAAAGTTTAGGGAATCCCTACAGAACTAGCTTTATGTATTAACAAAAACCAAGGAATATTATAAAGCAATAAAAAAAAATACAATTTTCTACTTTTGGGCATGAAAGGGTAGGTTTCATCTGGCAATATCTTTACCCCTATATAGAGACCCCCCCCCCCCCATGAAGATCTAACTATAATTGTGGTGGATGGTTCAAGTCTACAACATTTGTCAAATACCTAAATCTCCCTTTAAGAAAAACCTTTCTTGCATGTAGGAGGCAAGTAAGATGTACACTTCAATATACGGAACCTAGGAGGATATGTGGTACACATTACTGTATTACTTACTAATATATTAATAAATGCATATTCATAAATCAATGAAACATGACTCATCTAGTGATACACAAATTGGATTTAGTCTGATCAGTCTTCAATTTACCCAACATGTTCAATATAAATGTTGACCAAAAATCAATCCTACTAACACCACAATTGATGAAAAGTATATTTAAGAAGACCTATGTGCACATAAAGTTGTCCAAAAGGTTTACAAAATCATCAGATGCTTGTACAGTTCCTGGAAATGATTTGACCTGATCAATTGAGGTTATTTTATTTCTACACTTGATATTGATCCTTCTTGGTTGCTTTTGGTTGATCAAATTCAGAAATTCAAAACTGATTTATGGTTAATTCTACAAAACATCTGAATTGACTACTTAAACAGAAAAACTGACCTGTGACCTGTGTATGGGCAGCTTTATACAGACACGTATATTATTTTATGTCTGTTGGTAATATCTCCTTAAATATTTTCTATGCTGTAGTTGTATGTGTATTCAACTTTTCACCAGTTATCTGTCCCTGCCACAAAGGTAGTCTGATTTCCTGTCCTCCGTAATGTGAATGTTATTGATGATACTAATTTACAGTAACTAACTTTTTTTCAAACCAAACTCCAGCCAAAATATTTATTTCACTAAAAGATTGAAAAAAGATTAGCAACTCTGTTGGGATTTTTTTATTAATATCTGACCAGTGGCTCTGCATTGTAGATTGTAGAAGTGATGCAGAGGGCCTGTTCATAGCCTGGAGCTGTCAAATGGAAGAAGAGTGTATTGGCCACTGGGGATTCTCCTCCAGCTTTCCAGGAATGACCTTCTATGCACAGCAGAGATTTCTGTGTCATCTTCTCAATTACTGAAATCTATTACTCATGGTTGCTGCAGTATTCCTATTTACAGCCAGAGTGGAAATCAGTGAAAAGTTATAGGAAACATGCTTTGCTTAGTCTATAGGAACATGATGTATGACACATTTCAGTAGACTTATTGCTTTGCCCTAGAACACTTCTATTGCATAAAGAGTGGCTTTGAATAGATCCATTTTGAATAAGACCACTATATCTCCACCATATGATTAGGAATTAGAAATCATAAACTATGTTTATTTTAATGCTGTAATATAAAACTTAATTTTTTTTATACAAACATACAGCGTTTATTACAAGTATATAGTCATTTATATTTACTGATGAAACTTGCTAAAATACACAGGAAATTGAAATGTAAAGAAACATATGATAATTGGTATTTAGTTCCCAGCATGCCCAGTACTACCTGATACTCATGTGAGTAATCCGATAAAATAAATGGTTTTGGAACGCAGAATATCACATTATCATTTAGGGAAAGGGTTCAGCATAGTGTACAATCTAAATGTGTCATTCTAAGTCAATGATCTATGCTTGTGTTTAATTTGATGTTATCACAGGAATCATGATCATGATGCCACTGCCAAACACTATGATGCAACTCTACAAAAAGGGTAAACATTACAAATGTTACCTATTGTTAAGAAAACAGCAAATTAATTATGCAGTCTTAATAAAGGTCCAAAAAAACTTGCTAAATTAGCTAAATGGATGAAAAACAGACCTCAAAAGATACATTAACATGTAAATGTCCCACCTCTAAAATAATTCTATTGCTCCTTAAATACCCATTACAGCCATTTATATGTTAAACACCCATAAGGGGCAAGCCATGTCCTGATGCCTCCAGGGGATTTATTATTTCCATTCAGACACTTTTTTTCTCCAAATGCCTGTATTTTATTACATAGCCAGTGGTTGTTTCCATGATTCTATCAGGAAAGGCTTTCCATGAGAGAGATCCTCAATCACTACTTTCTTTGCCCACTGGCTCACTCATTGATCCCATTGACTCCCCACTACATCTATATATTAGATCGAAGCTCATTTTTTCCTAGCCAAAACCCTTCTATTCTGTCTGGCTCCCAGGTACATCAATTGATGCCCTGGAACGCCACGAGGTTCAACCCAAAACTGAAAAATACTTTATAAATAAACCTAACATGAATTTTAACTTGTTTTATAACTTAACCAGTAAGCTGTTAATCATTACATTTCTGATAGTTCCCACCCAGGGCATGATAAAATGAATGTCCATAGCTTATTAAATAAGTGTAAATATTATTGTACAAATAAGTGTAAATATTGAATTCTGGCAATCCATTTTGCTGATCATATAACAGGAAGAAAGAACAACATCGAATGCCAATTAAAGAAAAATGTTGCCTAAATCATCTAATTACCTTTCACCCATACAAATGTAATAAACGTATATTAAATCTTAGATTGCCAAGTCAACACCATTGTGTTGCTTTAGTCATCAGATAAAGGACCCCTTGCCTCTATTCATAAACCTAATTGCTTTGAGATGTCATAAATAATAAAATAGGATAGAAAAATAAAATGAAGTGCTATAGATAACTATGCTATATTTCCCTTTTCACAACACTTACCCTTGATGTACGATAGCACTAGAAATCTGTCAGTCAGTGTCTTTTTAATTCTTTCCACTTCTTCCTGGGTCAAGGTTACCAATGTAATTCCCTTGTTAGCACAGCATATGGACAGGTCTTAAAACTAGCTGCTTTACAGAGCAATGTAGCACTCCTGTGGTATAAAAGCAAAGCTATTAAGAAGCATACATGAATATAAATATGTGGGTCGGCTAAGTACTGAATGTACTAGGATACACAAGGCCCGTATAATGCAATGATTGAAAGCGGCAACTGACTAAGCACATTAAAGGCTTATGGGACTGTTTATATCTGTATAGGTTATCTTCCTTTAAAAAATTAGAATTTTATGACTACCCTGTTTCCCCGATTATAAGGCACTGTCTTATATTTTTTGAAATGCCAAAATATGCCCTAGGTCTTATTTTCAGGGTATGTCTTATTTTTCCATGAAGAAGACTACAGTACACATTTATTGTTGAAAGTCACTCATGATCACTCATGTTTTTTTCAAAAATCGGGGGTGGCTTATTTATTGGGGATGACTTAAAATCGGGGAAACACGGTAGTAGCAATAACCCCTTTTAACGGCTGAAAAAAAATATTTCATAAATACATAAACAACAACACTCATTTTCAGAGCTATATCTTTTCTCCTGGTTACTTACCTGCTTCTATGTTTTACTTTCTCTGTGCATTGCATATTACAACCTACTTTAATATATATTGTATGTATCTGAATATTTTGGAGTAGGTTGTGTTATGCACTGCATAGAAGAGTGATACAGGTAGTCCCTGGGTTACATACCAGATAGGGACTGTAGGTTTGTTCTTAAGTTGAATTTGTATGTAAGTCAGAACAGGTACATTTTTTTAATGAATGCAATTAGGACAGATGTTTGTCTCAACATATTATTAGATAACGTGGTGTCAGTTACTGTATAAAATCCTCACTGTGAGTTAATTATAAACAAAGCAAAAAAAACTTGATGGAGCCTAGACATTTATTACCTTCTGGAGAAAGCTGTGCTTTGATATGCAAAAAGAAACAACTGCAGAGTTTGTTGGTCATTAAAGAGTTACAAGGTGTTGCAGAAAAGCAAAAGATTTCTTCTGCAAGTCATGCAAACTGCCCCCTCAAGCCTCTTTCCTGCACACGAATGAGCAGGGAAGCCTCGTTCGTATCTAGGAGTCGTCCATATGTCAGTTGTCCCTAACTCGGCGACTACCTGTATGGTTGAACAGAGTGGAGTATACATCATATAGTATGGCAGTCCAGAGCATGAAACATACAATGAAGCAGATTGGAGCACAAAGTACACCCCTAAAGAGTAGGCAAATTATAGCACAATGTTTTGGGCATGGCAGTCCAGAATATGAAGAGAGACCATCAAAAGCACTGAAAATACAGTGAAATACAGGGATATTCCAGGCCCCACAACACCATCTCTTCCAGGTTAGTCCACTATGTTTCCTATAATTTTGCTCTTGTACACTCCAGGACCTCACTTTTTCTCCTGATCACAACCATTTCCATTTATTTTGTTTTAGTCCTCCACAATTTTCAAGGTCAAAATTGCTTTCCTTGTCATTATTAGGATGGCGGTATATCATACACAGATTCCATGCTATCCAAACATTTCCGTTTCCTAATATGGCAATAGGGAATGCCTTAACAGAATCTGTGAAATAATTATTGTTAATATAAGTAGAAGAAGTAGATGTAAAAAGAAGAGTCATCAGTCACCACCTCTACTTTCTTCAAGACATCCACAGTGGTAGTCATCAAGAAAATGGTGCCTGTCATTTTGTCCAAGACAGTACTGAAGTGTCCAAAAAAAAAAACAGGTGCAGACCAAACGCAACATTTTCCTGCTCTGGTGTGGACATGAGCTGATCAATCATTTACTGAAAGGTGAATTAGGAGGCGAGTAATGGAGAGAAGGCCATCATAACTGGAGAAGCCTGGAGCAGACAATAACCAAACAAGGGTAAGAGGCTGGGGAAATCTGAAGCACTATGCAATCAAGGAGAGAAGGAATGTGTATGTGTACCTACAAATTTTTGAATTATATCATATTGTAGTTGATTTCCTAAAGGCATTTCGTTTGGTCACTTGGCAAGAGATAATTCACATAGATTTGTGGATCAGGCGAGGCTCTGCTGAATTCAGCTATCCAATAATGTCCAAGCAGAAATAATGTTTTTTTTATTTGCTTGCAAATTATAAGGTATCCTTTGCAAAGTGAATTTTACATATTCACTACGTTTACAGAGTGATAATTCATTTTGCTACAAGGACAACCGAAGCTACTTTTGTAAATCATCCATATAAGGTGCCCTTGCATTTTGCAGTCATGCATAACATGATGTTTTTCTAATTGAAATGTCCATAGAATACCATAACGGCATATTGCTTCTTTTTGTGCTCTGCATAAGTGGGGTCAGTCCTAGAACTGATCTATTGACTTTATAGAAAAAGCTTGATTACATCTGAAGCAGGCCAGTAGTTCACAGTGCAGTTTGCTAACTGCTGAAAAGTCATTAGCCTGTTGTTCTCAATAATTTATTAGCATGAAGTAAAAGAATATACCATCAAGCAGGCAACTTGTACACAGCTGGAAGCACAGCGGGAAGGGAGAATCTAAAAGACCTTATCCATAACTTAACAAGCTAATACAGAGTGAAAGTAACAGGCCAGATAAGTATGCATTTCTCTATTGCATTACTTAGGAAAAAGCCTGCACTAGTTTTCTTTTACGTTTTAAAGTATGGTCTGGTAAGTAAACATGAAACTGGTTCTAGAAAATCCATGAAGTTTGTAATTAGCTTAATAATGGTAAACTACTGTATGTCGTATTCAAAGTTATTATGAAAAATTACAGCAGTTTGGTGAATGTATTGTAATGCAGTGTATAAAATTATAAAAGTTTTAAAATTGGGCCAGGCTGATGCAACACAGAATAATTATTCTTGCACCAAGAGGAGGTGGGGAACTATGGCAGAATGACTCCTAAGGAGCAATTGCCAGCCTGCCACAGACTCTGCCTCCTAGGCACCTCACTTATGTTATGTCTGAGCATTGCACCTACTTTGGACACCCTGACCAGTGACATCAGTGGTTGCTACTAAAAAACGTACACAATTGTCCTTATTTATTTATTTTTGCAAAAAAGCTTAGGAAAGGTACAATAACACTTTTCAAGTAAATCTGCAATTCTTTTAAAGTGGTAATAAACTCTACACACCTCTGCCTATTAAATACACTTAATTTTCTATATACAACAAATACAACCATATTATTGTATTGTTTTTTTGTGAGTTGTCTTTTTTCCACCACTCTGGAGCCATCTTTGATTCTTGCCCACAGATAGTTCTTATATACTACTAGAGAAAGACTCAACAGAGAGGTGATTCCAAGCATCATTTTTTATCGTCTTGAAAGTACAGGGTGTCCCAAAAGTCACTACACACTTCTTATTTTCTATTTTGTTCCATGTAGCATTTAGAGAGACTTGAGGCCATCAGCATTTGACAACTTAGGCTTTGTAGTTTTTTTGTAAGCTAATCATTCCCTTAACCGTGGCTCAGCAATTGACATTGGAGCAATGTTGCAAAATTTCGCTTGGCAAGAAGTTTTTCAGTCCCCGTCTGCATTCAGGGCAAGTTAGAGAAGCTTTATGGCCGTCACACTGCTGCAGCGGAAGGCCTGCTAATACCACCACTGATGAAAACACTGAACTGCTGGAGCAAAGCTAGGGAAAGTCCATCCGGAGGGCTGAACTGGAACTCAGCATCAACAGATTGATTCAACAGATGCTTTGGAGAATGATAAAGCTCACCTGTTCTGACTTTAGGTTGTTTAAAAAAGAATATTATGATGCTCATGTGGAAATGTGTGAATTATTCCTACACCATTACCAAAATGACCCTCAGCTCTTGGAAAACGTATGGTTCAATGACGAGTCTATCTTTCATCTCTCTGGTCAGGTTAATTGACACAACTGACACAATTGGGGAAAATAAAACCCGGCAGAAATTGTTGAGAATTAAAGAGAATCTCCGAAGCTAGTGATTTGCATCTGGTAACACGACCACCGTTACAAGGAAAAATTACCTGGAGATGCTGCAGGAGTTTCCTGTGCCACAACTTCAGGAGAGGCGTGACCTTCCTAATTTCTTTTTTCGACAAGGTGGAGCCCCTCCCCACTTTGCCAGGTTAGTCAAAAGTTTCCTGAACATCAAGTTTCCTGACCGATGGATAGGTTGTGGGGTTCTCCTCGAATGGGCTCCGCTCTTCTCTGACCTTGCACGTTGTGACTTTTTTTGTGGGGCAAGCTGTATGCCACTAAGCCCTGTAACCTGTCACAGCTTGAGGAAAGAATCCGCCTGCAGTGTGGTTGGGGAAGAGATGCTGCAAAACTTCGGAAAAGCTTGGGTTCAAAGGCGGCTGAAAATGTCAAAAATGGAGGCGGTCATGTGGAGGTATACAACTAGTCTTCAAGACGTTTGAACGTGATGGCAAGCCTAGCAAGCAAAACTGCAACAACTCCTTTTTTGATGCTAAAAATATGAATAAACTCAGTTTCTTGTGTAATTTTTAGGAATTCAGTATAGTGTATAGTGACTTTTGGGACACACTGTACTTTAACCTTTCACCCATCTGCTTATAGATCAGGATGTACGAGCCTTTCAACCTGCATATGATAATTGTTTTTAAAGAATTTAGGTGCCTATACCTGCTAAACTAAAATGGTCGCTCAACATTGGAACGCATAAATAAATTAAAGTACACAAGTTTTATTAATTCATCTTATAGTAAAAAAGGGACCCTGATGACTAAACTTATGTTCATTGTTCACACTATAAGCAGTCTCTAAGCATATTTTAAGCTCAGTATGTTATAAATACTTTGACCATATCACTGTCATTTATGATAATATACCATCTGCTAGTTATTATAAAAAGTGTAATTTTATCATCATTAGATCTATCAAATATAATGTAACACGTATGTTTTTAAAAAAAAAAAATTATTGGTCTAGATTTCTAACCCATTTAGACTACTTTAGTGTTGACTTAACAAGCACTATTAATATTTAAATGGAGTGATGGATTGATGCTTTTTCTTTTGTTGAGAACAGGGAGTCAATAATAATGTAAAAGATAATTACATGGATAGCTGGTGAAACTAACAATGAAATTATACAATCAGGCAATAACACATCAAAAATCACACAATGCAGATTACAGTCAGAGCCAAATTATGATTTGTTGCGGATTTACTGAACCTTTCATATTAAAGTTAATTACTGTCTTTCCTCTTGTTTAGTTAAGAAGTAGAATTAGAATATATTTCAAAACTTAAAGCTGTTTGGGTGAGGTTTGCTTACACACAAGCCAAGTACACACAAATTGCCAGTTTTGCACTAAACTAAATGGACCTGAAAAGTTTGTTTAATCAACTGCAAGTTCAAAAACACACCACATATATATGATATTCCACCCCAATGATTATAGATGGGAATGGGGTAATAGACAGAGCAGATGGAAGCTTCTAATTGGATTTTCTCAAATGATATATCCCAATATCTCCAATTTGTCTATGTCCAATCTAGGACCCAAATATCTGTTGTTTAAATTAATTCAGATTCATTTTATTGCATTGGAAATCAGTTTAGAAATAACAATGAATGCGAATTAAAATCATCCACCAGATATTTTATTTATACAGATATAAATTTTCAGTTTCATGCAAGCAATCCATTCCACACGCTTGTAATTATATGTAGCATGTAACTGCTATAGGAGCCACAAAACATTATTCACCCATGTTCCCCTGTCTAGAGGTTTAATTTGACATCTGGAGTTTGGGAATAAGGGAGAGTGGCGCACAATACCCCAAAATAGCACTAACTGATTAAATGGGGTGAAAAAAATCCTCCAACAACCAAAAATCAAGCCAGTCTCATCATGTCTGTGGGTCCTATAATAGCATCCAGGCATCCAAGTCACTCCATGTAAACCAGTCACTAAAAGCACTGAAAAGAAACAAGCAAGTTATAAATCTTTAAGCATCAAACCTGTCTGAAGTAGGAATTTATTCCACAATGTCACAGAGCAGCTGTCGGTAAGCTCAAATTGCAGCAAAAGACTCAACTTCAAGAAATTCCCAGTGCAAGGTCAAGAAAGGCTTTAGGTGTTAAGGTTTAGATACTCAGGCTTGCTCTTATTGTAGAATAGCCTTTCTCAACCTTTTTATCATAGGGGAACCCTTAAAGTACTTTTCAGGTCATATGCAACTCCTGACAATAATACCAAAATATCCACAGCTCACAGTACATTAGATTGGCGGTCATGGGTAAGAATGTCACCCATTCAGATAGCCAAAAAGATCATTGCTCAAGGAACCCCTAGCAACCTCTGTATAGAACCCTGTTTGAGAAACACTGCTCTAGACATTGTATAAAATGCCCTTTACATCTGTAGTCGCCAACCTTTTCGGTCCTAACGATCACTAAACTTACAGGCTCCAGACCGCGTATGCATGGGGAGCCGTGTTTCACCTAAAGGGGAAGAAACGTCCCCCTTAGTGATTTCATAATGCCAGAACATGCCCACTCTCCCATTGCAGACACAACCTGTCCACCACCCTGAGCCTGCGATCCATATGGGAGACATGGTCCTTCTCCTGACCCCACTGGGGGCGTACCAACCAGAACCGCAGAACAACAAAATTTTCTCGCGAACCACTGGTTGGCAACTGCTGCTCTACATGGTCCTCTACGTCATAACATCTCCAAATATGGTGCATATGTTCTTTCCATGTTCTTTACGGCTCCTTTCCAGTGCACGGCGGGCAGGGTGATTATAAGGGTATAAAACTTTTGACATGACTATGTTCTTTGTAAAATGGTGTGTAATATGTCTGTGCTATAAAATTACTCGATTATAATAATATTATTTATCCTCTAACTCTTAGCCCGCACCAATGAGCAACAGCCTCAATTAGAAAATAAATGTATATACATTTATTTTGGCAGAAAAATAGCTTAGATTAGAGACACTCCTAACTGGCATGACCTCTACATACATATACATATGGACATGCAAACATTCAATCCCTGTTTTGCTTTGCACTGCGACACAGCAGTTGTTCTTTTCACAGTTCACAGTTCATGGCTGGCAGTTTGATCAACAAGGACAGCGCATTGTATGGGTATAAACCTTTGCTTACATGCATGATCACAACACATGAAGCTATCTAGCCGAGTATACTCTGATGTTCAGTGTTTACAGGGCAGTCCTTGTTTGCAATTATTTACATTGTACATCTATGCACACCCATAATGTTGCTTTTATGTTTTGAGTTCATAAAGTGCATCTTAGATTGTGTATGGTGAAAATTATTAAAAAAAACTTGAAATAAAAAAAAATATGACCAGCTTGCTAAGCGATCAAACATACACACTGAGCAAAAAAGAAAGAAAAAATCCTAAGGCTATGCTGAAGGATTAAAAATTTATCATAGGTACTTGGTATTTATCGCTGGAATATGGAATATTTTAGGCACCAGTGTGTGAAATAATATGTATTAGATATCCACATGTGCAGGGTATTAAGCTTCTCTAATGTCTTTAAAGTTTTTTTGTAGTTCTTTGTAATAATGGAAATGCACAGCTTTATTCATATCTGATACACACATCAAAAAACTCTATCAGTGTTCAAATCTCAAACCAGTAGAGAATATCACACTTTTATTTTAGGCACACTGTAGTTTAGCTGGCATACTTTCAGAGACTTGAATCACATATTTCATAGTAAACAGCCCTGGTAAAATCTACTTATGTATGCAGTAGCATCAGGAGTGTAGTGGGGCGGGCACGGGTGGGAATACCGTGTCTTGACCTTTTTTCGGGAATGGGTATACGTGCATACTCTTATTTTGCAAAGAATTCTTTGGTGGTCTGCGGCTCTGTCTGGTCCGCCCCCCCCCCCCATGGGGTCAGGAGAAGGACCCTGCTTGGAGGTCAGAACCACAGACCATGTCTCCTGTATGGAATTGCAGACCTGCGATGGGAGAGTGGGCGGGTTTGGTTATCATGACGTCACTATGGGGGGAGTTTCCTCCCCTTTTGAGTGACACATAGGCAGGGGTGTAGAAGGGCGGACACGTTTAGGCTTGCCATGGATAGTACCATGCCCCCTCTTCTTTTTTATGACTACACCCCTGAGTAGCATGTACTTACAAATAAAAAATTCCATAAGAATAGGTTTTGCTGGTTTGGATGGCATGGCTTCATGAATATATATGGAAATCTGGTAATAAATCAGACTCCATGAGTTGGCCAGCTCATTGAAAACTATGCAGGCCCTATGCACTCATTTCCTATCTAACAGCTGTGGAAAGATATACAAGTACATCCACTGAGCCACTGCAAGCTTCTTCTAGTGGCTAATCTACAAATCTCTAAATTTAATAACAAAATCATAAAAAGCAAGCTTGTAAAGATGTGAAAGTTATATCAACATGTATTTTAATTTCTTGAAATCCCCCAACTGTATCCCCCTCATGGACCATATTATTACATTTTAGCTTTGTGTCTCATGTTTAAGGGAAAATAAAACTTTTATTTGGCCGCATTGTCCTACTAAAATGTAACTAGAAAAAAAATTTGTAATGTTTCACATTTATGATGACACTAATAGGAGGATACATAACATACAGTGGATGTTGCAGTTTACTCTCTATTAAGATTAACAGAATTTTGCAGCCTACTGATATATTGTAGGCCATGGCATTGCTTCTGCAGTACCTCATGAGTTCAATATGCTTAATGCAGAAAAAATTCTTGATTGGAGTGTCACAGGTTGAATAATTAGGCTTTCTTTCCAGGTTTTGTTTGTAACTCCTATTAATTTTTATTGTGTTTTGCTGGCTTTGTACTTCAATATTGCTGTGCTTTTCATTTTTTTTTAAAGCAGCAATATGGCATACTGCTGGATTTTTTTGGTACTTCCTAAACTACTTACACTTTTAGAAAGTTACAAACTACAAACTGGTACAAACCACAGACATTATTTTCATAGGTAAAAGCCTGTAGGAGTAAGCCATTAGTAAAGTTGGGCTTTTTTAGAATTTCCCGGAATTCTGGAGTTAGACGTTAAGGACCTAGGGCTTGACTTGACCTAAAAAATTGCAAACTACATAGAAATTATGTTTTATTGTTTTTTCAAAAGGTGGTGTATAGTGTTTGTGCAAACCATTATTATATAATATATATATATATATATATATATACACTGGTAAGGGTGGATTGCTTCCTAACCGAAACACTGATCGCTAAAAAAGGGTTTTTATTTTTCTAATCCCTTTGTTTACACAACCAAACAGCTCTAGCTCAAATTTACACATAAATAAGTGAATGATTTGGTGAATGATCTCCTTTTTTGCACAAGGGCCCTTTGGGACTTAGGAGCCAGTGTTACTTAAGCCAGGCAGGTGCTGGGACCCCCAACTACCATAAAGAGTTATTTACTGCTCACTTCTAGGGGTTTGAAATGCAGAAAGCATTCTTTATGGGGCCCTACCCATAGTTCTGGAAAATAATATCCAAGTGATGTTTGCAGAGATCATTTTCTTTACTACCTGCCTGCCTAAAACTGAGGCATACAGATTACAGGTTCAGTACAAGTGAAATATTACTTGCAAGGTTACTTGAATTTTTTTTTAGTGTATCACCTTCATTGTCCTAAAGAAGGCATAATTGCTACATTAACACGTGTAAAACAAGCGGAGGAAGGTAAGTATCATCTAAGATACATTGTCATGCATATATTTCCAAACATAATTATTCACAAGCCATAAATATCATTTATCAAACTCGGATACCATATTTCATCAAGTTCAAGCTTCAGCATTCACCAACTCAGGCATCATTTTTCATCCCAATGATTGTTTGAGACAAGTAACCCTACAGAATATAAAATTGCTATAAAAATGGATAATATTTTGTGATATAGAAGCCAGTGCTCTTTGTAATTCAGATATCTTCATCTTTTTCTTCATACAGCGGTTTTTAGTATTTAAGACTGAGCTCCAAGCAAACAGATAAATACACCAATCAAACACATATGTATATGAGAGCCATTTACCTGCCAATGATTTCTATTCATCTAGTCCTGAGATTTGCACAGCCCTGCTTCACTGTCATTTTATCTACCTGGAATTCGTGTTTTATTCTTTTGTCCGTAAAATGAACCTAATATGTTAGTGTATGCAGTTGCAGTTCAAATTCTCTTACATCAAGTCATCAAAGATCATTAAATACTATCTATGATCTCAATAAAAAAGACAATATATTCCTAAACATTATAATTATTTAATAAAATATTAGAACCATGCCTATGCAAAATATTGGTGAAAACTGTACATCTGCCACTAGCATTTACTTAATTGATTTAATTCAATAATTTTTAGATGATCATCTGTTAGACTGTGATTTTCTCATTAAAAAAGAAACCGAATGAACAGAATAAAAGTATATTGTGATAGGTGTCATACATTTTCAGTAAGCTACGAATTACATTTTGTTGAACTAAAGAAGAACCACAGTCAAAACAAAGTGCATAAAAAGTCAACATCTAATAAAATAACTATAGCAAAGCTCGCTTCATATCTTACAACAATATAGTACAATCCCTTCTATATTTACCAAAACCAATGCAGTGTGAGGGCCTACTAGCATGGATGTATATACTAAATGGTTTGTTTAGCAAGGCCACCATTCCATGTCATTGATTGGAACTCAAAAAGATTGTATGAAATCTGTAACCTATGTGTCCATATGGGTACCTGCAGTCCAGTATGTGATGTCCACACACTACTTCAATATCATAACTCTTTGCTACATTGATGCTGGAAGACAACATCATTTACATCATTTATACACAGAATACAGCAGAATAAAATATATATTGCAGGACTTTAAACCTTTTATCTCTATTGGGTAATATTTTTTTTTTCTTAAAGTCTATGCATAGCCCAATTTTTGTACAGAGAATGGTCAGTGTATTTGTTGCTGTCTGTGTATCACTGGGGGTACATTTTCCATTTCTTTCAGTCCCAGGGGTGCAACAGGACATTAGAGGAAACTTCCTTTTTTAAATCATTGTCCCTAAAAAAGTTTTTTTCATTAAAGATCGCCTTTGTCCTGGGGAACTCTTGACATTTTTACTTAGAGGTGAATTTCCACCAGTGGGGACATAGACAGCAAAGAAATGACACTCTATCCAAAACTTTAAAAGCTCTTTTCCTAGAGATATATTTTACCAGTTGGTAGGAATGGTGGTAGAGTGATTAAAATTTGAGTCCTTGCTCCCTCCAGTGGATTCTCTATAAATCATTCTATTTAATCATCTATAAATAATGGAAAAACAAGCTTGTAAAACAATTTTAAGGCAAATACTTCTGTAATCAAATATGCAACCTATGAAAATGCACTATACTTTGCCTTTATCAGGATCAAACATCACTCCCAAATTAGTATCAGAAAATGAAAAGGAAAAGATAATATGTAAGTAGTGATAGGAAACAGCTTGATCATAAAGTTTATGAGTACAGAACTGTAATCACTGAGAGATGTTACAGGAATACTAAGTTTGTCATCACAATTAGCTCAAAGCATACTGGCAAAGTTATGGCTCATGTCAACATTTATTTAGATGTATGCATAAAATGCATCTTAATACATTGAGGTTGATTTACTAAGGAAATTTAGGCTGTTCACTTAGCAAACTGAAGAGATACATTACTTTGCTTAGTTAATGATGTGAAGCTTTCCTGACTTTAATCATGTGCAAGCACAAATCATGTGATGTCAACAGAACTTTATTCTATAAAAATGTATGACCAACTCTTTCTGAGATTGTGACACTCAATAGACAACACATTCATATTCAAACACCAAGAAGTCAGCTATTTGTTTTTCACCAAGGAGAGACAGGTACTGTACATTTGAATAAACTGTAAAGTTACTTATTTCTGTTTCAATTCACTGTAAGACTCCAAAAGCATCATGTGAGCCGAATTCTTTCCTCTAGTGAGGCCCGGATAAGGCCAATGCAATAAGGATAGGGGAGCCCCAGCATGAGCAGGTGCAAGGGGGAGCTAGTGAAAAAAGGGTTAAAAAGGGGGGAAGCTGGGGGGTCAGGTGATCATAAGGGGCAATCAGAGGATGGGTTAGCAGAAAGGGTTAAATAATAGTGGGAAGCAGAAGTAGGGGGCAACTTTCTCTCCGCTTAGCCTGTTTTCAGTTTGGGGGAGAGGTGGTGGTTGAGGTCCTTGGGGAGGTGTATTGGTGAAATTGCGGTGATGGTGTGTTTTCTGGTGTGAGAGCCCACCTAAGGTGTGGGGGTCTCTTCATGGGGTAATAAAAGAATCTTTAAAGATGATTAATAGAATTGTCATTGGAGGGCTACAGGGGTGGGTTTGTCCTCAAGCCTGTGTGTGACAGCTGAGGGTCACAAGTTATGTTGGTGCAGACCCTAAGGGTTGTTTTGGCCAAGAGAGAATCTTCTGAGGACTTCAACCGTGTGGAGGAATGCTGAGGTAGAGGATTGTTGTTAGAAGCTTAAAGTCATTATTATTATTGTTATTATTATTCTAGTAATATATGTTTGTTTTTTTTAAAGTGTTAAATTAATAAAGGTTTGAATTCAATAAAATGGCCATATGAGTCATTTATACTCAAAGGAAATGGCAAACTTCTTTTCAATTACCTATTGAGGTGCATTTGCAGCTATACACAAAGACAGTTGTTTTCAGGACAAGATAATTCCTACCAACATGGATGCCATATAGAAAATATATTCAGAACCCTAAAGTCTTTGAAGGTTTCCAAAGTTTAAAGGTAAACCTGGTAAGTGGTCACTTGTGGAATTGTTTCATGTAGGATTTTATTTTCCAGTGCTTTGAAAACTTTTACACATCCCTTTCTTACTGTTATTTAGTTAGACCCATAATACAGATGTGGTTTATTTCCAAATAATTCTGTTTTTCTATGGAGAACACAATTTTCTTTTATACTGAGTTTCTGTGAAATCGATTAATGTGAATAAATAGTTTGACTGGGAAGCAATGAAAAAGAATTGATTTTTCCCATTGGTTCTAGAGCCTATTTAAGTGCTCTATTTATTTTCTGCCTTCGTCGCTTATAGCCTGTATTTTACATGACCTCTTTGAGAGGAGCTCGATCAGCTGGTGTGTTTAGTCTTCCTGCAGACAGTGAATATGTCAGCTCCTGTATGAAGTGTGTCAAGTGATTAGAAAGGAAAAGTATAAAGCCAGAAAAGGTCTCTCAGAGCAACTTGTGCAGTCATGTGAACACTTTGATTAAGGAAATCTAATAAACAGCAGCCAGCAGAATGCCATTGGCATTGCAAGAGAATTTCTAATTAACCGCAAACTAGGGTGCGGATGTAAAAAGAACATTTCCAGGACAGACCTACTTAAACCTTATTCCTATTCATTCATAGTGATAAACAGAGGCTCAGCTGCTATGAGCCAATCTTAAAGCAGAACTAAATGTAAAAATAAAGAGTTGCGAACAATCAGTCTCTTTATTGCAGAAGGGACAGGCGTCTGGCCTACCTATTTACAATCTTCTCTATAATGTACACTGAGTTGCTAATGCTCGGGTCATTGTACGATCCCAGCAAAGCCGACTGTGTGCAGGTTGAAGTTATGTCATTCTGGCCAAGATACCCGAAGATTTTGAACCCAGAGAACCAGGTGAAGATGTTATAGATGTATAAAATTGCATTCATGTTGAACATAGGAAGATTACATTTCTACCTGCACCCATGTAATATATACTATATATCATATACAATATTTACAATACAATATATATACAATATATCATAGCTGTGGTTATCCTAATCTAATCAACATGCAATACATGCTTGTTAGGTTATTTTTGCGCATTATATAGAACTTATTAGATCTTGACTATCACTGGTGGTGATCTTTTCTTGTGCTACTCCCGCTTGTACCAATAAACAACGTCCCCTTCCCAGGACTAATAAGACTTAAACAATTGCATAGAGTTGTGCAGAAAGGATTCTCAGATACCATCCTCTAACTCATTGATGTGATTGTGAAGTCACTTCTTGGGCCAAGCTGGAGGTCAACAGAATGACGGAATACCTATATTCCAGCATCCCCAGATAATGTCTGTACTCCAACATGTCAAATTAATCTCAGTTTTTACTGTAGACTATGTTTCAATAGATATTGCACTTTTAAATAGTGTTTTACTGCATGTTTTATTAAAATACTGTAAACCAAATTGCTGAGTTGATTCCATATCATCTCTCCTTCCACACAGCTCCTTAAACTCTATGGACAAAAGCAGTTATTGCTTTGATGCCACAGGTGCCATTGACCCTCAGGTGCTGATACTACTTGAGAGTTCACCCCCACTTCCCATGAATAATTGTCATAAGAAAAATGTATCCAATTATCACATGAATCTAATTTATATAAACACTTTATTGATCTATATAGTCAAATTAAATACCATTTGAATCAATTTTTATGTGTTAAACTAACTCATGGACAGCAATCATAGAAAGCAGAAGTCTTGTGGCTTTTTCTCCACCATGCTCTTGACTCTTAAAAGACTCTGGCTCTTTTGCAGCTATTTACTGTAAATGGTGGAATTGTTGGTTCCTAGTCATTGCAAGCTTATCTAAAACTTAGCTATAATTTATAAATTTATATTTTAATAATACCTAAATACCAATCACATTTTCTCTTTTGCAGTTGGTTATTGCCTTTGCAATGGCAAATCTTAAAAAGCTGAAAAAACAATTTCAAATTGAAAAGTGTTAATATATAACTCAGTAATTCAAAAGCTTTTGACTATAACATTAATTTTGGAAAGATTATATCTCAAAATGGTGGCTTACTTCACACATAATATAAGAGAGCACAAGAAAAAGGACAGCCCAATAGACTGTTAGGAAGCATTACTGTAAATGTCATGTTTTATTGCTGAATTTTTATGAGGCAGATTTTAATATATATGCCAGTGCAGTCTGGCTTTGGAAAGCTGACTAAAGAGATTAACTCAGCATGTCCTGTAATAATGGATAATCCTGTGCTGTTAACAATTTGGAGTCTGCTGGCTGAATTGGTGCAGATTATTTCAGAGGTGCTAGAGAGCAATTACATTCGCTGTCAAATTGTAGCATGAAAAATGCCCCAGACAAACACTAGAATTTAGCTGAAAGTAACAGACCAAAGCTGCCAGAAAAACACATTTAATGTTAAAGGCCACCAAAAAGCAACATTTTAATTTTCGGAGGACAGCAGTAGGCTGGAACCCCTGCCAGCTTCCTAAATACCTTGAAGTCCCAAATTGCTAGATTTCTCCTAAGTAGTTTCTGCATCTCTCATAGGGACAGGGATAGGGGTCAGTCTTGCAGCAGGACTCCAGTTAGTTATCTCTATATTACATTCTTTATCTGTACAACAGTTGTAGTAATTGGGAGGAATTGGGAAATGTTAGGGGCACCACCTCACTAGAGTCTATGAACAGTATTTGAAATTAGTATAACAAAAATGGCAAATGCTCAGATAATTTTATTACAAATACAAGAAAGATGCACATGGGAAGGGCAATTTACAACACAATAGGAAAACGTTGGAGATAAGCAGCACAGAAAGCATATTTTGCTTTTCTTGACATTTTTAGATTACACGGCAGTTTAAGCTGTATACATTTGTAAAATATGGAGGCCATGCTGCTGCATTAAGCACTTCTGCAAAGTGTGGACCCTATCTCTAAACCTAACATTAAACTTATTTATATATATCTACAGATACCTATCACTTAACAACCAGGTTCTGTTCCAGTCAGTCATTAAGCTAATTTGTCGTTAAGAGAGGAGCATAGGTAAGATAGAGTCACAGTTTCACAGACAGTCTGCAGACCTGGGATCATGGAGGATCACAAAGGATTGCTAGGGATGATGGAGCCCAGAAGACTAAAGACAGATGCTGTGTAGTTGTACACTGTAAAATTCTTGTACAGGTTGTAAGTGTAGGCCGTCGATAAAAGGGTCATTAAACGGTTAAAAAGTAGCCATCTATATATATATGTCTTGGAGGTAGCCCCTTTCCTGCTTAAAGATGAAACGCGTCCATATATGAATCCTACCTCTAATGATTTCTTTCTGAAAATGCTAGTTTCCTGGTTTTCGTGCTAAATTTTGGCTTCAGTAGTTTGTAAATCAGTGATCCAAAACTGTAATGCACGTAAGAAGCTCTGCTTGAACTTATAGATTGATTTCATATGTTGAGTTTTTGTTCTGGAATGTTGACTTAGAATGTAAAAGTCAAATTACAGCAAGAGAACGAGAACTCTAACCATACTCTTCCAGCATATTTTTATTTATGTCTTTTTTAAACTTTTTCTCCGACAAATGGTACATGTATTAGCCACTGCTAACCTTCCTATCCAACAGGTATCCACTTGGGTGTGGCATGAAAGATGTAACTTTAGGAGGGCTATATGTATGTCTACCTACAGCTTTTCCCTTCCTTTTATTTACTCGTTTAAAAATGTAGGGGAATGTGGCATTTAAACTGCAAAATCAAAATATAGATCCAACAAAATAAAAGCCTCTCTACTGGCAAGAGACAGATCTGGTGCACATATATATTCAATTCAAATTGGTAGGTAACCAAATGGAAGTGCACTGTTACCATTGCCACTTCAAGTGGCCTTCCTCCCATGCACAGTCACTACCTTCTAGTAATAAGATTCACTGTCATCACCTAGGTATCCTTTTTATTGTGGCTGACAACCTGGAGTTTTGGGCCATCTCTGGATACTCTGGATGATCAACAAAATAAACTTTTTTTTTCGTAACTATTATGATTGAAATTGCTTGTAATTTTTTTTCAATCCTTCCTTGATATTCCCCTTCTCACCCAGAGTTCTGTGACCTGCTGTCGATAATCTGTGGATAGTGGCTGCTTAGCTTATGGGGAAACATCACTTGGCAGAGCCGGTATCATGATGTCAGTGATCTTGTAGCTGTCTGTTATGGTGGAATTTTGAACCATCAGTTGGTTTACCCAATGACTACAAATATAGGTGTCATTGTTCTCATTGACCTCAGAATATTACTTTTTGCAGGAGTCCTGCAAGACCCTAAAATTATTTTAATTTTTTTTCTGGGAAACACTGCCTTAAACACTTTTTGGGCCTGTGTCAAGAGCTGGTGTCTATGGCAACAGTGTGATATTAATTTGAGCGGCTTTTGAGATCAAGTAGAAATTATTACCAGTGCATTACCCTACAGTTGACCTCTATCCCAGACAAATTTGACCTACAAATACCTACATTCCCATATACAAAGAATACAAGAATTCAAAAACCCATTTGAAGCAAACAAAAGCCCAACACAAGTCCTCTTCTTGACAGTATTCAATAGAATACTTTATATATTTGTATATATTATTGTATTATATCATAATTACTTTTACAGTTTTGGAGTGGCTCAAACATTGTGGTATATGTATGTTTTATTGGAGAAAATTGCTACTCAGAAAGAAGACACATCTATAACTATTTTTTGTGGATTGCTTGACAGTGTTGAGAAGCTGACTATACAGATATAAGTGATATAGATTTTCCATTATTTTATTAGATATAAGTTTAAGTGTATGCGATAGGACTGACAGTTCCATATCACTGGATAAACAGAAGGACATGTGAAATGTGTTTATACTCCTTATGGGTTTTCAGTATCACTGTCAGTAGTATATAGGTATTGCAATGGAAAAGCCATGGCAAGACAATTCAGTTTACAGTTCAGTAAGAATGTTCTGTATGTCATCTGAAATAATATCTTTCAGCTTATTGGAATTAAAACGGACTGCTCAGTAATTTTACAAGCTTGAATTTAAGCATTTCTGACATGTCCCAAGATATAACAGTGTAATTTTTCCAAAAAGCTGTATTTATCAAGCAGCCCTGGAGCTCTAGAAAAATGACTTTTCCAAAGCCAAGATGAGGCCATAAATTTGCTACAGGCAGAAAAAGTATTTCTTCAGCCTTCTTTTCACCAGGGGTCAAACATGGTAATGGTATTGCAAATTAGATGACATGAAAGGCTGCAGCAAGAGGTTGACCTATGTGATACATATTTGTGTTATCTTTGAACTGGAAACTCATTCTAGGAAGTAGATGTTGTCAAAATCTGAGCAAAGATGGTTCTGCCCTTCTGGAGGGAAAAGCAGATAAAGGCTTATCTGCAGGAAGTGGTGTTACCCCGTGAAAGGTAATACATTTATGTAAATTTTACACATAACTTAGCATGTAACATAACAATGCTAAAGCCAGATCCTGTGTAAGTGTAATTCTGGGCTGTGGTAACACAAATTTTAGTTAGATGTTACCTTAAATAGTATTTTTAGTGGCTACAGTATGTGATCTGGAGATTTACAGATTCACAGAACAATTTCATTACCTGCTATTAAATGTAAAACCATAATATCCTTAGCAGGCAATAAATAAGCAACTTTTGGATATCTGTGTATGTGGCTCTGCTATTAAAACCCCTGAAGAAGCATCTGTTGCTGCAAAACGAGTTTGGATTTTATAGAATTTATGTAATTCATAGCGTTCCAGTTCTACTATGTGTGACACATTGTACTTTCTAAGCTAAGTGTCTCCATTAGCTAAGCTAAGTGTCTGGCTTTTTATTTAAAAAGTGTAATGTAATGGTGATATTTTTATCAGTTTGGAAATAAAAGTTATCTTTTTTGTAAATATGAAGAGGTCGGTAATTTACCTCTTGGGTCTATTCACCTATTCACCTAGAATAGAACTTTCTGTTTTTAGACAGAACCCTGATTAAGAATGGCTAGTTTAGTCGATGTACCTATTGAATGCTTTCTGACATTGAACCAAACAAGGTTACTGACTGGAGTATTGATTCTTTGGCACTGGCACATACATTGCTCTTATAAAAAAAAGTTATGACTATATTTCCTGGAAAGAAACATTATTTCCAGCAAGACAAAGCCAAATTATCAGATAAACTCATCCTAATACAATTACATGTTTTATTTGTAAACAGCATGATAGGATTTTCAAGTTATAGTTAAAGTATCAGATAGGATTCAGATGAATTGCATGTTATGTCTTGTCTTTTTGTTGCGGCATTCTTTAATTCAGTGTAATCCACATGTATTCTGGGAAATAATGCTCAGCAATTAACTAATCATATTTAACTGTATAAAGGTGCGGTTATGGTTACCTCTAAGTGCAGCTAACATGGTAAAAATACTTTCTTTGAGCTCCCAAAGTTTCTCTGCTAAAGCTAATATAGAGGGAATGACAGAACAACATAATCTATCACTATTCTCAAACTAAGTGGATAATGAAAAGACAGAAATATTACACTTTTTAACATTTTTAAGGGTTGCTATATGAATATAATTACATTGGACTGTTAGGGAAGCTTATTTAATCAATTATTCGTCTGTTAAATCATAAAAGAAGTAGAGAACTTTATTATATTCAGTTTTCCAAGGAACATGTCTGTTATATCTGTAACAGATAGAAGGATGTTTTACATGCATATCAATTTGCCTCTATAGATTAAATGAAAGAAAGAGCAAGGGGGGTGGTGGTGGTTCTCCTCCTGTATCACTGTCTGTATTAGTCTGTCATTTGCAACCCCTATTTAATGTACAGCGCTGCGTAATATGTTGGTGCTATTTAAATCCTGTTTATTAATAATAATAATAATAATAAAACAGTAGAAAAGCCTTGGTACCCAATGCGTTTCGCCTAATTGGCTTCTTCACTAGAGTTTTCTTAGTAGTAGTTTTGTTGTGTTTGCGGTAAAACTTTCCTTATGGAGGAATTAATATGTAGGGATCCAGTTACATATTAAATATATATATCTTTTAAAAAATGTGTATGCTAATGTGTTGGAAACTAGCAGAAAGCTTCTTTTTTAATCCTGATTAGTTGAAACAATATTTTGCTGTCTATCTTGAAAGTGTTCATCAAAATTATTTTGTATCACTTTGTGTAGTGCCCTGGCTTTGTACTTTTTCCTTTTTGCTAAATTCGTACAGATCAGAGTGGCTGCAATTGTTGATTTTCTTTTCAGCCTGAACATGGCATTTGACATAAGTACCATGTAAGTACCAGCTTTCTATCAGGAGAGATCTTTGAGCCTGGGTAGAGATTAAAAAAGAGAGACCTTAATGATCGTACGGAAATCTTTGGATCAGCATAAAAGCATAACAAAAACAAGGTTTACCTTTTTAATTTAACAATGAAAAATCAAACTCTGTTCCTTTTTTTTTTATTATGACCAGGACTAAATACAAAAGTCCTAATATAGGATATATTTTATTCAGTACCTGCTAATGGCAGCCAAAATGGTCCTTAGAAAGGCTTGGTGAAACAAGAAAAAGCCCTGGTTTTTGTCTGTTGAAATATGTGAGTGATACTAAATCCCTAAAAATTTTTCAGTGGATGTAGTCCTCTTGGATAGACCATTATATGCCAAGTG
Organism: Pyxicephalus adspersus; assembly: GCF_032062135.1. Taxonomy (NCBI): domain Eukaryota; kingdom Metazoa; phylum Chordata; class Amphibia; order Anura; family Pyxicephalidae; genus Pyxicephalus; species Pyxicephalus adspersus. Next base: position 29,109,961 of record NC_092862.1, read on the forward strand.
ATTTGGATTGCTGAATCCTATTTTTAGAAATCTAGGGTTCTTGTGCCTTGAGTTCTCTTTAGGAAGGATGAAAAAAGAAGAAATAAAGAACGTAGTGGCTCTTTACAAAAACCTTATTATCATAAACATCTAATAAAATCTTTTATTGGGCTTAATAAAATAATACAAATAGTACAAACTTGTAAAATACACACATTTATAAAAAAAAATGTAATTCTGACAATTTTAAGCAGAATTATCTAGCAATAGTGTTCTAGTATATGTTCTCACATGTAGTTTGATCTCAAAATATTTACTATATAGTTACAGTCTCCCCCGACGTGTTTCGCCCTAGTGGGCTTCTTCAGGGGACAATGGGATCTTGGTATATTGACCCAAAGGTAAATGGAATAGAAGATCAAAAAATTGGATTCACATCATATGCCGCATCAATGATGATGGAGATTGGCAGATCATATATGCTTTGGACATTATAATAATGACTGTTGTTGGTACATACATTTGCTTGTTGATCGTGATGAAATCTGTGATAAAGGTCCTAAGAGGCGTACCTGGGATAAAGGTCCTAAGAGGCGTACCTGGGATAAAGGTCCTAAGAGGCGTACCTGGGATAAAGGTCCTTAATGATATTAACTGATTATTAATCTGAAACAACTTTCCAAAGTAATTAGAAGGCACCAGAATTTTCTCTCAGAAAAGGTCTTGAACTGCTGCTTTTACCCTTCTCCTGCCCATATGCCCAAATCATAATTCCCAAACCCCTTTCCATTTTTTTAAATCACTAGGAATTGTATCTGTTTATTCCTTTCCATCTTTTAATACCTTTTGTACTTGCTTCCCGCATTTTTCTTTTTACACCCAATTAAGTTTTGTAAATGAGGTCTTAGTAATAGGAGTAATAGTTACTCAAATTGACAGATCTTGTGGGTAAAACCAGAACTGGAGGATTCCCAATAACTTCCTTATAATGCAAAAATATGAAATTTAACAAAAGCTGTGTTTAAATTTGAAAGTTTAAATATTAAAATAAATGATAATGATTTTTTTCTGTTATACCTATGTAGTAGTGCTTTACCTGTTGATTCTGTGCTCTAACAGGTCAAGTTGCACTCTGGAGAAGGTTCCTACAATAGTCACCATTATTCAATATATATTAACTTTAATGGAGTAGACCAAACTCCAAAAAGTAGCTGTCAATAGTTTTTTTTACATCTCCTCAGGCTATTATCTAAGAGTGATCAAAACTACTAGGAAACTGCTGTTTCACTCCTGCAGGTGTTCTCCATAATTCCAGATGAGCAGCAGAGCCCTGTACCACAAAACGTGACTTCAGGGTGTCCTGTGAATAGCATGGAGGAGAGATCATACACACTCGATCCTCTTCGAAATAAATCACACAGTAGTGTTGTCACAATGTAAAAATAAAGTAAAGGATCTACCACCATGATTAACAGGTAATACAATTATTTCAATAATTAAGTGATAATGACAGTGTCAGACTGCATTAGAAATGCCCATAAATCACTTTAACTTTACACACACATGTAATTGTGTCACAGGAATGGCCCATCTCATACATTTTAAGTTTTCAGTTAAAGCCAAACAACCTCTGTGCTATCTTTTAGGCTAACCCATAGTTCTCTGGAAATCCATTTAATAAATGTCTGAAAGCAAAACAAAGCTTGCATGCATATAGTAAAATAACAAACTAACAAATAAACTAACAACTAAATAACAAATAACTAAAACTTTGGTTTAAAAATGTAACTAAATAAATAAAATGAACTAAAATCATTACAGTTTTTCTCATATACACTTATATCTTCCCTCATCCTTTAAATTGAAATCAGAAAACGTCTTTAGATCTAATTTTAAGTTTTGAGTTGTACATGAAGGCGTTGGTGATTTTTCTGGAATAACATCATAAGGATGAGTGGGAAATGTACGGTGATAATTAGCTGTAGAATGTTGATGATGAGTGCATCATTTCATTATGGGAAATCAATTTGATTTCAGTTTGTTTTCTGCAGGAATATGTCATGACCTAGATGAATAAACTGCAGCTAAAGTTTATCATATCCTCTGGTTAAACAAATTACCCAAGCACTGGTTTACTTTATAGTGTAAATCAGAAGAATTGGCTGCCAGGGCTGTAACACGACAGATGTAACAAGGCTATTATTATTCACACACTGAATTCTGACAAAGGAAAGGACATGTACAATGCAGTTATGTTAAAATAGGAAGGGCAACTAGTTTTAAAGAAAATGAACTCAAAGGGGTCTATTTATAACGCAATGATTACTGAAACATTTTATGGTAGACAATTTTTCAGATCCATGTGTTTTCAAAAGCAGCGAATAATTCTCCATCAAAAAATTTTTGGGTGAATATCAGATGCACTGGTTTTAAAAATAGAAAAACATCTATAAATGATGATTGTGCCTAATTGGTGTTTTTAAATCCCTTCTAACAAAATAACAGTGTACTTCCTGACATAATAACTTCAAAGCTGTATATGCACAGTTTGCTTAAATATTCTCATAATTTAAATTATTTTAAAATGCTAGATTGCGAGCCTCACAAGATTTCAATTGAGAATTGGTTAATGTCAGTGTTGTGCTGCATGCTGGAGATGAAGCTGCATCTGAGGACCTGCAATTCAAGGATCTCCCTTTTGTCCACTAGTTTTTATTAATCATGCCTGCTGCTCAATAACATTCCAGGGAAAGGGACTATATATATTAAGGTTGTATATAGGGTTTATATGACCAGCGGACGCCAACCGAGAGCAATAATTTACATTATACACCTTTTTCAAATTTCTGCGTTTGTAAAGATTCTCCTTGAAACTTCCTGTTTATGCCTGGTTGCGATCTGTTCTGGTCGTTACAACCCTCCATGCTTTTTGTGCTGCCCTTGGGTCATATTGAAGTTGTACCTCTGCTATTTGGTGGTACGTGTATACCCCTGTTTGATTTGGTATACTTTTTGATATATGAGTGTATTTATACATTTTATATGTTCATAATACATTGACTTACATACATTGTTTATGTATGTATATTTTTTTCATTTAGTATACTTAACTCACTTGTATTGTACTAAATTGTTCCCTGATGAAGCGGATTTAATCTGTGAAACCCATTGGAATGTACATGAGTACTACTTTTGTATGATACTGTGTTAATTTACACTTACCAAGACCATTTGTACGCTTTACTACTTTTTGATCATTGGGAATGTAACTATTACATATGGAGTCTTCTCTCTCTAACATACAATATGTTAAGATTGTTTTTAAATAAGATGTTATTGATAAAATGTTTTCATACATATATTGTTCTATATGTACTGCCTTAAAAGTCCCCCACACCAAACTTCTCTTCAATATATGTCTATTATAGGGATGTTGGCAGTGGTTGATCAACCCTGAAATTTGACAACTAGCTCCTATCTTCTTTTTCTAAAAATTGACAATAGATTACTTTCTGTGCAGTCCGGAAAAGGGGACACTGCAACCAAAGCAGACACTTCCATGGTATTACAATCACACAATGGGTCTGGTTTATAAGTCCAAGACTCGACAAGATAGATTATTATGGGAGAACCTGGGTGATCCAACAGACCTGATCCAAATCAGGTCCGATGAGTGCATCTTAGCAGGGTGTAAATCAGAAAAAGTGATGTTTAGTATAACTGCTCTAAAAAAGAGCAAAGGTTAGTAAGGTGGTAGATGGTTGGCTTGATGGACATCAGTATAGAGCCACAGGTATGTATTGACATTTTGTTTTTGTTTTGGAATCTAATAACTTTAGTGTAGATTTATCAACTGATGTTAAAGATAATTATATATTGTTAGATGTTAGAGATAATAATAAAAAAAAGTGGTAAAAAAATGTTTTACACTGCATTCCCATTAGTTTTTGCACAGGACATTTAGTACTTTTGTACCTGCAGATTGAAAACCCAGATTGCTCAAGTTTGCAAGCAGTAAGGGTTCAAATGTGGCTTGTCTCCCTACGTTTATGCATTATGTTTGTAATCTGATATCAAGTAATACAGATCAACCGCACAGGGCAACCCAGCTTTCTGAGACTTGGTATGTGCAAATCAGAAATAGTCTTAAGCAATATCTCATATTTACCTGGCTCAAGTCCTGAGTATAATAACTAATGCATGCCTAATGGATTGCCTCTGTACATTCAAAGACATATTTCCTAATGAATATGTTTTAAATATAAGGGTAAGGCATGACAATATGCATTTCATTGCTTATTATTTTATAGCAGCTTGAAAGCATGCAGGAAGCAGCAGCTTCTGGCATTGATTGGATTTCTAACCAAGCACTTTTCTGGATCCCCGGAGAAACTCTGCAGGTCCTAATAGCTTATTCTTCCACAGTATTGCAGCACAATCAACTGTAGGGCTGTTGTCAAGACAGATATGTTTTTCTTCTTTATCACCTAACAGTATGTACCAATTAAATCAGAAAATGTTAAGTGAATAGATATCGTTTAGTCTACCTCAAACTAAAATTTTGGCAATTGGTGGATGCTGAAGAATCAAACCTACAAATGATATCCTTTACCTCCTAGAAACTCCCCAGTAAAATCTGTGTACCTAAATTCCCAATGCTGTATGCCTGTTATGACTACAACAAAGGAAATTTCATTCTTTTTTGTTGACTTTTCAAAAAAGTTTACGGGATACTACATGGTGGGTGGTAATACGCTCAATTAAGCTCAATAAACTCAAATACATTTTGACTTTAAAGTCAACCACATCAATATAGGTGCTAATCTGCAGTGAAGTTTATTTTGTGTGTGCAGATAGGAGGATACACAACATTTTATTCATATTCTTTCAACAAGTCAGTCGTATGGGTTTTGTGTTTTTTAATTACACTGTCACCAACAATTTTTATCTTTGCCTATGCATTTTATGTATTTTATTTTATTTTCTGTTTTGTTTTTTTTGGATGTTTTGAATACAATTTGAAAATGAATGAAAGGCTCTATAGTGAGAGGGTCTTTAACCCCATTCTGAAAGGAGCTTTTCTATTTTACATTTGTATATCTGATATTATTAGTAACACCTAGAAACAAACAGAATGACAGTACATTTGTTTGTGCTGATGACATTGACGTCCCAGAGAGGGCATTAGCTGAGTGATTTTTATCTACTTCTCTTGTCCTATCAGACGTCTGCTGGCCGTGGGGATTGTTCTCAAACAGAAATTACATACACATCAGAACAAGTGTAGTATCAATATAATTGTACAATTTCAAGTGTGGTATGGATTTTTTGCTAATTACAAATGCAAAGATCAATAGAAGAGTTACATAAAACAGTTATGAATAACATGCAGAATCATGTGTCTAAAAACGCTGACAACTAAAGTAATAAACTGTGACTGTTGGTTGCAGACTGAGTACTTTGTGAATATTATGCATGACTTTTTGTTTTGTAAAGTTTAATAACTCTTTATGTTGTGCCTAATTAAAATGTTGTACTTTTGCACTCTCCATGGTATCCTTTTCCCCATTGGGGGGAATCTTCACATTTCAGTGACAGAGCTTGTAAATTGCTCCTATAATGGCCCTGATTCTTCAATGAAATCCGCACTCGCTGGACGCGCGTACTTTCGTCGGGGTGTCATCAAGTGCTTGGATGTTATGCATTGATGTGACTTTGTAATCCTCATTATTGTCAGTTTCATCTGTTGCTGCAATGTTTTTGTGCCTGGTTTGTAATGCCAGTTTTAGTAGTTTATCAATTGTTCAGCAATGTGTCATTTTTTCTACAAGTATTGAGTACAACTGTCTGCATGGTTTCTGCATGGTTTTCCACACCAAACTCCTACTTAACCCCCTCATTGCCTTC
>NC_092862.1:29117876-29123112 GCF_032062135.1 Pyxicephalus adspersus
TATATATATATTTATTTATTTATATCCTACAATAATTATAAATATATATATATATATATATATATATATATACACACACATATACATAACAAGCAAACAAAAGCAAACTTTTGTGGGAAAATCTGGTCCGATGGCTTTGCGCGCGGTCATTCGCAAGATAGTCGCGGGATTTACCCGCGAGCGGCTTCTCCGATCAGGCGTTGGAAGCTTTTATATAGGTGCCTATGTAGAGGAGTTGAACTCGGTTAACTCTTGCATAACAGAAAAGAAATGAGTGATTTTAAAATATGCTTTTTTTTTAGCGCACATAAATGTTTTAAACATTTGAACAGCACAAACATTTTTTTTAGGGCTATGGGTAATATGTGTGCCATTAGAAAGAATGATTTTTTAGGAGAACAGTGACTTTTAATGCAAGCTCGCCAGTGTAAAGCTGCCGGAGACGCGCGGCTCCGGCCACAAGCTCATTCAGTTGCTGAATAGCGCGATGGCTTACGATTTCGGATTGCGAATATGAATGCGCGAGCGAGCTTCTAATTTTGCTTGATGAATCAGGGCCAATGTTTTTATTGGTCTTTTGTTCCCAGTGGAAGGCATTTCTACAATCTTCCAGTCCATTGTGCACAAAGCATTAGCAACATTAACACTCTTCTAGAGGTTTCAACTCCTCTCTATTCAAAACAACAATAAAATGTTTTGCCTGGAATTGCATCTTAAACCAAACATATGTATGTGATGAATGTATATAGGGCTTGCATATTACATATTGCTTTACACAGAACCATCCATAACATTCCATGTCCCACCAGAAGAGCTCATATTCTAATGTATCTACAATAGGCAAACTTGATAAAAAACAATTTTAGAAGAAAACATTGTCCCAGGTTGGGTTCACATACATGATACAATAAATAAACTTTCTTTTCATTTAAATTTTTTCCTTTCATTCTTTTTATTTTCCTTAAATTGTGCAAAGTACCTGACTTGTAAAAAACACATCACAGCTAAACATCGCAGCTAAAAATGTATTGGTCGTGTAAATATTTTTATCAAATTAATTTTCTAGTATGATGATTTTTTTCATTTAGAATTTGCTTTGAATTGCAAATGTGCTTAACGTCAAAATTATCAGTTCCCAGTAGGTAAGTGCAATTGCTCAGTAGTGGATTAAGTAGGCAGAGTATTAGGTGGCGAAAAAAAAAGTACTAACTATTTAGCCCCTACAGTTCCTACACTCTCCATTTACCGGTAACTTCTACACTACCACCCGCTCACCAATAGCCCCTACAATGGCCACACCCACTGGAAGCCTCTACACAACGCTTACCAACCAGTAGCCCCAACACTCTACTCAAAAAGTACAACATTTAGTAATATTAATCCACAGTATGTTGTGCATCCCAGCCTTAAGCTTTGATGGTGAACCCTTTTTATGTTTTACGTGTCTTATGCATTTATTGATATTGTATTCCATTACCTCCTGTTTTGTGTGTCTTAACTAATTATTAAAAACTACACTATGCAAACTTGTATCTTGTCTTCTAAGATACTAGCAGTTAGATGAGGGAAGCATTGATCCCTCATTGACAGGACCATTGTAGGCTACTTACCAAGCAATATAAGTCGTCAGCAAGGGAGCAGCCTCTCGCTTAATTAACCAAAAAGGGAGCAACTAGTGCAACACTGGATTAAAGCATAACCCTAACCAAAAAGAAACAGTGTAATAATGTAATAACTAAAAATAACAGCCACAACAAGACAGACCACAGACTGGACCACAATACTGGCGACTAATCCTTTTCGTTTTTCTGGGGCAAAGCCATTACAGACTTCCACACTAGAACTTTTCTTCTATATTCACTTAAAAAATGTATTAGTAACAGAAAACACAATCAGATTGTTTTCAGTTTTTGCTCGTTGAACTAAACTAATCTGCCAACCCAAAGTACTGTAATTATTAAAATTACCAGTGAAGATTTTCTGTCATAACAAAAAATAAACAAAAGACCAACATTGGAGATATAAATTCTTGCTAAAAAATGATATACAAATAATACCAGAGTGATCAGACAACCACAGTCATGGCAGATGCTTTTATACTTGTAAACAGTTTACTCTATACTTTTATACTTATAAAGCCAACAATATCTATCTGTGATGGAGATACCTACAGACACATTAAAAGACTTTAAAGTTTCGGTTCGAGATACAATATCAACTGTAGCCTTCAAACCTACTGTTTCTATGGGTATTTTTAAGAGGTCCAATTGTGTCTGTGGGGTATAACAAAAAATGTGCAATTGTTGATAGCCCTTCTATTGAAATTAGGTGCATGCACACCTGGAAAACACGATTTAAATTAAACACAAAAAATAAAAATAGGAGAAAAAACTATAACTGGCAAATACAGTTGCATATATATATTATTAGATTAACCATTGCCTTTTTATTTTAAAAAAGTCTGGACGATGTTGAAGAACTTCTAGTAGTTGTTTGTTGTCTGTGTACTTGCTGGAGACATTTCTAGGCTATTGACCGCATCATACATTGGGCCAAGGTTTTGACCATTTACCTCCCTCCTCTCCACAAAAAAAAAAAAACATTAGGTAAAATTGGTCTTTAAAGAATCCCTGAGCTGAGATTTTTATTACATTGTTAATCCTTGACCTAGAATGAGTATGCAGCTCAGGTGTTCAGCTAATTGTAGCAGTTGGGGACATCTTTTGCACGGGTGACTCTTCTGCAAGTAATACATCACCGGCAGCATGGAAAGCATTACATTAGCACTGTAGAATCAATTGTTTTGTGGCCCTGGACGCTGCAGAATGACGATCATGGAGAATCGGAGAATCAGGATTAAACCTGGAGGGGTGAGTGGGAGGTATTACCAAACAAGCAAATTTAGCCTCCTGAATAATTACTAACAGTCTAGGATATTTTTCAGTTTTTTATATGCTAGTTCAACCCATCACAAAGTACATAATATTTAATATTTGGGTCTTGGTGCAGCAAATTGGCCTCTTGGCTGTCAGGTTAATATATACCTGTACGTTGTTAGCTTTCCATTTTGTTCTTTATGTAGCAGAGTATCAAGCATTTTTTATTAACGTTTTATTCTGCAAACATTTTACAAAACTACTCATATAAGTATATAAGTAAGTATCAGAAGACACATAATTAGATTCTTTAAATTCTGCTTGTGCATCAGCTGTCAACATTAAGGTCAGAGGCAGATGTCTTACTGACAGCATTCCTCAATGTATTGCTGAACACTTCTAGCTGGAGAAGTGTAAGCAGAATATAAAGGCGATTTCATGTATTCATTAATGTTTTATTGAAGACAGCCATTTAACTCCAAATAGTACAGCTATCCAAAAGTACCATCAAGGGCACATGGGGACCACAGTATGGGCCCAGGAGATTGACCTTGCAGATGGCAATGATATGTCTTTGCTCTTGTTTGCAGAAGAGGGCTGAAGAAGTCATCATGGACAAGTTCAAGTTAGTTCTTTGCTGTTCTGGAACAATTGATTTTGCAACTACACATCAGGTTGCAATAGATGCAGATCGTTGTAGACAGGTTTTAGGTGGGTATAATGAGGTAATAGATGACCTCTGATAAGGATCATGGTTATGGGTTATATAGATGAAAGAGATCCAGACCCTCCACTATGGGCAGTTTTGGCCATTTTAATTAAATAGACGCCCCTGTTCTGAGGACAAATGGTTTCTGCAAAGTAGAATGCAGAGGAATGGAACATATTGGTACAATAGATGTTATACTGAGAATGATGGGCAATGGGGCACACAGTTGCAACAGATGCTCTCAACTATCAATATTTGACTACAAATAACAGAGAATAATTGATGATAGATGCCTTTTACTGGGATCAGGATGTAAAGTGGCATAGGGTTGCAAAATTGTGTATTGAATGTCCTCTGTTGAGGATTATAAGTATTGGGACATAATGATGTGTAATATGGCATGAGTGTACAATAGATAGACTCTACTAAAGCAAAGGGGGGAATGGAGTGTCATTGATGTACCATCATTGGTGTTGTCTGCTGAGGGCAGGGATTGAGGGGACAGGTAATAAAAGGGGGTATACATTTTGTATTGAGAAAGAATGATTACACAGCTCAACAAGACACTTTTTTCAGGATTTTTCAGTATATTTAGTGTAATTCAGGTCTGCTGGTTCCAGAAATGACATCAGTTTCATTGAATTGGCTCTACTTCTTGTGATCCAGGAATCGGAATAGACAATTTTACCAGCAACAAAATGTTAACACAGCATATTATTATCAATCTTTATTTACACCGATGTTTTGTATTTTATATAATAAATGTAGCATTATTTTCATGAAAGTTTCATTTGCCTTCTTTTTATTCATACATTTTCTTTTTTTTACAGAAATATGAGTTCTTCAAGAAGTTGTTTAAATGACCCTAATGTTTTTTGCTACATTTGTGGTGAATAGTGGTGAAAACTTAAAAGTTTGAAATTTGGTGTACCTATGGTATGGCGAGTGTCACAGATCAGCAGCACAGCTTATCTGGTACTTGTAGTTCACCAGATATATGCCAGATCAGCAGCAGTTTGTCTTCTTACCTTGCTTCAGGCTGCTCTGTCCAGGCCTTGGAGGTGGAGGAGTCGCCAGAATATTCCAGCTAATATATAGACACCTGCTCACTCAGCCTTCCCCCCCCCACCCACCCCCGTCTAGCCTGCCTGTTTTCCTCTATATAGGCTGTGTTCAGACTGACACTCCTTGCCTTTGTAAAAGGGTTTACCTGAGACTACACTTCTTCTCTGTTTCTATGTTCTGATTTCCTGGTTGTGACCTTGGCTTGTTTTTCTTCAATTGTTCGCTGCCTGCCCTGACCTGGTCCTGCTCTGGTTTTCGAGATTGCCTATCGGTTTGGTACTACGGTTCGGTTCCATCTGCAGTCAGCTGCCATCTGCAGGGGTGTGTCTGAGGGCCGCAACCTGGGTGCCGTCCGCAGCAAAGTCCATCACTCCTTGCGAGGTGCTCTGATGAATGCCGAGCGGTACCTTAGACCAAGCATGCAGATTGCACAGAGGGTCCGCTTCGCTATATTTGTGGCAAATCTGTGACAGCAAGAGCACAAAAATCATCATAATGATTGTTATTTTTGTACTGTTAAAGTTTATATGTGTGTATATATCTTTATATATATATATATATATATATATATATATATATATATATA